>NC_080427.1:44398262-44726040 GCF_029873635.1 Malania oleifera
AGTCGACGCTCAGTAAGTGGAAATATGCTATCACTAGTGTGTGGCAACTAAGTTAAGGATACTTTTTTAAAATAATAACTAATCTGCAATGTAATAAATCATCTGTAAAACATATCTTTCTTTCACAATTCAAAACATATTGTATCATTTGCTTTTTCTACTTTTTATACTGGTAATATCATTCTATACTGTAAAACTGTAAATATATAAATATCTGTACTTTATCCCTGGGACTCTGTACGTCATGATTTGACCCCTCATGACAGGGTTGTGTGGCCCGTAGGTGGGACTCTATCTGGTCGGCCCTCCAGATAGGTCATCATACTCTACACTCCTCAGTCCGACCAAACTGCATCCTCTCCTAAGCTCGAGACTGGCTACTACCTCATCAAACCGACCCCCTCAACCCAATGTACTGGGGAGCTGCATACTCTCCGAGCATGGCTGATGGTACCCACATACTATCTGAGCTATGTGGTTGCACTCTATCTGTATCTAGCAACGGTACCGTGCACTGTAATCTGTATCTATCTGTGTAACTTTCCTCAGAGATCTGATACTATATACATATATACATATATATATTCTTTTACTTTTTTCATCGTGTTTCCAAAATTACCATAACTCTGTCTTTCTGTACTGTAAACACTGTATCTCTGTGTGTTGTATCTGTAGCATCTTGATGCTACCTCTGTATATCTATCTGTGTATTCTATATATATATACTTTGTATGTATGTTCTGCATGTTATGGTAATAGGAAAAACATGGCATGTTAAACTCTATATTTACTGTTCTGTATAAGCTGTGATATTAATACTGTTCTGAATAACACTGTATACATGTATATGTATGTATATTTCTCTGTAAACATAAATCTATATCTGTATATTCTGTGTAAGTCCACATACTGAAAAAGCTTTATAAACTGCATACACTATTATTAACTATGTACTCAGTATAGTATGATACATCACAAAACTATATAAATTCTTTATCTCATGAAAATCTACTTAGGCCACACAAACATTTAATTCATATTCTGTATAAACTAAATAATAATCTGGTATGAATCTATGTCTATAAAATCTCTGAATACTTTATAAAAATTCCTAGCATAGCATATTTCCCTTACCTCAACTTTGAAAAGCCCCTATAAAAATTTGGCTTTATACCTGCAGGATTCCTAACCCGACATCCTAAAAACGCAATCCCCCAAAACAAAACATCAGTATTTCCTAGTCTACATCATTTTCTATAACTGTCAGGAAGTCAAAAACTCAATAAAAGACCTTACCCAGAATTTGGGATGAAATCCAACTTCGTTTTCTCGACGATCTGCTCCGGCAAACTTGTGGAGAACTCTACTAAGAGCGTCGTGGTAGCTTCGGATCGTCGATCCGGCGACCGGTGGGGCCGAAAATGAAGAGATAAGGGAGAGAGAGAGAGAGAGAGAGAGAGAGAGAGAGCTCGGTGAAAAGTGAAAATAATCCCGGATTTCTACTATTTATAAACCAGGGGATGTCGTCAATGAGACCCTATGTTCGTCGATGAGTCCTTCACAAATTTCATTGATGAGGCCCTGTATTCGTTGATGAAATTCAGGCTGCCTCAGAACCCCTCTCGGCATTTTCTCATCAACGAAATTTCTTAACTACTCGTCGACGAATCCCTGTATTTGTCGACGAGTCCTTGTAATTTCTTGAATTTATTTTATTCTCCAAAATGCAATGTCGTTGACGAACAAAGTCTACGGCCTCCTTCTGTTTCTGTATCTATTTTCCTCTCTCTTTAATATTTGAATATGGATATTTTCTGGGTCATTACATGTTTTATATAAAATCATACATAAACATATCAATATAACTGTCTGTATCATATCTGGGAAACATATATTTTCAAATCATTGTAGAACATACATGATTTTCATAAATATAATTCATCTCGTATAACATAATAAGAAAACAATCATGATAGGTTAGCTAGTTATTGTCATGTATTACCCCCATATGACTGGGTTGTGTGGCCCGAAGGTGGGACCTGACAATGGTTGGCCGACCACTGCCAAGTCAAGAGTACAATCTATAAGTCTGATGGGTCTACCAAACCTGGTCCGTACACCAGGGGCGCTCACACACTTCTTAAAACCATATTGACCATCCAATCTCACACCACTCCGTACAGCGGTGTTAACACAAATATCATGATCATGATGACCATGGACACATAGCAACGGTACCGTGCAAGTACTAGCTTAGACCAAGCCAATCAGGTTCTGATATCATATAACATATACTGAAACTGTGATACATGGATATTTTATATCATTAATTGTCAAATCAATCATATCATTTTGCATATATATGTATATCATGAAAATCATCGGCTCGTATGCCGATATTTCACATTTTATCATAGCTCGGCCCGTACGCCGGCAAATCATATTCATAACTCAACCCATACGCTGGCAAATCACATCCATAGCTCGGCCGTACGCCGGCAAATCATATACATAGCACGACCCATACGCCGGCAAATCATATCCATAGCTCAGCTCATATGCTGGCAAATCATACACATATCTCGGCTCGTATGCCGCCAAATATATCAAAATCTCGGCCTATACACTGATTTTTCTTTATAAAAATTCGTATCATTAACACATTTCCAGAAAACAGTTTTTCATTGTAATTCCTACTTATGCCACATGAAATAGGTTTTTCATATATCTAACATACCATCATTTTTAGCAGTATTTCCCAAATATAAATCATATATAAATATATTTATTTTCTTGAAATCAAATGCTATAATATTATACATACTTTTCATAAAATACTAGTTTAGTTTATCCCCTTACCTGAATCTTGAAAAGCTCCTAAGAGAAATACTTCTTCACCCGCAGGGTTCCCTGTTCAACACTCTGAAAACAACATTCCCCAGAACTAAAGTTCAGTATTTCTACATGTATTACACCTTCTACAACTATCAAATAACCAAATACTGAGTAGAAAGCCTTACCCTAGATTAAGGATGGTTTCCAACTCAGCCACACCAACGATTCGCTCTAGTAGATTTGCAGAGAACTTTCCTAGGAGCATCACGGTGGCTTCAGATCATTAAACCGGCGGAAATTTGACCCAAAAACTTAGAGAGAAGGAGGAGAAAGCGAAGGATGAGAGAGAGAGAGAGAGAGATTCTGTGCAGAAAATTTTGGCCAAAAATGGATTTTAGGCCTATTTAAACTGTGGCATTCGTCGACGAGTCACGTCATCTCGTCGACAAGGACAAGAAGAAGACTCGTCGACGAACCTCAACTCTCGTCAATGAATTTCAGACTTCCAAAATCCTCTCTCGGTATCTTCTCATTGACGAGACGGAACTTCGTCGATGAGATCCTGAAGAACCCTCGTCGACGAAACCCTTGTGTTCGTCGATGAGGCCTGAAAAATTTCTTAGGATTATCGTTGGTTGCCTCCTTCTGTTACTGTTTCCATTTTCCCTGTCTTTTTATTATTTAAATACCATTATTCTTCGGGTCATTACAATATATACATACACATCTTCCCAAAAACCTCCACCTGATCTCCTAGAAACTACTAATAAATACATCCCTTAAAAACACTTACCCTTCAAATAGGGCAGTACAAACGTCTTTTTTATCTCCGGGCCTAATCTTCTCGTTTAGTTAGATCACCTAAAATGTGTTAATTTACTAGGATGAGACAATTCTTAGTAAGACGAAATATACTATTACCAGTGTGTGGCAACTGAGTTTACATGAACAATATACTTTTAATCAACTGAAACTGAGATAACATGTAAAATAAAATATGGTATAACTCACACCTATGTGGCTTAAAATACAAGTATTTCTGAACTTTCTATTGAAATAACTACGATACCGTACTCTGTAATCTGATTTGTCCCATCAGAGTCTGATAATTTATAATATTATTTAATATATCTTACTATTTTAACATGTTTCTGTTTCAACTGTAATAATCATAACTGTAATGACCTGAAGAATAATGGTAATTAAATAATGATAAAAGAGGGAGGAAAGGAAATAAAAATGGGGTAGCAGGTAGCGTTCGTCGACGACGCAGCATATTGGGCTCATCGACGAGGGTGCTTTTCGTCGACGAGAAAATACCGAGAGAGGTTTTGGGTGATTCTGAATTTCGTCGACGAGGAGAGAGCTCATCAATGAACGCCCTTTTTTGGTGGATTTTTGCCGCAGAAATTCTCTCTCTCCCTCTCTTTGGTACCCCTCTCTTCTCTCTCAATTTCTGGGCCGAATTTCCACCAGTTCGACGATCCGAAGCCACCACGACGTTCCTGGGAAAGTTCTCTGCAAATCTACTGGAGCGAATCGTTGGTGGGGCTAGTTCGGAATCCATCCCAAATTTAGGGTAAAGCTTTCTACAAAGTATTTGACTTGTTGACAGTTGTAGAAAGCATAGTACACGTAGAAATACTGAAGTTTAGTTCTGAGGAATGTCATTTTTAGGGTATTGTTCGGGAAACCCTACGGGTGTGGGACTGCTTATTTTAGGGGCTTTACAAGAATCAGGTAAGGGGATAAACTAAGCTAGTTATTTTATGAAAATGTATGTATGTTATTACAACATCTGATTTCAGGAAAATAAATAAATAAATAAATATATATATGTTTTATATTTGAAAAATATTGCTGAAAAATGATGGTATGTTAAATATACAAAAAACCTATTTCGTGTGGCATGAGTAGAATTTATAATGAAATATTATTTTCTGCCAATATGATAATGATATGGATATGATTTATCGGTGTACGAGTCGTGGTATGTATGTGATTCACCGGCATACGGGCCGTGCTATGGATATGATTGCCGGCGAATGGACCATACTATAGAGATGTTTTGCCGGCGTATGGGCCGAGCTATATGTATGATTTGCCGGCGTACGAGCCGAGCTATGGATATGTTTTACTGGCGTACGGGCCGAACTATGGTAAAATATGAAATACCGGCGTACGGGCCGATGATTTTCATGATATACGTACATATGCAAAACGATATGATGATATTGATTTGGTAATTAATATGGTATGAAATATCCATGTATCATAGTTTTATTATATGTTATATGTTATCAGAACCTAGTTGGCTTGGTTTAGGCTAGCACTTGCACGGTACCGATGCTATGTGTCCATGATTTATCGTGATATTTGTGTTAACGCTGCTGTACGGATAACGTGAGGTTAGATGGTCGATGTGGTTTTAAGAAATGTGAGTGTTCCTAGTGTATAGACTAGGTCTGGCAGACCCATCGGACTTAAAAACTGTACTTTTGACTTGGCAGTGGTCAGCCAACCATTGTCAAGTCCCGCCTTCAGACCACACAACCCAATCATATGGGGGTAATACATTACTATAGCCAGCTAACCTACCAGGGTTTTTTTCGTATTATAGTTACATGAGATGAATTATGCTTATAAAATTATGTATGTTCTGCCATGATATAAGAATATAAGTTTTCTAAATATAATGCAGACAGTTATGCTGATATGTTTATATATGATTTTATTTAGAACACGGAAACTCATGTTGCCACACACTAGTATTAGTTTATTTCCCTTACTGAGAGGTGTCTCATCCCGAATTACATGAAATTTTCAGGAACCCCTGATAGGAGAGTGGATAAAACTCCGCTGAGATAGTACTATTGATCTGCTCTCTCTAAAGGGTAAGTTTTGGCGGGGGTGGTTGGATTTTGTGGGAAATATCCCTAGGACTTTCTTTTTGGGATGTGTATATAAATATAATGGATGTAGTAACTCTAATATTGAAATGAATGAGTTTGCGTTATGATATTATGATTTTATATTTCTTACTGCTTAGGTTTCCTGTAACACCCCGACCCCGAGGGGCCTGGGATATTAACTTTTTACTATTGATTTACAGCGGAAGCAAATAAACTCTATTATTATTAAACCAGAGCGGTAATTATCCATATTACAATCATTTATTTCAAAAGAAGAAAAATTACATAAGCATAAATATCTGGCATCATACTAATATTTCTAAATAATCTTTATTTTTCTATCCCCATCCGCATGCTTGCTAAGCCTGATTTCCAACATGCTATTCAGAGTTATCTGAAATAAAAATATGATTGGAGTGAGACAACGCTCAGTAAGTAAATAAGATTATTATTAGTGTGTGGCAAAAATGAGTTTTTTAAAAATTTCGTAAAACAATATTTAACATTATAACTTCAAAACTGTCTCTAGAATAAATATAAATTTAAAAATTTTTGCATAAAACTTTTACCATCAACTATAACAGTAAAATTTTATAATCATATACTATAACTGTTAAATTAAACTTTTAACTTTAAAACTGTATAAATATTTAATGATAAATATACATATACTTTTCTTTATACGTTTTCTTTAGATCGTCATTTAAACACTAAAATGATCATTTTCATGTAAACTTATACTTTTCCTTCAAATCATCAGTAACTTTGTACACGTAATATGTATAAACATATATTGTAAAAACCACCCTTAGGCCTGTTTGCTGTGAGTCATGTTTACCCCCATGACTGGGTTGTGCGATCCGAAGACTGGACTTAGCTGGCTGGCCGACCAAACTAAATCAACGTACGTAAACTTTAAGTGAGATTTTCCTTATTAAGTCCTGGTCCGGAACTAGGTGTGCACTTAGGAGAAATCCACTAACATAAATAACCACTCTGTAAACAGTGTGGGTGCACTCTGATCCGTATAAACTTTAAGTTGCGGTACCGAGCATCTGTAACTTTGAACTTTCGTTGCCATAAGGGGTTTTAAAATCATCTTATTATAATTTATGTAATTTAAAATAATATCATGAAAATCTCATCTTTACTCATATTTTCAAAAAAAAATGTAACATAAAAATAAACTCATGCCACATAATTTTTGTGTTAAAATATATATAATTTTATTTTTGAATAGAAAGAAATGCTGAAAATTTCCCCGAGGGGATTAGAACATTTATTAACCCAAAAATAGATGCAAGTATATTAAAGATAGAACTGGTATAATTAAATATGCGTAAAAATAAACTCATGGAAATTTTGTGGAACTAATTAACATAATTAAAATTTACTTATAAAATAAACTCGGGTATAAATTTAAATAAAAAAAAAACTAACATAATCAAAATTTACTTACCTTTTTCCTTACGAACACTGTAACTATCTCTAAGAAATGAGATCGGAAAGAGTGGGTGATTGAGAACTTACTCAAAAATTCTCTCTCCACCACAATTTCTTTCACTCATTAATTCCTCTTTTCTTTAGAAAATTGTTGTGAAAAATGAAGGTTGAGAGCTCCCTATTTATAGGAAAATTTTGGGGAAGAAATGAAATTTATAAAAGTGTGGGGAGATGGGTGAAATTATAATTTTTAAAAATTAAAGAATGGGCAAGGGATGGGTAAGGTATGGGTTGAGTATGGGATGAGGATGGAGGCCATGTGGGAGTGCTTGCCACCATTCCCATTAAATAAAATTTTAATTAATCACTTACCTAATTAATTAATCAATTAGTTAATTATTTTATTATTTTTCTTAATCATTATTATCATTATTATTATCATTGTTATTAATTTTGAACCATTTTTAGTATTTATTTATTTTTGAATAAGAATTAAATTTGAATTTTAAAAATTCATGTGGGCCCCACATGGTCTTGTGGGCCCCACATGGTCTTGTGGGCCCCACACCACTTCGAGACCCAAACGGATCCTACGTAATTCCAATAATCCTCATACGATTTTATGAGCCCTACACAGCTTCGAGACTCGTGTAAACCTCCACACAGCTTCGGGACTCATGTGGGCCCCACACAGTCTTGTGGGCCCCGCATATGATACTTATATTATTATTATTTTATCATATATTTTTACAAACTATGTCAGTCAAAACATTATTTAATGTACTTATTTACGTATATAAATAGTGTCTACCCTGTTTTATCCTATGAAATTCCATTTTGACCAGGCTGACCTCCAGGGAGCGACTGAGCCGCAATGGTCTCTGAGCACTCGCTTAGACAAGGTCTTTCTTAGGCATCAAACATGGAATCAAGGATCCAAACAGAGAAACACTTTCTTTTTTAATACTAACTATTATTATTATTATTCATTTTTTTTTTCTTGGGTTATTACATTTCCGTTATATGTTTCTGTTATATCCCTGGTACCCACGGATTTAGGTTGATCATGATCTGCTGGATTTATTATACTGATTTGTTTTATTTAAGGAATATATATATATATATATGTCACGCCCCGAACCCGCATATGGGTCTCAGGTGTGAATATAGTAACCTAACCTGTCTCTGTATCAATTCAAGCATACATGATACAATACGATAAAAGGACCCAACCCCATGAGGTACACAAATACCCTATACATATACACATAAGCATCCATACTCATTAGTTACACAATGGAAAATGCTTCATCAATCAATATAACATACCATACCAGAGTCTGTACAAAACTAGGATACATAAATCCATACAACACTAAGGTATACAATCCCATAAATACCATACATACTCCGGGTGTCTACCAAAAACCATCACGACAACCTGGTTACAACATCTCGTACCTAATTAGGTACTAACAGCAGCTAAAGACACCCCCGCTTCCGATTGCTAGGATGCTAAATACAGCTACCTGATGGACTTGAAAACATTGTATGTACATTCGGGGCGAGACACCTCTCAGTAAGGAAGAAAACAGGTTATATCAGTGTGTGGCATACCAATGTTATTTTACGCAAAACATAACACTATACAATACGATACAGTTCGAAAACAGTTCCATACAGTTTTAGTATTTTCACAAATGCATTCCAGTATATACGATACCCAAAACATACGGTCAGTGTCGTCGCACTAATACGCAACTACGCTATGAAACCCGAAACTTCACAATGATTACATTGCCAATACGATGTAGTTCACAACAGTACACAACTACTCCATGAATCCAAAGTCTCATAGTGATTACATAGCCAACACGCAACTACTCCATGAAACCCGAAACTTCACAGTGATTACTTGCCAATACCGTGTAACTCACACCCCTCGATGACCAGCCGGGATATGTAGTGATATTTCACACCCTCAGATATAGAGCCGGACACTCTCGCCCACGATTTTCACACTGGTACATGGCGTAGCGTACTGTAATTAGCCACCACATAATTGTTTCGACGTACGGTAATTAGCTGCCACTAGCCGATTTCACAAAACCTAGAATCATTTTGGAGCTCACACTCCTATACATTTCAACGTACGGTAATAAGCCGCCACATAGCTATTTTACAATTATCTGGAACAACTACATACAACCATACATACCACACTTATCTGGTTTGCGGCAAATTATATCATTTTCCATTTCAAGTATACAGTTTATGCAAATATGGATAACAGTCATCTCAATAATACAGTTTAAACAAAACGGACGGTTTTCCAAACAAAGTAGAGATGATACCCGAAATCCCTAAATTTTCCCAATAACTGTAACCCAAAAATCCCGTATTTTTACCCAATAGATTTTCTCAAATAAGTTACCAAACCATACATACAATCGTAGCCTACAAGCTTACCGATCTCGATTTCGAAAATAAACTGATATAAACTAAATCCCCTTATCTTAACCCGAAATCCAACTACGAACTCTATGGTTTCCAAAACTATGAACCGAGACTTCAAAACCTACAAACCACAATACAATACATGCTTACAATTCGTACTACTACACATATTCTGAATCAGAAATGAAAACCGAGCCTTACCTCGATTTTAGCCTGAAACCCGAAAACGCTCAAAACGAGATTCCGATCCGCTAGAAACGTAGAGAATCCTTCCCTAATCCTCCAGTAACATTGGATTTATGAATCAAGTGACAAACGGCAAAGAAAACTAGAGAGAGAGAGTTCTTCAAGTTCTAGAGAGAGAGAGGGAGAGGATATTTTGAGATTACTTAGCTTAAAAGCAATGGAAACTGACATTTATAGCCCTTGACTTGGCCGCCCTCATCAACAAATTGTCGTTCTCATCGACGAGTTTGCCATTGCCTTCCTCGATGAAGCAGTGGCCTCATCAACGAGCCTGAGATCCCCGATTTCGACGAAATCTGGCCTCATGGACGAATTCTGCTCAATTTACCAATTTACCCTTCTTTTACATAATTGATCCATATATCACGGTTCAGGTACTTACAATATATATATATATGAAAATTAAGCAGGTTGTTACAATAACACTGTAAGAGCTTATCTGAATGAACTGTAAAATCTAAAGATTATGGTTTTGAAATCTGTATATCATGGTATTCTGAAAATGCTATAAAACATCTTTCTATTTATATATATTGTAAATCATGATACTTTGAAAGTTGTGTAAATTTTATTATGAACTGATGTTTATTCATGCCACACAATTAAATAAATAAGACTCATAAACTGTAACCCGTATTTTCTAATAATAAAGATAATTTATAATCTGTAGAATTTCCTTGAAAACACATAATTTTATACCTTAAAATTCATATCCCAAAATACATATATTTTACTAGTAAAAATTCCTACAATTACTAGCATAGCATATTTCCCATACCTCACTAACTGGGAGGCCCAACTCCAACTTTATTTTTACGCCCACCACGTACTAAACTCCAAAACCTTAAAATAATGTACATTTCCTAATTCAATCAACCCAAACTCAAAATAATAATACCCTTCTTTTCTTCAGGCTCACATATCTCTTTTATCCATAAAATTCTAAACTACTTAATTATTTACCAACGTTACCCAAGCTCCTGAGAAAACACCTACTGGGATCTTCAGCCCATGCCTGTGGTGTTTGGAAACCCAAACCTTGAAATCACAACACCCTACTTCAATCAACTCAAACTTTCGTATATTTTCATCTAATACAAGATTTGGGTTCAGAAAAGCCTACTAACTATATAAATCCTAAAATAACCTACGTACCCTGATTTTGGGATGGTGCCTAAACTTCTCAAATCAAAATTCTACTTCGGTTAAGTTGTAGAGAATTACCCCAGGATTATCGTGGTAACTTCTGATCGTCGAAACGGGGTGAATCGGAGCGAGAAATGAAGAGAGAAGGAGGGTTGGCCGAAATTTTAGAAAGAGAAAGCTAAGAGAGAGATTCTCGCCAAAATCCGTCTTTTGTATATTTATAGGTCGCTGGACACGTGGCTTTGTTGACGAGACACGTGGACTCGTCGATGAACTTATGAAGGGAGTTCGTCAACGAAGATGATGAGTTCGTCGACGAACCGAAGGGTCTGAATTTTCCCTCTCGATATCCTTTTGTTGACCAGACAATGAAACTCTTCCGCGAACCATATAAAGACGTTCGTCGACAAAACCAGGTAGTTCGTTGGCGAACCCTAACTTTGGTTTCTTTTTGAATTTTTCCTTTTTCTCTCATTTATCCTTCTTTCTTTCTATTATTTAATTGTTATTATTTTCTGGATCTCTATAAAGATGATTAGCAACATCTACTTCCTGAATAATTAGACTGTTGAATTTTTATAACTTAAAACTTTTATTTGTATTCCTCTTTTTATTTCATTTACAACAGTATTTTCTTTTTCTTTCCCCAACATTTTTCAAACTCTAAATGGGGCATTCAGGTTACAAAGTTTTCAAAAATTTCTCTTGACATTTAGGGCATGTTTGGATTAAGGATTTTGGTTCAGAAAAGGAAAGGAAAGGAAAACAAGAAGGAAATTCATTTTCCACTATATTTCCCCTCAATGCCAAACACTACTTAAAATGAAAATTTATTTTAATATGATTAAAAGTTCAAATGTAAATGATGTATAAAATCATATTTTTATTGATTAATTTGATATATTTATTATTTTCTTTCTTACATTCTTTGATAACCAAACATGAAAAAAGTGAATTTCTTCATATTTTCTTTTCCTTTTTCAAAAATTTTTTTTTTTGGTGCTTCTATGTTCGTTTTAGGATGCCTCCTTAAATTTAAATTTAAAATTTATTTTCTTTATGTACTAAAAAATAAAACAAATGTATATTTTCATAATAGGTATCTATATGTTTATTCTAGGTTGTCTATAAATTCAATGGTGCCAAAACTATTCTAGGTTCTCCCACTACTCTTCCTTTTTGCATTTAAACATTTGTTATCCTTCACATTTTCTAAATTTATTAATTTAATTGTTCATTTTTAAATTCATAATTTTCATTTATAAATTTGTATGCAAAAAGTTGATACGCTTTGCATATGCTCGATAGTATGCTTGTTTAAGCAACACTATGCTCGATGATATGCTTGTTTAAGTAAGAGTATCAAAGGTGATACTTTCTTTTTTCAATTCTCGAATTCTACCTTGTTATATTTCTTTTTGGCTCTTCGAGAAGTGTATTTATACATGTCTCTAACGTTAAAGAACACTTGCTTCTTGTCGTTTAGCTTCTTATTTGTACGGTTCCATGTTCACTCAATTAAATAAACAAATAATCTTGAACATTATTTTTTAGGTGCGTTTAGTCGATCAATATTTTAAATATGCTTACTTTTGCCAGATGCATAATTGTTTGAGAATTAATTATAGATAAATAAAATACCTATTTAGTCATGAAAAGAGTTATTTTTTATTTTCTTTTTAAAAAAATTATCAGTATCAAATTATTCTTAAAAAATTTTGAATGTTTATACGAAAATTTTGAAAATAAAATTTATGATTTTTCAAATAATCGATATTAATATTAAATGCTATAAAATATTTTTAAAAAATACTGTAACTATTTGCCAGGAATTTTTTTTTCTTCATTTTCTTTACACTTCTGAGATATTGATTCTAAGAGCTGCATAAGAAAAGAAATTCAAATATAATTTTACTTGACGTCGTATTCAAATGCACACATCCAAATCTGAAGTCCAAACTCCAAACTTCGAAACAAGGGTAAGTATTTTGTGTCATTGGCCTTTTCATTAAAATCACAAAATCATGCAAGCATGGTTGTTTGATCGATATTTCCATTTCCTTTTTCCTGCTCTGCATATTCTGGAAAATTTTACAAGGACTTGAAAAAGCATGCAAGCTGGAAAGGCAGGAACAGAATCTCATATCAGTGTGTTGAGAGTAATGTGATTTGAAATTATTAACTAATTGGGAGAAGCATGATGAAGTTTAAGCCTCAAATTTCAAAGATGGTAATGCAAAAGGCACAAGGTATGGGCAGATTTAAGAAGCAAAAGTCAAAATTAAAGCAGAAGATTGAACAACTTTACTCTAAAAATAATGAAGCAACTAATATTCAAATGAACATGTCTGTTGAAGAATGAAGGAACCTGAACCTGGTGCGGGCAGCTGCGCATAACCGTACCTGCACAATTCTTGTTTTTATTTCATTTATTTAATTTGTTTTATTCTTTCTCCATTCTATTACAGGGATTAGTTAGCAATAATTGTTTCTTTTATTCTTGTAGTTAGCCTCTAACGATTTTGATTCTTTCATTTTACTGTATATATACTTTGCTAATTCAAACACAGCAGCAGGCGAGAGAATTACACTACCATTTCGTCTTCCCTCTGTTCTGCATTTCCTTCTTCCCTTCTCTATCTGATTCATTGCAATTCAGCCCCACTACCAACAGCAGAGTCAAATTCTTACATGGTATCAGAGCACGATGGATGAATCTTTCAATACCAGCCAAACCACTCCTCCAAATCCACCACCAAACATCAATTTACCAGCAGCTGTTCCTCACGACCCAACGCAACCCACCAGTCCCTATTTTATTGGCAGGAACGATGGTTCGGGTGCCAGGCTTGTCACACACACTTTGGACTGCAGCAACTACCATTCTTGGGCTAGATCCATGAAGAGGGCTTTGTGGATCAAGAACAAACTCGGATTCATTGATGGTACCATCTGTGAACCTTCTGACCCCAATGATCCTCTGATGGAACATTGGCTGAGGTGCAACGATATCGTGATAACGTGGATGCAGAACACAATGACGGTTGATATCAAATCCAGCACCACATATGCAAAAACTGCGCATCAACTTTGGTTGGAGCTGGAGCAACGCTTTGCTTAGCAAAATGCTCCCAGAATTTTTGAGGTGAAGCAGGGCATCACAAACCTCAAACAAGATCAAGACTCAGTGAGCATTTACTTCTCTAAACTCAAAACCTTGCTTGATGAATTACTCAACTATGAATCAATTCCTAACTGTACCTGTGGAGGGTTAAGGATTGTCGTTCAAAATCAGCAAAGGGACTGTGTAATGAAATTCTTGATGGGGCTCAATGATACATACGAAACTATTAAAGCACAGATACTGCTGATCAAGCCCTTTCCCAGCCTAAATGAGGTTTACTCTATTATTCAGCAAGAAGAAAAGCGAAGGGAAATCTCTACAAACAACCTTGGGAGTGACTCTATGGCCTTAGTGAGCAAAGGAAATTTTGGCAAACAATCTGCTGGGATGCAGAGGAAGGATAGGTATTATTGTACCTTTTGCAAGATACCAGGGCACTCTCTGGAGAGATGTTTCAAAGCAAATCCGAACAAACTCACATGTTCTCATTACCAAATGTCAGGCCACACAGCAGATAAATGCTACAGATTACATGGATACCCAGCAGGGTACAAAGGACAAGAGAAATACAGATCTGTCACAAATCTGTCAAATGTGAATGCAACTGTTGGTTCTGAGCAAGGGATTTTGAAAGACAAATCTCAAATGTCATTGACACCAGAGCACTATGCTTAACTTCTGGCTCTTCTCAAACCTATCTCAGGCAACCAAACTTCCATTCCCTCGGCAAATCATGCCATATTCACACCTTCATCCTCAGATACAAATAACCACAAAATTTCTGGTATATCTCTATGTTCTTCTGTTTTTACTTCCAAATCCAGCAATGTCTCAGAAATCCCTTGGATTATAGACACTGGAGCAACAGACCATATGATCTGCTCCAAATCTTTATTTCATTCCATCCAGAGCAGCATTTCCTCATCTGTAGCTTTACCAAATGGTCAGACTGTTCCTGTTACTCATATAGGAACAATCAAGGTCACCAAGAATCTTACATTGCACAATGCTCTTTGTGTACCTAGTTTTTCTTTTAATCTGATCTCAGCAAAGAAAATGACTCAAGAACTAAACTGTTGCTTTGTTTTCCTTTTTAATTGTTGTTATGTTCAGGACCTTCTGACTTGGACAACGACTGGGATGGGTAAAGTGAAGCAAGGACTCTATCATTTGCTGCAAGAGGAAGTCTCTCCTTCAGCCTTATCTAATGCTTTATCCAAACATGTCCTCAAAACTGGCCTCTTAGCTTCTGTCAGCAACAGCAGTGATTACTTTGACCTCTGGCACTATAGATTAGGCCATTCCTCTTACTTTGACACACATACCAAAACCAACATATCAAAATCTTCTGATGATAACCCATGTCTCATTTGTCCTTTGGCTAAACAACACAAACTACCATTTCCAACTAGTCAACATCAATCTAAAAAATGCTTTGAGCTGATACATTGTGACATATGGAGGTGAGTTTGACATGAAAGAGTTTATCTAAACCATGGAATTTTGCACCAAAGGACATGTGTGGAGACACCTCAACAAAATGCCACTGTTGAAAGAAAACATCAACATATTTTAAATGTTGCAAGAGCCTTAAAACTTCAAAGTGGCATTTCATTGAGATATTGGAACCACTGCATTCTTACGGCTGTATACCTCATTAACAGAACTCCATCTCCATTATTAAATCATAAAAGTCCTTTTGAGGTTTTGTTCAAAAAGAAACCCAGCTATGACCATCTAAAGGTTTTTGGGTGCTTGGCTTTTGCTACCACTTTAGTTAATGGAAGACAAAAATTTGATCCAAGGGCCAGAAAATCAGTTTTTTTTGGTTATCCTTTAGGAGTAAAAGGATATAGACTTCTGGATTTAGACACTAAGAAGATCTTCATCTCTCGAAATGTCGTGTTTCATGAAAAAAAAATTTCCATTCGAAACGAATAAAATCAGTGATCCTAATGCTGGTTTCAGCAACACCGATTCACCACCAAGTCCAAATGAGTTAAGCTTCATTCAAAACCCTGTCATTTCCATTCCTACTTTGCCCATTCATAGCCAATCCATAGATACTGTCAGCCCCCATGTCAATCCAAAAGTTGAACAAATGCCTGCTGCATTATCTGATTCACAAAGCAATGAACAGATCAGTTCCCAAAACAACTCCAGACCAGAAACAGAAGCTGGTAACAACACCCATACACACTTACCCGGAAAATCGACCAGAACAAGGAGAGCACCCAGTCATTTGTAGGATTTCATATGTCAGCAGTCATCCTTCATTTCCCCATCTCAGAACTTGGACAAGCAGAAGGACCAGATCTCATCAGGTAAGCCTTCTCCTCTAAGTGCCACCATATCTTATGATAGATTGTCTACACCTCACAAGATTTTCGTGACCTCCATAACTTCACACATTGAGCCTACAACTTACCTAGAGGCAAGTACATCATCCAACTGGGTCGAAGCCATGAAGGCTGAAATTGCTGCCCTTGAACTCAATGACACTTGGATTGTTAGGGATTTACCTCCTAATAAGGAACCAATAGGCTGTAAATGGGTCTACAAAATAAAATTTCTTGCTGATGGTAGCATAGAAAGATATAAGGCCAGACTTGTTGCTAAAGGGTATACACAGCAGGAGGGGTTGGATTACCATGAAACCTTCTCCCCAGTGGCAAAAATGGTTACTGTAAGAACCTTGTTAGCAATTGCAGCAGTAAGAGGGTGGTTCTTACAGCAATTAGATATCAATAATGCCTTCTTACATGGGGACTTGGAGGAGGAGGTGTACATGGAATTGCCCTCGGGGTATCCCAATGAAAATGGAAGAAAAGTATGCAAGTTAAACAAAAGTTTGTATGGCCTCAAACAGGCCTCACGTCAATGGTACTCAAAACTTTCAAATTTCATCACACACCAAGGATATGTTCAATCCAAAGCAGATTACAGCTTGTACACAAAGGCAGTTGAGGGCTCTTTCACAGCCATTCTTGTATACGTAGATGATATAATCATTGCTGGAAACAACATGGATGAAATTGATCAATTGAAGAGGTCTCTTGATGATCGATTCAAAATTAAAGACCTTGGCAAGCTGAAGTATTTTCTGGGTATTGAAGTGGCAAGAACAGCAAGGGGGATTCACTTATGTCAACGCAAATACGCTTTGGACATTCTAAGAGACTCGGGTACCATTGGCTCCACTCCAGCAAGGATTCCCTTGGATCAAAATGTGAGACTGTCCAAAGAAGAAGGGGAATTACTTCCTGAGCCTGCTCTTTATAGAAGATTGATCCGTAGATTATTGTATCTGACAATAACCAGGCCTGAATTAGCTTACTCAGTCCAAATTCTAAGCCAATTCATGAAGGATCCAAGGGTGCCACACCTGCAGGCAGCCCATAAGGTACTGCGGTTCATCAAAGGATCACCAGGACGGGGTTTGTTCTATCCAGTGAACTCAGAAATCCATCTTAGAGGTTTTAGTGATTCAGATTGGGGGGCTTGTCCAGACACCAGAAGATCTGTGACAAGCTATTGTGTGTTCCTTGGGAGATCCTTAGTGTCTTGGAAATCAAAGAAACAAAGTGTGGTCTCTAGGTCTTCCGCAGAGGCAGAGTATTGCGCGATGGCAAATGTGAGCTGTGAATTAACTTGGCTGAGGTATCTACTCAACGATCTGCAAATTACTCATTCACGGTCAGCTTCCCTGTTCTGTGATAACAAATCAGTTATACACATTGCCATAAATCCCATATTTCATGAGAGGACAAAGCATATAGAAATAGATTGTCATTTGATTAAAGACAAGATTCAAGAAGGCTGTATCTCAGCAAAACATGTGGAAAACAAGTTGCAAGTGGCAGACATTCTCACAAAGAGTTTAGGTTCCCAAGCCTTTTATTCATGCTTATCCAAGATGGGAGTAGAAGACATCTACTCTCCACCTTGTGGGGGGCTATTGAAGAATGAAGGAACCTGAACCTGGTGCAGGCAGCTGCGCATAACAGTACCTGCATAATTCTTGTTTTTATTTCATTTATTTAATTTGTTTTATTCTTTCTCCATTCTGTTACAGGGATTAGTTAGCAATAACTGTTTCTTTTATTCTTACAGTTAGCCTCTAACGATTTTCATTCTTTCATTTTACTGTATATATACTTTGCTAATTCAAACACAGCAGCAGGCGAGACAAATACACTGCCATTTCGCCTTCCCTCTGTTCTGCATTTCCTTCTTCCCTTCTCTGTCTGATTCATTGCAATTCAGCCCCACTACCAGCAGCGGAGTCAAATTCTTACTGTCAGGTATCCGAAGACAACACCAGCCAACCCTTTAAGAAATCTACAGTGTTTCGTTCACAAAAAACACGTTTTAGATCAGCTGTAAGCAGGGGTATGGGTGCTTTGAATATAGTGTGAAGCATTGAGTATTGCATTTTCCTATTATAATTCCCTATTGCACCCACCATGCAGCTACAACTAGTTGACTACCCAACTGGTGATCTAGAACAAAGCCAACTTGAAAAACGAAAAAAACGAAGAACAGAGGAAAAAGAAACTCACCCATGTATCTGGGGCGCCTTTTAAGCTTTCTAGGAAGAAGTAGATATCGGTAGATGTCTGCGAGGTCCTCAACTAGCGGCTGGATCCTTTCTTGCTCTCATCCAGAGCAGCCATAAGAAGACGGAAGAGGGCAAAGACTTCACAGAATTTAATGTCAGATATATATATATATTAAGCCAATGAGCTAGACAAGAAGCTGTATTTTACTTGAGCTTGGCCTTCCAGTTTCTACCATAGAAGAAGAGAAGAGCAGGCGGTGGAAAGCCACATCATTTTTGCCCAGACGCTCTTCATAGGGAGATGGTAAAAAATATTGGTATTTTGAAACGGCATTCCTACCGCTGTTCTCCAACAACCAACCTCAAAAACAAAACAAAACAAAGCAAAAAAAGAAAGACTGACAGTGCAAGGCTGAATCAAACATCTATGGTCTTGGGTTTCTTAATCAAAATCCAAGACAAGCCTCTTAGTCAAGCTCCAAGAACGCAAGTACAAAACGTTAGAGCAGGCACAAGCTCGTGAAAATGGAGATACAAGAAATAAACACACATTTATTTACATTAGCAAAGTACATCATCACAGACACGAGAACACAAAACTGAAGGAAATAGGGGTAGGACACATCAATTTACACAAAAGTTGACTTACATAAGAAATCACATCCAACATTATAGTCAAAGATGATTCTTGCTTATACATAAAAAAGGATAAATTACTTCACTTCCGAAGCTGCAGCCTTGCCTTCTCTAATGCTGCCCTAGCTGCAACTCTCTCCGCTTCTATCTGCCTACCATTTTTTAAAGCTTCTGCAGCTTTACGGGATAAAGCCTGCAGAATTTGATTGTATCGGAACATGTCTTCAGATATTTGAATTAGCTGAGTCTCGATGTTCAGCATCTTGGCCTCACAATACGATAACTGATTCTCAATCTGAAGAAGCAGGTTCCTCGTGCAAAAGATCATTTCATGAAGCGATTGAAAGCTTTTTTTAGAGATTGTAACAGCTGCCATTGCTTCAGCATGAATGCGAGTAATACGATCAAACTGTGCCTTCTCAGAATTACACCAGCCAACAAGCTCTCTAGAAGAGACATTATTCCAGTTGCACTCTTCAAGTTTCGCCAGTGATGATGCACAGGAAATAAATTCATTTACACGCTTGTGGAAGGGTCTGTAATCAATAGACAAACAGTCCAAAGCAGCAAAGGCAGAATTTGCCTCTCGCGTCATGACTTCATGATCAAGAGGATCCATAGACTCCAAAAGAGTGATAAGCTCATTCTGTACATGAACTGCTGCCTGCCTAAATGCCTCTAAGATTAACCCAGTCATGACATTTCCTTGCACCATTCTAGGAGGGTTTTTATGTTCTGATGGCTCTTGAAGAACCCCACCTGAAAACTGATGATCTTGACCGGCAGTATTGAATGATGGTTTGTCACATTCAATAGTTAAAGAACTATGTGGTAGTGTCATTGATCCTTGAATACCCACTGCATCCACATACGAAGGAACAAAAATTGAGTCAAAAGAAGGAAAAAAAAAAAAAAAAACCTGTGAGAGCAATGTTGGAGCAAAGTTACTAATCTAGAAATGAGGGAAACAGGAATAAGTGAGACCAAACACTTACAACAATAAAAAGGCCTATGTGGAGAAGAACATAAGCATCGGGAAGGAGGGAAAGCAAGTCTGCCCCACCAACCAAGAAATGAAAGACCTAAAATATAAACATCACCATAAACTTATCTCAATTGTCCCACTGCAACTTGTAATGAGGATAAGAAGAAGAAGAAGAGGCTAGAAGGGAATAATTATAAGGAGTAAATACACAAAAGAATCTACAGATAACAAACAACATATACCAGAGGAAGTAGCATTGGCAAAACTTATTTGTTTCCAAAATTCCGCCAGTTGGTGATGAAACTCAGTTTGAGATGTTAAAATGTGAAGTTGGTGCACGTTCTCTACCAAGGAATCCCATGAATTTGTCTGCGGCAACACCAGCTTCCTAGTAGGGATGTGAGGGACAAAGTTATCATTCTTCTCAATCCCATCTCCTATAGGATTATTTTGCTCTAAAGAATAAATTTTCCCACTAGGGAAGTCAAGGACAAAATCCTCATTCTTCCCAGGGCCTAAAGGATTGTTATGCACTATGGAAGAATTATTAAACTTATCATCATGCGCCCAACTCACTTTTGGTGGCTCCATGTTTTCTTTAAAAAGCACAAGTGCATGATTTGGAGAAAGTTGGCCGTTATCTATCACTAGCGAGCCATCACCCATGTTCTTCAGATGCTCAGAACTCAAAGTGCTTTCCTTGTTTAAGCAACTATTTATGATGCTTCTGTCCTTCTGGGCATTTGATGTAGATCGCATAGAACCCAAGCAACTGCTTTCCTTTGCATTAATGTTAACTGTGGTATTTTCTTGATCTTCTTTTGGTGGCTCCATGTTTTCTTCAAAAAGCACAAGTGCATGATTTGGAGAAAGTTGGCCGTTATCTATCACTAGTGAGCCACCACCCATGTTCTTCAGATGCTCAGAACTCAAAGTGCTTTCCTTGTTTAAGCAACCATTTACGATGCTTATGTCCTTTTGGGCATTTGATGTAGATTGCATAGCATCCAAGCAACTGCTTTCCTTTGCATTAGTGTTGACCGTGGTATTTTCTTGATCTTCTTTTGGTGGCTCCATGTTTTCAAGCACAAGTGCATGATTTGGAGAAAGTTTGCCGTTATCTATCACTAGCGAGCCATCACCCATGTTCTTCAAATGCTCAGAACTCAAAGTGCTTTCCTTGTTTAAGCAACTGTTTATGATGCTTATGTCCTTTTGAGCATTTGATGTAGATCGCATAGAACCCAAGCAACTGCTTTCCTTTGCATTAAGGTTAACCGTGGTATTTTCTTGATCTTGCCATTGAATGAAGTTACAAGCTCCATGACCCTGCATCAAAAATCAGCTATTAGGAACCATGACAAAACTCATGAAAAATTGTAAGCCTGAAATTTGAAATTCCTGGAAGAGGAAATTTAAACTGGGCGACAAAAATAGCCTACACAACATTCTTGTCTTCGAATCTGCCAACATTTCTGTTCATTTAATGTTCGCCTAAGAAAATCCATAAAATATATATCGGGCCTAGAAAAAGTAACACCCATTTTTCAATGTTTAGTTAGCATTTAAATAAGTTAAAAAAAAAAAAAAAAACCCTATGTTTTAAGACTGAAAAACAAATTTATTTGTAAACACCATTCACTACAAGGCATTCCAAACAATGAAAATTAAATAAGCCACATTGCTAATAGTTATATTAAGTACTACAAATATTACAACAATACAATTACTCCCCGTTTGGTTTGCAAAATGAAAAAAGATAAAAATGGAATGAGAGTGGGAATGGAATCAGGATAGGAATGGAATTAACATTAAAATTCCATTCTTGTGTTTGGATACACTCACACAAAATGGAAATAAGAATGGAATAAAGAATAAGATATTTTCCAAAAATACCCTTTTAAATTTAAAATCAAAATATGATTTTGGTTTTGTTTCAAAATTTCTAACACAGGAATCTTCCTTCAACATGGTTTTTGCTCAAATCAAGCACATTCAAGGAGCCAAAACGAGGTTCCAATTATGTTTGTCGATTTCGATTACCCTCTTGAGCTGCAACTTGCTTATGGCTGAAATGGCTGCTGATTTTTATCACTTGAAATGCTGTCAATTTCACCTGAGGGGTTGTTAGACCATGGCTGTCGATTCCAGTTAGCCATGATTTCCACCATGGCTGCTGATTGAAGGTTTGGAATAGGGGAGGGAAACGGGAGTTCAAATGGGTAAGGGTACTTGGAAAACAACCTCGCTGGAGATGCATGATTGTTTTGGTTACTCACCGAAAGAAAAATGGAGGTAATGAGAGAAGAATCTGGCTGCACAGGCTTTTCGACCACCATGATATCTGACCACAATCTGCAATGCCAGATTCAATTTTGGTTACTCACTACTGTGGAGATGCTGTTTTGATGTTGATGGTGAAAGATGGCCTACGATGGCAAGGGCACATGGCAGCGGCAAGGGTTCATGATGGCAATGAGGGCTCACCATAGCAGCGATGGTGAGCGTTACGATGGCAAGGGCACATGGCAGCAGCGAGGGTTCATGATGGCAGTGAGGGCTCACCATAGCAGCAACGGTGAGCGAGAAGAAGAAGAAGAAGAATTAGAGAAGGGATGGAGGGTATTATGGAAATGGGTTGATTCCATGGAATGAGGACCAATTCCGGTCCCTTTGGACAGGAATCACAATTCACCCCAAATGATGGAATTAGTATTCCTGGCGAATATGATTACAGCCGTGATTCCACAAACCAAACACAGGAAATTTATTCCATTCTTGGCCTAATTTTGCAAACCAAACGGGGGTTAGTCTTCTAACATCAAAACCATGCATAGGATGGCCATCCTCAGCTCAAATGGTGCATATTCACATTCATATACACATAAAGAAATACTAGAAAGCATGTACAAAATGATGTAAAAAGGTTTATGTAACCAGATAAATTTTACAAACAGAAAAAAGAAAGGAAAAAAAAAAAGAACACTACCACACTAAGCGATCCATTTCAACATTGTATGGTAACTAACAAGAATATATGATTTCAATACTTACAAATACGGGCTAATCACACCAGTCAAAGGACAGTAAATGGCAGACACTTCATGACTAACCAGTCTACTTGTTCATATCAGTGTTATCAAAATTCAACAGCATGCTAAACATGTACATTCTGCTCATTAAAAAATGTGAAAAAACCGAATTCAATGATTCGCTATAGGGTGTTTTACCAGCATGGTTTTGTTGGATATTCAGCATGATTGGTTGGCCTTATTAGCTTATCTTTTTTCTCTTCCTTCTGTATTAGCTTTCCTTTACTTTTATTTTTTTCCCCTTTTCTTTTTTTTCTAAGGAATTCTTGTCCTCCTTGTACATTCTTCTCTCGTAATAAATTTCTTTGAGACAAACCAACCTGCTGAAATTACTTCTCATAGAAAAAGTAATGGTACAAATACAGACAGAACTACAGAAGGGATGAATTTAAATATAATTGATTAAAGAGAACATATGTAATACTATCAGCAACCTAGCTCCAAAAGCACAAATAATCAATGTTTTTCAAAATTGGAAATTCGTGGGTATAGATAAGAATTTTATATAAAGCAAGACCTGTGGAAAAAAGAGATTTCAAATGGGCAGTGAGTTTTCATTTCTTTTCCATAGAAAGATGCTAACACAGAGGCCGAACAGGGAGGCCAACTGAAGACTGTTCAGATACTTGAACCATGAAAGCCATCCAAAAGGCCCACTACAAGTACAAAACAAAACACATATATTGATGGAAGATATGATATTTCAATGCAACAATATTTTCACTCTTAAAAGCATTGCCAGAAACACCATGTGGTTCATTCCATGGTTGAAACTCCAAATTTAGTAATTGCAATTCAAGTCAATAACTCCATGTAACATTTTGGGGCTCAAATCCACACTTAGCAGATTTAATACATCAAATGGTAAAAAACTTCACTAGACCCTTTTTTTGTCAAATAAACAAGTAATTGAGAGTCAAAATAAAGCGATGCAATCATGCAATTAATATTTCACATGGTGTTGGACCATTGATATAAAAAAAAAAAAACTTCAGCATAAATGACAAAATAATAATACTGATAAAACATCCCACCCGCCCAGGAGAAAGATAGAGAGATCACCTAAATGAGTCACCTACACGAGTCACCTTAAAACAGAGTAAAAAGGACTAAAGAAATGACGAAAACCCAAAGAACTTGCCTTTTTTAACGGACAGGTATAGAAAGTTCGACCCGCATTTGGTCCATTTTTTTCAGTAAGAACACGGCAAATCCCAGCACCACAAGAACACATAGGGTACTTGTGTTTAGGAGAGTTGTTTATGTCACCTTCCTTCACTGTGTCACACCACTTAAAATAATTACATTTTTTTTCCTGAGCACAACAATTCCAGAAATCAAAACCACAACAAAAAAAAAAAACACAAGAAGAAACAGAGATAATTTAAGAAGATTTAAGAACTCACAGATTTAGAAGGGCAGGCGTAGAACTTCCTGTTGGGGTTCCTTGTGGTGCGAGAAATCCTCACAATGCAAGTCCCAGCGCCACAAGGGCACTGAACAACTGGCGTTTCCGAATCTCCGGTGGTGGGCGGAGGTGGAGAGCTAGCCTCTGGCCTCCTACTATGCCCACAATCGTCCTCATAAATATGATTATGCTTGCGGGGGCAGTCTTTAGCCCAATGGCCTTGCTCTCCGCAACTGAAGCAGGTGTCTCTGTTGTTTCGGCGATCTTGGCCTTGGGGTGATGCTTGGTTCTGGGGAATGGGACTGTGGGAGCCCACACTCTGCTGGAAGTTCATCTTCGCCAACCCAATGCCAATATACGTGTGTATGCAGGTATAAAGGCAAATCGTATTAGCTTCACCGTGAAGCAAGAAACGGGCTCTGTGATCAAACCTAAAAAGAAATGTTCTATAAACAAAACAAACGATTTCACATTAAGTTCCCCTTTTGGGGGGGCCTGCAGAGAACACAAAAACCCTACACGAGTTGTAGAACCCTGGCTAAAGCCACTGTGTGTGTACATGTGTAAAGAAGAATTGTCTTAACTCATCTGTGAAGTAATGGTCTTGTGCGACAAAGGAAAGTGCTTTATGAACGAACAATTTCACAGAAAGTTCTCTTTTCTTCTCCTAGTGAATCGAACACAAAAGGTTCGTATAAATTGTGGATCCAGAGAGAGAGCCAGGGCAAACAAAAGCAGAGTGAAAAAGGAGGACAGATCAGGGAAGATGGGCTGAGAGAACCTTGGCTTCGAGGTGCATTCAGAAATTTCCACCGTTGGGAAGGATGCAAGCCATTTCTCTAGACGTGAGAGAGAGAGAGAGAGAAAGAGAGAAAGACGAAGCGAAGGCGTCGGTGAGGATCGGCGAAGGTGAACAGTGAGACGGAGGGAGACTGGCGGCGCTGCCTGCTCTTCAGAGTTCAGCACAAAAGCCGTCCAATACGCCACGGGCCCGAGATGACACGGGCCAGGGGCAAGCATCAGCTGGATAGTGCAGTGTGGGTCCGTATCTTTACGCGCCCGTGAATTACGCTTTCTGTCCAAAAACAGATTCCATAATTTTTTTCAAAAAGGAAAAACTTTTTAAAATGTAACAACTTCGCCTATTTAGAGTGAAATAAATTTTTAAATGATAATTTTTTTATGCAATCAATTTTCATGGTTGAAATATAAAATAATTATTTTTAATAATTTCAATGATTTTAGATAATAATTTCATGGAATTAAACTTCATAAAATTTTAAATTTACAACATTTTTAAGCTTTTGAAGTTACAAGAATTTTCTATCAACATTTCTTGTTGTTTAAATTGAGTAAAAAATTTTTCACGAGAACAAAATTTGTTTTGAAAATTTTGTAAAATTTAAATTTCAAACAATAAAATATTAAAAATAATTATTAAATATATATTAGTGTATACCTACTCATACCTTGTTTGTAATCACCTTTCCTTATTACTAGCTAGAAGAATCGAGCGAGAAATATGACTCATGAATTATTTTTTGAAGTTAAATTCACAAAGTTGTTTGTAACAAAATTACATCCCCTCTAGGCATGAATAAGATCAACTTCCAACCTATGTTCTACCCTACTCTCTAATTATGAACTGATAGAGACTCATTGGCCAAGGTGATGAATTTCCTCTCATGCCAATGATTAAATGCACAACCACCTACAAATTGGATTGGATAATGACGTCTCTAAAACTCAAATTCCAAGTTAGCATCAAATCTTTGTTGATGGTCCGTAAGTTACCAATGATGGATATATGGGCATGTTCCTATCCGAAAGAATAATCATGGGTCGACATTCTATTATAATCCCTAATGAGTCACCAGCTTCAGCGATCCCCGATTGTGCCTAAAACTTGCATGGTTAGTGTTTACCTCAATTTACCAAGTATGAAAAACAACATTTTCACTTAAGGAAAGTTTTTGGCCCAAGTTTTGAGATACCACGCTCTGATAACAAACAACACACTTCATTAAATACACTATTATTTGTCAACTTCTAAAACCACTTTTTTAAAAAATACATCCTATATATATAACTAACATAGGTATCTGTTGACTCCCCTTTTTGTCTGAGTTAATATATATTGGGGCCTCAATTTTCAAATTATACAAAATTGACATGCTTTTCGATCTACTTCTTAGAAGTTAAATTTTGGGCTCATTCTTACAAGAATTGAGCAAATAATGAATAAAAAGCAAATTGATCAAAAGCAATCAAACGGGATCCCTTATCTCTTTCAATATTTTAGCATGCATACAATGGATTGGGGCATTTTTAACTTCAATTTCATGCGTTAGAGATTTTTGCTCACCATTTTATGCGAATAGTTGAATATTCTTATATCAGTATTTATCAATTTTCTTATTGGCAATATGCCAAGAGTATTGCCCAAACATCTCTTCTAGACAAGGAAGAAAGCTTCTTTTTATCGAATGGATATTTTTGGAGAAGTAATTGTTAAGGAAAAAATTAAATTTGAGTTATCCAATATGAATGGGAGATGTAAGAATTTTTTGGCATATTGATTCTAACATGCGTAATTATAAACTTGTCACATAAGTAAATATTATATAATATAATTAAGTGCACGAATATTAAATTAAAAAATTATAAAAATAAAAATAAAAGGAAAAAATAAAAAAGATAAATGAGTAAATCGCCTAACAATTTGAAAAGTCGACATTATTGCTAAGGGTGTAATATTTGAAAAAAAAAAAAAAGAGGTTCTTGAGGGGACAGCGTGGCCCCGCCATAAAATATTTTCATCTAATAAAAGTATTATAAAAAATATGTCTCATCAAATTATATGTGAATTTTCCATATAAGATACACTATTTGGGATATTTTTTATTTGATGAAAGGAACTTATAAGAGTACCACACTAGTCCTCTTGAAAAAGACCACATGTTTTTTTTTCATAACTTCTGTTTGCCATCTGCATTAAAAAAAATGTCTCACAATTAAAACCCAAGCCAATTGACTAGTAAGTGGTTGTCAATCAATTTTCAACATCACCCACCTCTCTCTCTCTATCCCTCTCCAACGACCATACAATTAGATCTTTCTCTCCTCCCTTTGTCTATTATTATTGAAAACTATTGAGTGTCACGGGCCTATAATGGCATGAAGACCTCATTGGGCATAATAATAAATGCCCGGTACAATTTTCTAGAGACCATAAAATAATCTTAACTAGACAAATTATCCGAACTCTTTATAAACAAAACTACGTTTAGATATAAGGATCAATCGGTAAATATGAAAAGAGAAAAGTAAACAGATGTACCTTTTTTAATTCCTGAAATCTTTCCTAGATTCTTCCAGTGTATGTAAGGTGCCTAAATGGTGCCTTCGTGCCTCCTTCGAGCTTAGGTGATAATAGGACTTCAATCCACAAAGAAGAAATTTACACAGGAAAGATTCTTAGAAAATAAGTGTTTATTTAATTGAGTTCTCTCAATTGTTCTCTCCAAACAAAAGGGTCGAAGTTCCCTTATATAGGCAAACTATTGGAAAGGATAAGCACAATTTGCTTTCTTATATAATCTCTAACATATTTTGCGTATGTGCCAAGTAATGCCTAACTTACTTTACAAAAGAAAAGAAAGGCGTCTGCTTTAAGTATACGACAAGCGATACCCTACTTTACTTAAAAAAAAAAAAAAAGGATGCTTGATATGACCGAATCAATTAGTCCGTTTCATCCGGTTTAGGATATGATATTTTTCTGGACTAGTATCTGACAGCTAGTTTGATTCGATTTTTGACTATGATTGCTTTACTCTTCAAAAATACCTGAGTGCTCCAGTCCTTCGAGCGCTCTAATTATTTCTTCATTGCTGTTTTGGAAATTGGCTAATTCTGCCAATTCTTGCTTTAGTTCATTTTGAACTACTTGAACTTACAGTAAATGGGAATTCCAATCTCTGATCTGATTGAGCAGCTTATGTAACGACCCGAATTTAAAATGGAATTTAAATGATAAAGAAAGGAGAATGGGAAAAAGAAACAGAAGGAAGCTGCCAAGTTTGGTCGATGAACACAGGGTTTCGTCGATCGACGAAGGCTTTAAGAATTTCGTCGACGAACACAGGATTTCGTCGACGAGAAAATACCGAGAGGGGGAAATGAATCGACTAAATTTCATCGACGAAGGACTGAATTTCGTCGACGATATTAACGAGAATTCGTCGACGAAGGTCGGACTCGTTGACAAATCTTGTTGTTCTATAAATATGGGAAATTCGAAATTTAAGCTTCTTAAGAAAGCTAACACTCTCTCTCTCTCTCTTCCCTTCAGTCCTCTCTCCTTCTTTCGTTGATTTCGGGTCAGATCTTCACCGGATCGATAATCTAAAGTCACCACGACGCTCCTGACGGAGTTCTCTCCGAATCTGCTAAAGCGGATCATCGGTGAAAGTAAGGTGGACATCCCAAATCCAGGGTAAGGTTTAATACTCAATTTTTGGATTTGTGACAATTGAGAAAAGTGTTTTATGCTTTAAAATATTAAAATTTAATACTGAGAGTTTTCGTTTCCAGAGGTGTTGATTGAAAACGTTGGGAATCATCCCTAAGTTGAGGTAAGGCTTTTAAGCTGAATTTGACTTAATGATAGTTAAAAGAAATATTATATACGTTGAAATACTAAAGTTTAATTCTGTGAGTTTTTATTTTCAGGGTGTTGAGTTAGGAACCCTACGGGTGCGGGGAAGACTTTCTTAGGGGCTGTTCAGGAACCAGGTAAGGGGATAAACTAAGCTAGTTTCTGTTTTTGAGAAAATGCTTATATATATATATATATATATATATATGTTTTATATTTGTAAAATACTGTGAAATGATCATATGTTGAATATGTGGAAAATTTGTTGTGTGGCATGAGTAAAAATGTTGTGAAATTCTGTTTTCTAGGAATGTGGATGATACGGATTTTTATGATGAAAAATCGGCGTACGAGCTGAGATTTTTATGTGATGAGATTTGTCGGTGTACGGGCTGTGCTATGTGATGTGATTTGCAGGCGTACAAGCCGTGCTATGAGCTGTGATCTGCCGGCGTACGGGCCGTGCTATGTGATTATGGTTTGTCAGCGTACGGGCTGTGCTATGTGTAGTTGGCGTACAGACCGAGCTATGATAAAATGTGTAATACCGACGTACGGGCCGATGATTTTCATGATACACGTATATATGTGAAATGATATGAATGATGTGAAAATAAATAATATGAGATATTTATGTATCACAGTTTCAGTATATGTATATGATATCAGAACCAGGTTGGCTTGGTTTAGGCTAGCACTTACACGGTACAGTTGCTATGTGTCCATGGTCTTCGTGATCATGATATCTATGTTAACGTCGCTATATAGAGTGGTGTGAGATTGGATGGTCGATGTGGTTATTTTCAAGAAGTGTGCTGTTATCGCCCCTGGTGTACGGACCAGTCTAGGTAGACCCATCGGACCTACAGACTAGACTATTGACTTCGCAGTGGTTGGCCAACTATTGTCAGGTCCCGCCTTCGGGCCACACAACCCAGTCATGTGGGGATAATACATGACAACAGTCAGCTAACCTACCAGGGATTGTTTTATGATATTATTATTATGATATAAGATGAGATATGCTTATGAAATGCAGTATGTTCTATCATGATTTGATATATACATGTTTTTCCCAGATTTGATAAACAGTACTGAATGTGTTATATATGATATATGTTGAACACGAAATACTCATATTGCCACACACTAGTATTAATTTATTTCTCTTACTGAGAGGTGTCTCACCCCTAAATTTCATTAACTTTTCAGGAGCCCTAGATAGGAGAACGGGAAAAGCCCCGCTGATATAGAGCAGTTATCTGCCCTTGTTAGAAGGGTGAGTCTTGGTAGGGACAGTTAGATTTTGTGAGAATTGTCCTTAGATTTATTTTTGGGATGCATATATATTGAGAGATAGTGTTTGTAGTACTCTGGTATGTGTTATGTACATTATGATAAGATGTATATAATTTTATACTTTCTGCTGCATAGGCTTCTGCTGTATGTTCTGTTATATCCCTGGTACCCACGAGTCCAAGTGGATGATGACTTGGATTGTGAGATGTGTAGTATTGATTTTATGTTGTTGATTATTATTAATAGAAAAAAAAAAGAATATATGAAAATGAGCAAGTCGTGACAGCTTGGTATCAGAGCCTAGGTTGCTAGGTTCTGTAGACTTTAGAGTGCAGCAGAAACAATACCAGAGTTTAGGAAATGATTTGAGGTTTTGTTCTACAGACTAGAGGCATGACTTCCTTGGTAGTTTCTGTGCTTTTCCTGGGGTGAAGATTTCAGGAAAACCATAGTAAGCTATTGTCGGGTTGTGTTCCTAGAATGTAGGACTGGGAGATTAGAGATGAGTTAGAAATGTTAAGATAAGTGGTGAGGATAGGATTTCTGAGTTGTGTTCGTTGTTTTCAGGATGGATTTGAAAGGAAATAATGTCCATGCGAGTGGCAGTGATGGAGCAGGACCATCAGGTGCAGCTAGGACCGACTCTGATGCGGTATTACGTAGCGTGGCTTAGTAGGTTATGGTTGAGATCGCTAGGAGTTAGAGGGAGTAGAGTGGTCCATCTGCAGGCCAGGGGTGCACCATAGAGAAGTTCACGAAGATGAATCCTCCAGCGTTCTCAAGCAGAGTTAATCCTGTAACCGCTAAGAACTGGATGCAGGAGACCGAGAAATCTTGACTGTACTGCAGTGTACTGAGGAACAGAGGGTCCTCTTTGCCACCTATAGACTAACAGGAGAGGCTGAGAGGTGGTGGACTGCAGTGAGACTATTGGAGCAGCAAAGGGTGACTCCAATAGCTATGATATGGGACCGGTTTAAAGACTTGTTCTTTGACAGATATTTTCTAGCTATTGTCAGGGAGGTTAAGGTAGAAGAGTTCCTGAGTCTGAAGCAGGGACAGCTATCCGTCCAGCAGTACACAGCACGCTTCATCGAGCTCTCTCGCTTTGCCCCATACATTGTGCCTGATGAGGTGAAGAAGGCGAGACAGTTTAAGAGAGGATTGAGACAGAGTATATTCAGAAAGATGGTGGTGCTGCGAATCCAGGACTTTACTGAGTTAGTCGACAGGGCACCTGTGGCAGAGGTTGGTGAGCGTCTTGATGCAGAGGAGCAGAGACAGAGGAAGAGATCTGCATCTACAAACTACCAGCAGGGGCACAGGCCAGGTAAGTGAAGGAGAGGTAATCATGGTAGAGGGCGGAGACAGGACACGGGAGGATGTGAGGTGCAGACAGGGCAGGGTCCTCTAGTCTGTCAGACTTATAGTAGGAGGCACTGGGGGGAAGGTCGACCGAAGTGGTGGTTATGGTGTTGTGCTATCGCTTGTGGGTAGATCGGGGCCATGGTGCCGAGATGTCCTACACCATCGATGCAATTCCAGTATTGTTATCGTATGTAAAAAAGGGGCAGTATGGTACGAGATTGCCTTAACCTCTAGATATAGTTCCAGCCCTAGACCATTATCGGGGGAGGGGATAAAGCACCACGTAGGGCCAGAACAAGAGGAATACGGCTCCAGCTTAGGGTAGGGTTGGTTCACTTTGATGCCGGGCGAGGCTGTGAGAGGAAGGTGACTGGTGAAGTATGGTGATTATGTTTTCCTTTAAAGTTTATGGCATTATTTATTCAGGAGAATACACATCGTTCGTGTCTCAGGGGTATGTGTTATTAAACTATTGTTGGGGCTGAAACACAGTCATTGATATTGAATTGTTGGTATCTACGCCAACCGGTTGTCAGTAGTGAGAGGTAGTATGGGTGCGCCAGGCTTGTCCAGTGGTGTTCAAGAAAGTATTTGTCTCTGATTGATAGTGCTGGACATGCACGGGTTTGATGTTATTTTTGGTATGGATTGGCTAGCAGCTAATTTTGCCAGCATAGATTGTCGAGCACGAGAAGTGATATTCAGATCTCCGGGGAAAACGGAATTCAAGTTCGTAAGGTCACGAGTGCAATCCTCGCCTCAGCTAGTTTCAGCTATGCAGGCCAAAAGACTACTGCTGAGTGGTTGTCGGGGGTTTGTGGCGGTTGTGAAAGAGATGTCAGAGAATGAATTGAAACTTGCTAGCATATCTGTAGTAAAGGAGTTTACAGATATTTTTCCAGACGAGTTACTGGGATTGCCACCCGACCGTGAGGTAGATTTCTCTATTGATCCACCTTCTGGTACAACGCCGATTTCTAAAGTACCTTATCGAATGGCGCCAGTAGAATTGGCAGAATTGAAGAATCAATTGCAGAATCTGCTAGATAAGGGCTTTATACAACCCAGTGTATCTCCATGGGGAGCTCAAATTCTATTTGTGAAGAAGAAAGACGGGACGGGACTATGAGAATGTGTATAGACTATAGGGAGATTAATAAAGGTGACATCAGAACATTCTCTACCCGTATCGACGATTTTGTTTGACTAACCTCCAGGGTACACAGGTGTACTTGAAGATTCTCAGATCTGGCTACCATCATGTGAAGGTGAAAAGCAGAACGCTGCGAAGACACGGCCTTAAGACCCGGTACGTGCATAGAGTTTTTTCTCGTTATACCGTTTGGATTGACGAATGCTCCTGCGGTATTTATGGACTTGATGAATAGAGTCTTTCACCAATACCTAGACCAGTTTGTTGTTGTGTTTATTGACGATGTGCTGGTCTATTCGATGAGTTATAAGGAGCATAAGACGCACCTGAGGAAGGTGTTGCAGACACTTCAGGAAAAGAAGTTGTACGCCAAGTTCAGTAAATGTGAATTTTGGCTTGAGAGGGTCGTGTTCTTAGGGCATGTTATATCTGGAGATGGTATTTCTATGGATCCTAGCAAGATTGAGGCGGTAGTGAATTGAGCTAGACCAAGGAATGTCCAGGAGATCAGGAGCTTCTTGGGTCTAGCAGGCTATTACCGTCATTTCGTTGAGGGATTCTCAGCTTTGTCAGGACCCTTGACATGACTGACGAGGAAGAATGTCAAATTTGAGTGGGACGACAGCTGCGAGCAGAGTTTTCAGGAGTTGAAGTAGAGATTAGTCACAGCACCAGTTTTGGTTATCCCATCTGGGGGTGAAGGGTATGTCATTTATAGTGATGCGTCCTTGAAGGGACTTGACTATGTATTGATGCAGCATGGCAAGGTAATGGCGTATGCGTCCAGACAGTTGAAAAAATGTGAAAAGAACTATCCTACCCATGATCTTGAGTTGGCTGCAGTAGTACACGCACTGAAAATTTGGAGACATTACGTGTATGGCGAGCAGTGTGAGATCTTCTCCGACCACAAGAGTTTAAAGTATTTCTTCACACAGAAGGAACCGAATATGAGGTAGAGAAGGTGGTTGGAGCTGATTAAGGATTTTGATTATACCATCAGTTATCACCTAGGGAAAGCAAACATGGTAGCTGATGCGTTGAGCAGGAAATCCAAGGAGCCAGTGTTGGCGGCTATGGAGATCCAGCATTCGATCATGATGGATCTGGAGAGACTCGGCATAGAGTTAGTAGAGAGTGATCTTCCAGTATGTATTGTCAGCCTAGTGGTACAGCCTACTCTACAGGAAAGAATTAAAGCGGCTCAGAAGGAAGATCCAGAGTTAGCAGAGGTGATAGACAGAGTACAGAGTGGGCAGGGGGAGGAGTTCAGTATTGCAGATAACGGAGCTTTGCAGTTCCGTTCCAGATTATGCGTTCTTGCCGATATTAAGATCAAGAAGACCATTCTAGAGGAAGCTCACAGATCTTTGTATACAGTTCATCCTGAAAGTACGAAGATGTATAGAGATCTGCGAGAGTCGTACTGGTAAAGTGGTATGAAGAGGGAGATTGCAGAGTATGTAGCCTAGTGTTTGACGTGCCAGCAGGTAAATACTAAGCATCAGAGGTCGACAGGGCAGTTGCAGCCGTTATTTATCCCAAAGTGGAAGTCAGATCATATATCTATGGATTTCGTGTCAGGACTGCCGACGGCATTACATAGCCAAAATGCCATTTGGGTGATTGTTGACCGTTTGATGAAGACCACCCACTTTATACCTATCAAGATCAACTACTCCCTCAGCCGTTTAACGAAGATTTACATTCAGGAGATAGTTCGTTCTCAGGGAGTGCCAGTATCGATTGTGTCAAATCAAGACCTGCGATTTATATCATGATTTTGGAGGAGTTTGCAGGAGGTTCTGGGGTCTTAGTTATCATTTAGTACGGCATTCCATCCTCAGTCAGACGGGCATACTGAGAGGACGATACAGATACAAGAGGATATGCTCCGCGCATGCGTTTTAGACTTTGAGGGTAGTTGGACTCAATTCATGCCACTGGTAGAGTTTGCGTAAAATAACAGTTATCATTCCAACATTGGCATGGCACCATTTGAGGCTCTGTACGGAAGGAGATGTCGTTCTCCTTTATTTTGGGATGAAATGGGTGAGCGGCGAGTAGTGGGACCAGAGCTTGTGCAGCAAGCGTGTGATAAGGTTTGGCTTATCAGGGACAGGATTAGTGCAGCTCAGAGCCGACAGAAGAGTTACGCTGATAATCGCCGTAGGAATTTGAAATTTGATGTGGGCAATCATGTGTTTTTTAAGATAGCTCCGATGAAAGGAGTTATGCGATTTGGGAAGAAAAGCAAACTTAGTCCTAGGTTTATCGGTCCATTTGAGATTCTAGATAAAGTGGGACCGGTAGCTTACAGGCTAGCTTTACCACCTGTGTTATCTAGGATTCACGACGTATTCCATGTTGCTATGTTGAGGAAGTACATCCCAGACCCTTCTCATGTCATCAGTTACGACGAGTTGGAGCTTAGTGATTCACTAGGATATGAGGAGGTACCAGTACAGATTCTGGATAGGAAAGTGCAAGAGCTACGTAACAGGACGATTCCTTAGGTAAAAGTTTTGTGGAGGAATCATGCAATAGAAAAGGCTTCTTATGAGTCCGAGGAGCAGATGAGACAGAGGTATCCGCATCTATTCTAAGAAAGTTGATGGGATAAAATGCAAATAGTTAGGTAGTTTGCAGGTACATGTAATGGTTTAATTAGTGTAGTATTTTAGTTTTGGGAGAATGGTTTTCTTTTATATATGTAATCTCCCAAGAGTCAGATTGTAACCACGGTATTCCTCCGCCATAAGTGAGGATAAGTAATAAAATGAGTAGACCTTTTTCTAGTTAAGGGATGACGAGTTATGTGAACGGTAAATTTCAATGACGAAATTTTTATAAGGAGGGGAGGATGTAACGACCCGAATTTAAAATGGAATTTAAATGATAAAGAAAGGGGAATGGGAAAAAGAAACAGAAGGAAGCTACCAAGCTTCGTCGATGAACACAGGGTTTCGTCGACGAAGGCTTTAAGAATTTCGTCGATGAACACAGGGTTTCATTAACGAAGGCTTTAAGAATTTTGTCGACGAACACAGGGTTTCGTCGACAAGAAAATATCGAGAGGGGGAAATGAATCGACTGAATTTCATCGACGAAGGACTGAATTTCGTTTAGGAAGGACTGAATTTCATCGATGAAATTAACGAGAATTCGTTGACGAAGGTCGGACTCATCGACGAATCCTGCTGTTCTATAAATATGGGAAATCCGAAATTTAAGCTTCTTAAGGAAGCTAACACTCTCTCTCTCTCTTCCCTTCGGTCCTCTCTCCTTCTTTCATCGATTTCGGGTCAAATCTTCGCCAGATCGATAATCCGAAGTCACCACGACACTCCTGGCGGAGTTCTCTCCGAATCTGCTAGAGTGGATCATTGGTGAAAGTAAGGTGGAAACCATCCCAAATCCAGGGTAAGGCTTAATACTCAATTTTTGGATTTGTGACAGTTGAGAAAAGTGTTTTATGCGTTAAAATATTAAAGTTTAATATTGGGAGTTTTCGTTTCCAAAGCTGTTGATTGGAAACGTTAGGAATCATCCCTAAGTTGAGGTGAGGCTTTTAAGCCGAATTTGACTTAATGATAGTTAAAAGAAATGCTATATATGTTGAAATACTAAAGTTTAATTCTGTGAATTTTCATTTTCAGGGTGTTGAGTTAGGAACCCTGCGGGTGCAGGGAAGACTTTCTTAGGGGCTGTTTAGGAACCAGGTAAGGGGATAAACTAAGCTAGTTTCTGTTTTTTAGAAAATGCTTATATATATATATATATATATATCATTTGATTTACGAAAAATGTATATTTATATATATATATATATATATATGTTTTATATTTGCAAAATACTGAAAATGATCGTATGTTGAATATGTGGAAAATCTGTTGTGTGGCATGAGTAAAAATGTTGTGAAATACTGTTTTCTAGGAATGTGGATGATACGGATTTTTATGATGGAAAACCGGCGTACGAGCCGTGATTTTTATGTGATGAGATTTGCCGTCGTACGGTGTAAGAACCCGAAAAATAAAATGGATTCCTGCAGATTTCGTTGACGAAGCCAGATTTTGTCGACGAAGGTAGTAGACTTTTCGTCGACGAAATTCAGAGGTTCATCGACAAAGAGAAGCCGAGAGGTCTAGAAAAGTTTAAATATCAGACTTCGTCGACGAGGCTACCGACATTCGCGACGAAATCCTTGACTTTTCTTCGACGAAGGTACTTTTCTTCGACGAAAACCGGGCAGGTCAAAGGCTTAAAAAGGGGATATTTGGTTTTCTTCTTCACTAAGTTTCTCTCTCTCTCTCTCTCTCTCTCTCTCTCTCTCTCTCTCTATAAACTCTCTCTACTCTCTCTCTCTAGATTTCCTCGCCGGTCATTGATAGAATCGGAAATCTGAGGTTACCACGAGGATCGTGGAGGGATTCTCTACAATTTCTGTGGATCGAAATTTTGGTTCGAGCGTTTTCGGGTTTCGGACCAAAATCGAGGTAAGGCTCGGTTTTCATTTCTGATTCTGTATATGTATAGTAGTATGGATCGTAAGCATGTTTAGTACTGTGATTTGTAGATTTCGGAGTCTCAGTTCATAATTTTGAGGCCCGTAGAGTTCGTGGTTTGGTTTCGGGTTTAGGTTTGAAATCAGGATCGGTAAGCCTGTAGGCTACAATCGTATTTATGTTTTGACTACTTATTTGGGGAAATCTATCGAGTAAAAACACAGGATTTTCGGGATACAGTTTTCGGGAAAATTGGGGATTTTGGGTATCATCTCTTATTTGATTGGAAAACCGTTTATGTTGTTTAGACTGTATTATTAAGGTGATCGTAATCCATATTTGCATAAACTGTATACTTAAAATTGTAAACGATATGATTTGTCATAAACCAAATAAGTGTGGAACGTGTGTATGTATGTATGTTGTTCTAGATATTTGTGAAAAAAAGCTATGTGGCAGCTTATTACCGTACACTGAAATGTATAGGGGCGTGAATTCCAAAGTGATTCCAGGTTTTGTGAAATCGGCTAGGGACGGCTAATTACCGTACGCCGAGAGTGGCCGGCTCTATATCCGGGGTGCGAAATATCACCGAGAGTGGCTAGCTCTATATCCAGGATGCGAAATATCACCGAGAGTGATCGGTTCTATATCCAGGGTGCGAAATATCACCAGTATGATTCGGTTGGTCACCGAATGTAGCAATGGACCACAGTGGGCCTAGGTTGACGCAGCGTAGTTTGCACATGGTAACGTAATCGAGGTTAGACCAGGTGACCTTGTGTAGTTGCATGTGTAGCAATGGATTCACTATTGGGCCTGAGTCGGAAACCTTCATAGTTTAATGTGTTGGAACGTAACCGCTGTGAGACTAGGTGACCTTGTGCAGTTGTGAGTAGTGTGATGACACTGACCATATGTATGTATGTATGTATTTGAGTATCGTATGAACTGGAATGGTTTTGTGAAAATACTAGAACTGTATGGAATTGTATGGAAATGTATGGAACTTGTTTTGAAACTGTACGTATTGTTTCAAACTGTATCGTATGTATATGTTATGAAGTATGAAAATGACACTAGTACGCCACACACTGATATAACCTATTTTCTCCCTTACTAAGAGGTGTCTCACCCTGAATATATACAAATGTTTTTCAGGTCCTTCGGGTAGCCGAAACTAGCATCCGGAAGCGAGGGTGTGTTTAGCTACTGCTAGTACCTAATAGGTACGAGTTTTGTAACCGGGTTGTCGTGATGGATTTTGTAGACACCCGTAGTATGTATGGTATTGTAGGAATGTATAATCTTGTATGGTATAAACTCTAGTATGGTACAGTTTGATGTAAAGAAGGACCGTATTCCGTTGCGTGTATTGATGAGTATAGATATGTGTATGTATGTATATAGGACATCTGCTCACCCCACGGGGTTGGACCCTCATTGTATGTTGTATCATGGATGTTTTATATTGATATAGAGACAGGTTAGGTTACTTAATTCACCCCTGGGTCCCATTTTCGCGTTCGGAGCGTGACAGCTTGGTATCAGAGCTAATCAGGTTGTTAGGTCTTGTAGACTTGGTTAGGAGTATTGATGGGTACATACCAGAGTATAGGATGTGGATATGGGTAGAGTTGGTTGTGGGTTGTTCAGTTGCTAAACCGGGAATTGTCGACGGTATTCCGTGTTTTTCCTGGGATGACGATTCTAGTAAAAGCAGGGCAAATCATTGATGACTTTCGTGTCGGTGTGATAGGACAGACTTGGACCTGGCAGGAAGTAGTAATATGATTAGTGTAGATCATTGTGTTAACTGTATGTGTTGTAGGGATTCTAACTCAATCCTATTCTGTTTTCTGCATGGAGTCCAAGGATAATAACTTGGAAAGTGGCTTCGAGGAGACGGCAAGTGATAAGTCTCCTTCTGTGTCTCGTAGTATGGCGAGACAGGTGATCCGGCAAATTGGGTGGAGTATCAGGAGATGCGAGAGTTCTCCTACTGATGCGGGGTGTACCATTGAGAGGTTCACACGTATGCACCCTTCGACATTTACGGGAGGACCGGATCCGATTGTGGCGGAAGACTGGATTGAGAAGACCGAGAGGATTTTGGGAGTCCTCCACTGCACTGAGAAGCAGAAGGTCTAGTACGCTACCTTCCAGTTAGTTGGGGAGGCAGGGCGATGGTGGATAGCGGTGAGTCTGCTTGAGAGGTAGAGAGCTGGTTCATCTAATATGACATGGGGCCGCTTCAAGGAGGTATTCTTCGAGAGATACTTCCCGGTCTCCACTCGGTATGCGAAGGCTGATGAGTTTTTAGGCTTGACGTAGGGGGCTTTGTCGGTGCAAAGGTATGCTTCCAGATATATCGAGTTATCTCGATTTGCACCATACTTAGTTCCGAATGAGCAAGAGAAGGCGCGAAGGTTTGAGAAGGGTCTGAGGAAAGACATCCACTATCTTGTGGGCATGCTGCAGATCCGTGAGTTCTCTGTCCTGGTGGATAAAGCCACCATAGTTGAGACCGACCTTCGAGGAGATGAGGTAGTACAGGTACAGGGAAAGAGGCCAGTATCTTCTAGTCCTCAGAGTAGTTCTCGGCAGGGACCGTGGAAGAAGAAGAAGATCTATAGTTTCGGGTATCGGCAGAACACCGAGCGGCTGAGTTCTCAGGGAGATCCATCCTCCGCACCGTGTGCGAAGTGCCGTAAATGGCACGAGGGCGAGTGTCAGCCATTCTGGGGTGTTTGCTTCAACTGTGGCCAGTTGGGCAACATGGCGAAGTATTGTCCGGAACAAGGAAAGATTATGCCTGCACAGAGTCAGAACCATGGGAGTAATCAGGTGCCTCGGGGAAATTTTCAGGCAACAACGGCTCTGGTGAGAGTATATTCGCTTACTCCAACAGATGCGGAACACGCTGAGAACGTGGTGACAGGTACCATGTTATTGCTTTCGAATAAAGTTGTTGTTTTATTTGATTCGGGGGCAACCCATTCGTTCATATCTGCTAGTTTTGTGAAATTGTGTGAGGCAGAAACTTGTGTGATGAATGAGATAATGTAACACCCCGACCCCGAGGGGCCTGGGATATTAACTTTTTACTACTAATTTACAGCGGAAGCAAATAAACTCAATTTTTATTCAAACCAGAGCGCTAATTATTCATGTTACAATCACTTATTTCAAAAGAAGAAAATTACACAAACGTAAATATCTGAAATCATACTATTTTCTAATTAATCTTTATTTTTCTAATCCCCACCCGCATGCTTGCTAAGCCTAATTTCCGACATGTCCTTCAGAGTTATCTGAAATAAAATATGATTGGGGTGAGACGACGCTCAGTAAGTAAATAAGATTATTATTAGTGTGTGGCTAAAATGAGCTTTTAAAGAATTTTGTAAAACAATATTTAATAATATAACTTCAAGACTGCTTTTAGAATAAATATAAATTTAAAAATTTCTGCATAAAACTTTTGTCATCAATTTCAACAGTAAATTTTTATAATCATATATTATAACTGCTAAATTAAACTTTTAACTTTAAAACTGTAAAAACATTTAATGATAAACATACATATACTTTTCCTTATACGTTTTCCTTAGATCGTCATTTAAGCACCAGAATGATCCTTTTCACGTAAACTTATACTTTTCCTTCAAATCATCAGTAACTTGTATACGTAATTAAATATGTATAAACATATATTATAAAAACCACCCTTAGGCCTGTTTGCCGTAAGTCATGTTTACCCCCATGACTGGGTTGTGCGGTCCGAAGACTGGACTTAGCTGGCTGGCCGACCAAACTAAATCAACGTACGTAAACTTTAAGTGAGATTTTCCTTATTAAGTCCTGGACTTAAACCAGGTGTGCACTCAGGAGAAATCCACTAACATAAATAACCACTCTGTAAACAGTGTGGGTGCACTCTGATCCGTATAAACTTTAAGCTGCGGTACCGAGCATCTGTAACTTTGAACTTTCGTTGCCATAAGGGGTTTGAAAATCATCTTATTATAATTTATGCAATTTAAAATAATATCGTGAAAATCTCATCTTTACTCATATTTACATAAAAAATGTAACGTAGAAATAAACTCATGCCACACAATTTTTGTGTTATAAATATATATAATTTTTATTTTGAATAGAAAGAAATGCTGAAAATTTACCCGAGGGGATTGGAACATTTCTTAACCCAAAAATAGATGCAAGTATATTAAAGATAGAACTGGTATAATTAAATATGCGTAAAAATAAACTCATGGAAATTTTGTGGAACTAAGTAACATAATTAAAATTTACGTACAAAATAAGCTCGGGTATGAATTTAAAATAAAAAGAAACTAACATAATCAAAATTTACTTACCTTCTTCTTTTACCGTGTGCTACGAACACAATAATTATCTTTAAGAAATGAGATAGGAAAAAGTGGGTGATTAAGAATTTATTCAAAAATTCTCTCTCCACCACAAATTCTTTCACTCACTAATCCTTCTCTTCCTTGGAAAATTGTTGTGAAAAATGAAGGTTGAGAGCTCCCTATTTATAGGAAAATTTTGGGGAAGAAATAGAATTTATAAAAGTGTGGGGAGATAGGTGAAATTATAATTTTAAAAATTAAAGAATGGGCAAGGTATGGGTTGAGTGGAGGCTATTTAGGAGTGCTTGCCACCATTCCCACTAAATAAATTTTTAATTAATTACTTTCCTAATTAATTAATCCATTACCTAACTAATTATTTTATTATTTTATTATTTTTCTTAATCATTATTATCATTATTATTATCATTGTTATTAATTTTAAACTTGAGTGGAGGCCATTTGGGAGTGCTTGCCACCATTCTCACTAAATAAATTTTTAATTAATTACTTACCTTATTAATTAATCCATTACCTAACTAATTATTTTATTATTTTATTATTTTTCTTAATCATTATTATTATCATTGTTATTAATTTTAAACTATATTTAGTATTTATTTTATTTTATTTTATTTTTGAACAAGAATTAAATTTAAATTTTAAAAACTCATGTGGGCCCCACATGGTCTTGTGGGCCCCATGTAGTCTTGTGGGCCCCACACAATTTCGAGACCCAAATGGATCGTACGTAATTCCAATAACTCTTATACGATTTTATGCATCCTGCATAGTTTTGAGACTTGTGAAAACCTTCATACGGTTTCGGGACTCATGTGGGCCCCACACAGTCTTGTGGGCCCCGCATAGGATACCTATATTATTATTATTTTATCATATATCTCTACAAATTATATCAGTTAAAACATTATTTTATGTACTTATTTACGTATATAAACAGTGTCTTGTGGCTCCGGGACTTATGTGGACCCCACATAGTCTTGTGGGCCCCACATATGATACCTATATTATTATCATCTTATTATGTATTTCTACAAATTATGTCTGTCAAAACACTATTTTATGTATATATACTTATTTACGTATACAAACAGTATCTATCCTGTTTATCCTATGAAATTCCATTTTGACCAGGCCGACCTCCAGGGAGCGACTGAGCCGCAATGGTCTCTGAGCACTCGCTAAGACAAGGTCTTTCTTAGGCATCAAACATGAAATCAAGGATCCTACAGAAAAACACTTCCGTATTGATATTAACTTAATGACTATTTTTATTATTTTATTATTATTGTACTTTAATCATATATATATATATATATATATTTTTTGGGTCATCACAGATAATGTCTGTGATTACGCCAACTGGGAGTGTATTGGTTTGTAGTAAGATGTTAGAAAACTGCCCAGTTGTGATTCAGGAGAGACTGTTACCAGTAAACCTTGTGGTATATGATATGTTGGGTTTCGATGTTATACTGAGAATGGATTGGTTATTTTCCAGTTATGCGGTGATTGATTGTCGGAAGAATGTAGTAGTATTTAGACCTCTTGGGAAACAGGAGTATGAGTTTGTGGGATCGTGTGTGCGTCCGACGCCACAGATCTTATTAGCATTACAGGCAAGGAGGTTACTCTTGGATGGATGTCAAGGGTACTTAGCTTGTGTGTAGGAACCGCCGCTGAATGAGATGAGACTCGAGGACATTCAGGTAGTCAACGAGTTCCCGGAAGTGTTTCCAGATGATTTACCTGGTTTACCTCCAGATCATGAGGTAGAGTTTGCGATTGAGTTGCTGCCTGGCAAGGCACCAATCTCTAAAGCTCCATACCGGATGATTCCAGCAGAACTTCGGAAGTTGAAGGAACACTTGTAGGAATTACTAGACAGGGGATTCATTCAACCTAGTATTTCGCCCTAGGGAGCTCCAGTACTATTTGTGAAGAAGAAGGACAGGTCAATGCGTATGTGCATTGATTATCGTGAGATCAACAAAGTGACGATGAAGAACTGTTACCCTTTACCTCGTATAGATGATCTATTTGACCAGCTGCAGGGAACACAGGTCTTTTCAAAGATCGACCTACGGTCAGGGTATCATCAAGTGAAGGTTAGATCTAGGGATGTAGCAAAGACTGCTTTTTAAACCAGATACGACCACTATGAATTCTTGGTTATGCCATTCGGGTTGACCAATGCGCCGACAGTATTTATGGATCTAATAAACAAGGTTTTTCATGAGTACTTAGATCGAATTGTAGTGGTATTCATTGATGACATTCTGGTATATTCGAAGAGTTCGGAAGAGCATGAGTACCATTTGAGGTTAGTGCTACGGAGGTTGCGAGAGAAGAAGCTATATGCTAAGCTGAAGAAGTGTGAGTTTTGGCTAAATTAGGTGGCATTCTTAGGCCATGTGGTGTCTGAGGATGGTATCTCTGTTGATCCTAGCAAGATCGAAACTATGGTCGACTGGGCTAGATCGAAGAGTGTGCAGGAGGTTCGGAGTTTTCTCGGACTGGCGGATTACTATCATCGGTTCGTGGAGGGTTTCTCTAAATTGTCTGGACCTTTGACACAGTTGACTAAGAAGGGGGTGAGGTATGACTGGACTAGTAATTGCGAGCAGTGTTTTCTCAAGTTGAAGCACCGGCTGGTTACTGCTCCAGTATTGACCATTCCTTCAGGGGATGGAAGTTTTGTGATTTATAGCGACGCGTCCTTGAATTGTTTGGGATGTGTGCTTATGCAACAGCGTAAGGTGGTAGCTTATGCTTCTCGGCAACTAAAAGAGTATGAGAAGAATAACCCTACGCATGATCTGGAATTGACTGTTGTAGTTTATGCCTTAAAGATCTGGAGACACTACCTGTACGGCGTTCCATGTGAAATCTTCACTGCCTATAAGAGCTTCAGATATTTCTTAACGCAGAAGAAGCTGAATATGAGGCAGAGGCGGTGGCTAGAGTTGATTAAAGACTACGACTGCACGATCAGTTATCACCTGGGGAAGGCTAATGTGGTAACAGATGCGTTGAGTCGAAAGTCAGAGCATGCAGCAGTAACTGCAGTTGTAGCTCAGCATCATATCGGATGAGATTTGGAAAGCTTTAGTGTAGGGTTTATGTTTGGTGATCATCAGGCTTTCATTACCAGCTTGGTAATCCAACCGACTTTGTTTGAGTGTATTAAAGCTACGCAGACTAGTGATGCAGAGTTAGCAGAGATTGTGGAGAAAGTGCAGCAGGGTTCGGCTGCAGATTTTAACATCTCAAATAAAGGTGTGTTGAGGTTTGGGACCAGGTTGTGTGTTCCAAATGACGAGGAGATCAGAAGGACAATTCTAGAGGAAGCGCATCGTTCTTTATATACGGTACATCCGGGTAGTACGAAGATGTATCGGGATTTGTGCAAGTCCTTCTGGTGAAGTGGTATAAAAAGGGATATTGCCCAATTTGTGAAGTAGTGTCTGACGTGTCCGCAGGTGAAAGTTGAACATTAGAGGCTGGTAGGGCCGTTGCAGCCTTTGCCTATTCCGGTGTGGAAATGGGAGCATATTTCCATGGACTTTGTTACCGGATTACCGACAGCGCTTCACGGGCAGAATGCTATTTGGGTAATTGTGTACAGGTTGACGAAATTTGCTCACTTCATACCAATGAAGGTTAGCCACCCTTTGAGTAGGCTAGCAGAGTTGTATGTACATGAGATTGTGAGAATGTACGAAGTGCTGGTGTCCATTGTTTTAGATCGAGATCTGAGGTTTACTTCTTGATTTTGGAAGAGCTTGCAGGAAGCATTGGGGACGAAGTTTACTTTTAGTACAGCGTTCCACCCCCAAACTAATGGATAGTCGGAGAGGACGATACAGATCTTAGAGGATATGTTACGGGCTTGCGTATTGGACTTCGGTGGTAGTTGGATTCAGTTTCTGCCACTAGTGGAGTTTGCCTATAACAACAGCTTCCAGGTAGGGATGGCACCATTCGAGGCTTTGTATGGTCAGAGGTGTCGATATCCTTTGCATTGGGATGAGGTCGGTGAACGTCAGGTTTTAGGACCTGAACTTGTGCAGCAGATGTCTGAGAAGGTGGGTTTAATTGGGGAGGGGATTAGATTAGCTCAGAGTCGGTAGAAGAGTTACATGGATGTTCGCCGCCGTGAGTTAGAGTTCAAAGTGGGAGGTAAGGTATTTCTGCGTATCGCTTCGATGAAGGGAGTGATGAGATTCAGCAGGAAGGGCAAGTTGAGCCCGAGGTATATCGGACCATTCGAGGTACTTGAGCGAGTGGGTCCGGTAGCCTACAGAGTAGCATTACCTCCAGCACTTTCGAGGGTCCACGATGTGTTTCACGTATCTATGCTGAGAAGGTACGTGTTGGATTCGTTTCATGTTATCAGTTACGATGAGTTGGAAATTGGGGATATTTTAGTGTATGAGGAGACACATATTCAGGTTCTGGACCGTAAAATTTAGAAGCTCCGTACCAAAGAGATACCGTTAGTGAAGGTATTGTGGCGAAACCACGAGGTAAAGGAGGCTTCTTGGGAACTAGAAATGGAGATACGCCAGAAGTATCCACGGCTGTTTGAGTAGTCTTTTGATAGCAGGGTAGTATGAGTATGTATGTATGTAATACTCTATTATCGTATGGTATTAGTGGTTAGTCTTTGGGAGGGTCTTGTTGTATTGTGAACTCTCGAGACTTTGTATGTATGTAACCACGGTATTTTCCTTCGCCATAAGTGAGGGAATGTATGTATGTATGTATCGTAATGGGGCTGCGTATAAATGGCCGCCGTATTCGTAGAGTATGTATGTATCGTAACAGTTGGGTATCATGGCCGCCGTAATTCTCCAGAGTGTGTATGTATGTATTGTAACGGGGCTGTGTATAAATGGCTGCCGTGTCCTCTAGAGAATGTATGGATGGATGGTGACCGCTTGGTATCAGTATGTATGTATTGTAACAGTTTGGCATCTTCTAGAGTATGTATGTGTCTGTCTTGACAGTTTGGTTTCGCTTTAGAGGGAGTATGTATGTAGTAGTATGAATGTATTGTAATGAGAGATGGCAAATTTTGAGGACGAAATTTTTGTAAGGAGAGGAGATTGTAAGAACCCAGAAAATAAAATGGATTCCTGCAGATTTCGTCGACGAAGCCAGATTTCGTCGACGAAGGCAGTAGACTTTTTGTCGATTAAATTCAGAGGTTCGTCAACGAAGAGAACCCGAGAGGTCTAGAAAAGTTTAAATATCAGACTTCGTCGACGAGGCTATTGACTTCGCAGTGGTCGGCCAACTATTGACAGGTCCCGCCTTCGGACCACACAACCCAGTCATGTGGGGGTAATACATGACAATAGCCAGCTAACCTACCAGGGATTGTTTTATGATATTATTATTATGATATGAAATGAGATATGCTTATGAAATGCAGTATGTTCTGCCATGATTTGATATATACATGTTTTTCCCAGATTTGATAAACAGTACTGAATGTGTTATATATGATATATGTTGAACATGAAATACTCATGTTGCCACACACTAGTATTAGTTTATTACCCTTACTGAGAGGTGTCTCACCCCTAAATTTCATTAACTTTTCAGGAGCCCCAGATAGGAGAGCGGGAAAAGCCCCGCTAATATATAGCAGTTATCTGCCCTTGTTGGAAGGGTGAATCTTGGTAGGGACAGTTAGATTTTGTGGGAATTGTCCTTAGATTTATTTTTGGAATGTATATATACTGAGAGATAGTGTTTGTAGTACTCTGGTATGTGTTATGCACATTATGATGAGATGTATATAATTTTATACTTTCTACTACGTAGGCTTCTGCTGTATGTTCTGTTATATCCTTGGTACCCACGGGTCCATGTGGATGATGACCTGCTGAGCTGGATTGTGAAATGTGTAGTATTGATTTTATGTTGTTGATTATTATTAATAGAAAAAAAAAAAGAATATATGAAAATGAGCAGATCGTGACAGCTTATATGTTTCAATTGACCGATATGCTCATTAGGGGTCTTTTGAAAATTGGAGGAACCTTCCTCCAATTGCTACCAATGTTTCAAAATCTGCAAACATAACACAGTTCGAAGCTGCCCTAGCTTCTAATAAATATATTCCCCAAATAATTTGAAAATTTTCATAATATTTTTTATGCTTATAAAAATTATTCCAATCAATTTCATATGGTTCTTCTTCCATGATAGTTGAAACTGTGCCATCTCTCTAGTTTTTTGGAAAGAGATTCCAAAACAGGATCTTGTCGGTTCTTAACTAGATTGGTTCAATATAACCTACCCACCATAATTTTCTTAGATCTGCAAAATTCAAAACATTTCACACCAAGGGTGGTAACTAATTGAAAATTGCTCCGGTCTTCCTAAACCTGAAGAACTCTATTTCTCCTGTTCTTAAGGCTCTTTGAGCAACCATAAAGAGATTAGGTTGTAGACTACTAGGAATATGAAATTTTGGGATTTTAAGCCCGGTCTTTCTCCGATACTTCTTAAGTTCCCAAAATTCTTTTGCTTCTCTAGACCTAGAGATGAATAGACTTTTTTCTAGCTTATCTGTTACAATTACTCTAACCATTATTTGCTGATGAATTATTTTAGCAAATTTTTCTCTATCAATTTCTTTATGGTATTCCGAAATGGCTTCCAATTCTTCTAACATTTCGATAATACTCCTGAAATTCTTTTTGAAGCAAGGAGTGTTTGGGTGAATTAGAACTTCTTCTAAAATACCCCTTTTTTCTTTTGGAGATTTTTGGAGTCCTTCCTAGTAAATTTACTGAGTTAGTTTCTCCATCCTAGAGATCTGAATTAATCCTATTAGAGTCTCTTTCTGAGTCTTTGGAGTCACATTCCATTTTTTCCACTATTTCACTGCATATTTCCTTAGCCTTTCTGACCTTTGGATTCTGCGGACACTAGGTGTTGTAATGTCCAAACTAGTTACATACAAAACATTGGATATGACTTTTGTCTTTTGCCTCTAAAAGCTTACTGCTCTCATGAAGCTTACTGTAGAGACCTGAAAAATTATATTAATAAAAGTAATAAAAGAAAGAGAGAGGAAAAGAAAAGAAATGAAAAAGAAGGAAAAAGGGAAAGAGAGCATTAGTAGGGGTTCGTTGATGAACCCAGAGTCTTTGTCGACGAATGTCCCTATAGTTCTTGTCGACAAAGTACACATGTCTCATCGACAAGAAGATATCAAAAGTATGGGGAATTTCAAGAAATTTCAGATTCGTCGACGAACCAGCCTCCTCGTCGACGAAGTGCCTTCATGGGTTCGTCAACGAATTACTTGAACTCGTCGACGAACGCCCGCTTATAAATGGTGAAACCCTCATTTTCAGCGCTATTTTCTCTTTCCTCTCACTCTCTCACTCAAGACCTATGATTTTCGCTCTTTCTCTCTCTCTCTCTCTCTCTCTCTCTCTCTCTCTCTCTTCGATTCCGGCTCCGTTAAAGCCCAGATTGACAATTAGGAACCACCACAAGGTTCCTAGGAAGACTCTCTGCAACTTAGGTGGAGTAAATTTTTAGCTTAGAGTTCTGGGGCACCATCCCAAAACCAGGGTAATTGGGATATTTTAGAGTTTTAAAGTTAATTTGGAGTATATAGAGCTTATGGAATATTAAATGTCAATATTGTGGAGGTTGCGTTGAATAATTTGGGAAAAAATGAATTTCAAGCTTTTGAGTTACGAACGCCAAGGGGCGTATGTTTTAGAGTGTTAGTGGACCTCTTAGTAAGTTAGGTAAGGAGAATAAATTATAGCAGTCTAATCTGGAAAATTATTGGTTGAGAAATATGAATAATGGAAATATGATATTTTACTTGAAATTATTATGATATGAGTATCAGATGAAAATTGTGTGGCGTATGATTTGTACTGAAATGTATTTGAAATTGGGTTAAATGATTTATATTGAGAATATGAGATTATGAAATGTGTATTGAAATATGATATTTGAAATGTGAAAAATGATGAAAAGTGATATGTACTGAAGAGTGTCTTACGAGAGATGATGAAATATGAAATATGGAAATGTTTTACTGAGAAATGTGAATAATGTGAAATGAGATATGTATATGTTATTATGAGATGAAATGAGTATTGAATTGATGAAATATATTGAAATGATGAAATGAGTTGAGAATGTTGAAAATGAAATATTGCAATGTTAAAGCTGCAATGAGAATGATGAAATGTGAATACTGATATGTGAATATGAAAATGTGAATATTACAACGTGAGTACTACAATACAAATGTGAAATGAGAATACTGAAAATGTGAAAAATTGCATTGTGAATATTGCAATTGTGAAATATTGAAATGTGGAAATGAGAACGCTGATGGATTGATGTATTGTTGAAATGAGCACGGTATCGTTGCTAGTGGTGATTAAGTGTAACCACATGGACTTGTGGAGTGTGTGGCGTGACAGTTCGAATGAGCTAGTGAGAAGGGTAGTTTTCCCCTAAGTCTGGATCAGGGTATATGGCAGGTCATTCGTACTACAAACGAGTATATGGTATAATTATTTTGATCTAACCGAGTAGGTCAACCGTGGTTAGGTCCAGCTTTTGGGCCGCACAATCCTGACCATGGAGGGAAGCATGGTATGGAGTATGGAGAGTGACCTCGACCATGGGATGAAGCATGGCGTGGAAAATATCCTCAGGGCAGCCATGAGTTACAGACGCAGATGTATTGGTTATCGAAGACACTCATGAGCTACATGTGAAATGGAAATGAAAAGAATATGGAAATGAGAATGAAAATGAGAAATGATATAGCATAAGTTAATAATATAAATAATTTAAACGAAGTAAAACACTTCGCCTAGCTTACTGAGTAAGGTGAGTGCCCTGATGAGTATCAGTTGTAGCCGAATCCGAGTTATTTGGGTCAAGATACAAACGATATCAAAGCAAAGAGGAGCTACATGTATGGACGTGTATTCTCCCCTATTCTCAGGAACTTCGCTGGTAAACATAGGTGGTGTGGGAATGAATTTGGAAATGAAATTAAAAGTTTATGAAAGCTTGTGTTTTATATTTATGTGATTATGAGTAGAAATGGTATATTTTCTCATAAGATATTATCACTGAAATGAATATATGTTATGATATAATGAAACTCATACTGCCGCATTCTGTAGATAATTTATTCTATCTTACTGAAATGTGTCTTACCTAAACTTCTAAATATTTCAGGAAACCGAAATAGATCAGGTGATAAAGCTCCGAGATAGAAGAAAGCTGATACCCTGTGTAGACAGGATTAGGGCCGGCTCTTCATTAAGGTCATTCGTCGGTGGCGACCACACCGTCATCGACAGTACTACAGGAGTACCCATATATCGCCACGGGGCCTTTAATATAAATCAATAAATGATCAATCCCTCCGTTGCAAGCCCCACCTGCTGGCACCACCCACCACGTAGCTAGCTAGCTAGGCAAATATAGAAAAAAGATACACGTATTTGATGTAAGAAATCCTCAATGACAACCCCAACCCCTGCACCTACATGGCGCCCTCCCTCGACTCCGCCAAGACTTAATGGTGGTCACTAGTCGAGGTCCCCATGCAAGCCGCCACCAAAGCCATCAAAGAGTGGGGCTACCCCAAATCCAAAATCACCCATCTCATCTTCTGCACCACCTCCTGGGCCGACAACCAGCTTACCAAGCTCCTCCGCCTCCGCCCCTCCGTTCACCGCCTCAACATGTACCAGCTTGGCTGCTTCGCTGGCGGCATCGTCCTCTGCCTCGCCAAGGACCTCGCCGAGAACTCCGCCGGCGCCCGCGTCCTTGTCGTCTTCTCCGAGCTCGTCGTCGGCATCTTCCGCGGCCCCTCCGACACCTAACTCCAGTCCATGGTCGGCCTGGAACTCGGGCTGAACCAGGACAAACTCGGGGTGACTTGGCACGTGCTGAGCGAGTGCGGCAACATGTCCACTGTTCTGCCGACCCATTACCGGGGAAGGCTTGGACTGGGGCGCCTTCTTCGGATCAGGCCGGTTTCACGGTGGAGACCATCGCCTTGCATGAGAAATTATCCAGAGACCTCCTCGCCTGCATGTTTGTGTGCATATTTCTTATATTCACTTATTGAAATGAGTCACTTCTTTACCTTTCTAATATTTATTGATATAAAACAAGTTTGTCACATATATAAATACTGACAAATAGAGGAAGAGATTCTCAATATAATTTTCCCGAGAAAAAGGTCTTCCATATAATTTCTCACCTTGTGTAGCGTCCCCCCATACCACCAACTCGATCACTGAGTCTACTCAGCCGGTCTAGCTCATTACCCATCCATTGCTCTATTATGATTTCTCTTCTTCTAATTTCCTACTATTTAAAAAATTTATGTGTAAATGGGAAGGAGGGGTTTGGCAGATATTTATTGTTTATGGTGTGGCATTAAGTTTACAAGCATGCAATGTCGGCTAAAAGTAAAGATTAATTTTTTATTTTTTTTATTTTTTCCCTCAATTTATCATGCTAAAAAAATTTTAAGACAAATTATTAGACACATGATGTTTCAAAAGAAATATAACTAAGACAATTAAATGATTATTTCATTTTTATTAAGGTACGACTAAACTTAATTGGAGGGGTATGGTTCATTTTATAATTTCTCGTGTTCAATCATAATAATTTTTTTTATAATAATGTCATGTCAAATTAACACACTAACATAAAATGGCAATTAAAAATATTTGTTTAGTTCAATTGTTGTTATCATACAAAAAGAAAAAGTATATATGTTCAACCTTACCAGATATTTAGTTATATAGGGTAGACTAGAAACAGAAGCGGATTAGAGTACTTAAGGGATCCACCATCTACTTCCCAATATTTGGGTCAAAACCCTCTTCTCAAATGTTTACATTGAACTCTAATTCCAAAATAATAAGGATATTATCAAGATAATGTAAAACCTAATAGATATATAGATGTAGGATGCAATCGACTTAATTGGGTATGAGAATTTATATGAATTGAAGGGTAAAAATGATATAGACAATGATACGATACGATACTCAAATATAAGCTTGCTATTTAAATATATTATAAAAAAATTGACGGCAAACATAAGGATAATTTTGGTTTTGTTTCATTTTGTAACTCTGTATAAACCATTTTTTGACTATACTTGCAAGATAGGAAATATGTTCTTACTTATCTACAAAAAATAAGATAAATTAAGAAAAAATCACAATTGAAAAAGCTTTATTGGACAAAAAAAAAGGGATAAATTTTCACCATTTTTTGCAAATATATATATATAGTCTCCACAGAAACTCCACAGAAACTTATCAATGACAAATGCATGTGTTGGGGAAATTTACATAACCCTTCCCCTCACCCATCTTCCATGAACCAACAAAAGGATGGCAATGGTGGGGGGAGAGAGAGAGAGAGACAGCATGGCTAGGAGATCCGATTGGTGGCAGTGTGGTGGTAATGGGAGCGGCAAAGGGTCGACGCACAATGGGGGTGATAGAGGGCAATGCTCGTATAAGGAGTCCCTAGCTAAGGTTCCTACTATGTTCAAACAAGAGAGGGGTGCGTAGCATGATTAGATTTGAAAAAGGGGTAAAATTTAAGATGATGGGAAGGTATTAAGGGAAGCGAGTTGATTTCATAGAATGAAAGCGATTCTCATCTAATTGGACAAGAATTACAATTCCTTGAAATAATTTTACATGCAATTCTACAAAGAAAATGCAAAATTCAATTTTTGCCTAAAGTTTAATTTCATTGAATTTTGACATAATTTCGCAAACCAATTGGGAGAAAAATCTCCTCCTTAAATTACATAAAGTTTAGAAAAAAATTTCATGTAAAAAATTTCATAAGACTTAGAATTCTTTTCGAAAAAATACTATTAAAGAAATTCCATGTATGTATAGAAATTAAAATTTGATGCAGTTAAGTAAATAGAAAAAATAATTAGGTAGGGGGAATGATGAGGAAATGTGGCGGCATGCCAACCAACAATTCAGTTAAGCATGGAAGAGAAAAGAGAGGCCTAACACCACCCTCCAAGCTCACGTGGCCAATAGCTGCCCATCCCTCCAACCTACCTCCCTCCCCACCATTCTTTCTCTCTCTCTCTCTATAAATTAAAACCATACCCCTTCCTACCTCAACCCCCACCCCCCCCCCCCCCCCCCCCCCCCCCCCCCCCGCCTTCCTCGTCAATTAACCAAGCACCCGCTAGATTAGCTAGCTGCCTCCGCCGCCACCACTAGAAACAGCTGCTAGCTAGAGCTCGCCGCATATAATACAGATCAATAATGGGTTCAAACTCAACAATGGTGGAGGAAATCAGAAAAGCACAGAGAGCCCAAGGCCCCGCCACCATCCTCGCCATCGGAACCGCCACTCCTCCCAACTGCATCTACCAGTCCGATTACCCCGACTACTACTTCCGCATCACCAACAGTCAACACATGACCGACCTTAAAAAAAGGTTCAAAAGCATGTGTACGTACTACTCCTCCTACTCCATCTATTATCTTTCTACTTACGTATGTATATATATGTACAGCATGCAATTTCATATCTAGACACTTTTAATTAATTACGATATATAAGTACGTGCGTGTATAATTATTATATCATATTATATGATCATGTGCAGGCGACAAGTCAATGATAAAGAAAAGATACATGCACCTTACCGAAGAAATCCTCAAAGACAACCCCAACGTCTGCGCCTACATGGCTCCCTCTCTCGACGCCCGCCAAGACATGGTGGTGGTGGAGGTCCCCAAGCTCGGCAAGGAGGCCGCCGCCAAAGCCATCAAGGAGTGGGGCCACCCCAAGTCCAAGATCACCCACCTCATCTTCTGCACCACCTCCGGCGTCGACATGCCCGGCGCCGACTACCAGCTCACCAAGCTCCTCGGCCTCCGCCCCTCCGTCAAGCGCCTCATGATGTACCAACAAGGCTGCTTCGCCGGCGGCACCGTCCTCCGCCTCGCCAAGGACCTCGCAGAGAACACCGCCGGCGCCCGCGTCCTCGTCGTCTGCTCCGAGATCACCGCCGTCACATTCCGCGGCCCCTCCGACACCCACCTCGACTCCATGGTCGGCCAGGCCCTCTTCGGCGACGGCGCCGCCGCCCTCATAGTCGGCGCCGACCCCGACCCCACCCTCGAGCGCCCCCTCTTCCAGCTCGTCTCGGCGGCGCAGACCATCCTGCCGGACTCCGAGGGCGCCATTGACGGACACCTCCGGGAGGTAGGGCTCACCTTCCACCTCCTCAAGGACGTGCCGGGCCTCATCTCCAAGAACATCGAGAAGAGCTTGGTGGAGGCCTTCTCGCCGATCGGAATCAGAGACTGGAACTCCCTATTCTGGATAGCTCACCCCGGCGGACCGGCCATTCTGGACCAGGTGGAGGATAAACTGGGGCTGAACCAGGAGAAACTCGGGGCGACTCGGCACGTGCTGAGCGAGTACGGCAACATGTCCAGCGCTTGCGTGCTGTTCATTCTGGACGAGATGAGGAGGAGATCAGCGGAGGAAAGGCGACCCACCACCGGGGAAGGCTTGGACTGGGGCGTCCTCTTCGGGTTCGGACCTGGTCTCACGGTGGAGACGGTCGTGTTGCACAGCGTCCCCATCGGAGCAACTCACTGAATGTAGTCGGTGGCTCCGCGTCCGTGACCCATCCATTATTTTAATTGCTCTTCAGTCTTCTATCTATTTTTTTTTAAATATATATATGTGAAAATAATAAATGGGAGGGAGGGGTTTGGCAGATATTTATTGAGTGTGGTATGGCAATTAATTTTTTAAGCATGTAATGTCGGTTATAAGTGAAAAACTCTTCTTACTTTTTTTTTTTTTTTTCTTGTTGGCCGATCTGCCCAATTTGTGGGGCTAATAAATTTTTTTAAGAAATAAAGTATTAGACACATGGATGTTTCAAAAAGAAATATAACTAGAGTAAATTAAATGATTAAAATTGTTGAGAGGTGAAGTACCTTGTTGCTATGAACCTAAGTGTCCTAATTAGACATTGATCATATATTTAAAGGTGACGCTATATTAACCAAAAATTATATAGGGGATCTCTCCTTCCATATATCTGTGTGTCTATTTTCTTAATATTAAACATGTGACAAATTAATCCTATTTTCATTAATATTAACGAGTAATTCATATTCAATAAATGTATAATTAAAGAAACAGATACACGGATGCGTGGAAGGGAAGGTTCCCAGTATAATTTTTCAAACATCATATTTTTTCTTACTTACTGAATTTTAAATAATTGGTCCATATATATATTGACTAATTTATGTGTACTGTATTATATATATGGCACAATTATTTGAAATAATAGGCAAGAAAAAGGTGTGATATTTGGTAAGTGTAACATTAGTGTTATATAAATTAATACACAAGCTAATGATGTTGAGGGGAATGTGACATAATGGTTATTGAGAAACAATAAATAGTAAATTGGATTGCTCATTCCTTATTTAACGTGTCATTAGTCCTTAATTTGTTAAAAAAATGAATTTTGCTTATGATGATATTTAATGTAGAGATGAAATATATAGATTTTGGATTTGAAGCTGAATTTGAATAAGAATATAATATAAATTTGTATTAAAATTTATTTAAATTCACCCAATTTTAATTTAAAATCTATGGTCCCAAATGGAGCATAATTTTTTTTATTTTATTCATATTTAAATTATTTATATATTCATGTATCCTCACACAAAATGGTTGAGGAGAGGGAGCATAAACTATTTGGGCCAAACTTAGTGTTAATCGTAATGGTTGAAGTAAAAATTTTAAGGCAGTGGGCTGGTGGGCTTTGTTGGTAATTGGGCTGGGCTGCTAGGACAACGACTGGGCCGGACTCTAAGCCCATCTCCCAGGCCTCTAACTGTGTGGGCTTAAAATTACCAAAATGCCTTACTGTTGTTGAAGCCCACTCCTCATGCACTGTGGGGTACTTTCTGCCACTCTGTTTCAATAAACCATTTTTCAAAAAAAACAAAGGAGAAAATAATTTTAGAAAGTAATTCATGTTATACTTTTTATATTAAACATTATTACAAAATTTTTAAATTATTGTAATTTAAAATTAAGAAAAATAAAAATATTACTTATGACTATGTTTGGGAACATCAATTTTGAGTGATGAATTTGGATTTGAGTAAATTTAGATAAAATTTATTATAATTTTACATCATATTTTGCTCATTTTCACATAAATTTAAATTCAAGTCTATTCAAGCATAGTTCATGAGTAAAGTTATAATTTCATTTACTAATTTTTTATATATTTATTTCCCTAATAATAAAATATGAAAATGTTGATATATACCTTAATATTTTTCTTTTCTTTGCTCATTGTTTTGCAAATCTTAAGTTGGTTAAGTGCAATTACATAAGGACTTTACATGCAAATTGTTATATCTATTCCCACACTACTTTCGAGTATATAGTTCATAACTAGTTGTGGAATAAGCACTTTTACTTTCGTGAAGGAGGTCTTGAATTTGGTGTAGTGATTCCAAAAAAATAAATAAAAATAATTTAAAATTATTAATTAATTAATTAAATTAATTAAAAATTATTATTAACTAAATAATATAATAATATAATATTATAGTATATATACATCTAAAATCTTCTTAGGAAGATTGAAATAGAGAGCTGCGCCCAGCTTTCTCTCTCATCACACGCTCTCTCAATTCTATCTCTCCTCAACCACTTGCCCTCTCTCTTCTATTTCTTCTTCAATTTTCGGTCAATTGAAGAATGAAAAATACCCCTAGGTTCCATTATTGGCCACCAACATTTTAATCGGAATGGATTTATGATTAGGGAGCCATAGGCACCACTCATAAGATAAAGTAAACACACACTCTCTCTCTCTCTCTTCAATTTCTTTCCAATATTCAGTCAAATTGATGATCGAACACCATCACAGGGTCCCGGCTTCAATCCTCGTCAATTTAATCGGAGCAAATTTTTGATTTGGAGATCCTAGGCACCACTCAAAGGCTAGGGTGAGGGTACGAATTATGTCAGTTATTTTAGAAATTCACCCGGTTAAATCATGGTATATAATTACTGGAATATTGTATATGGATTTATGAGTAATTTTACAGGTATGAAAATTACGATTTATTTATTAAATTGTAGTATTTGATTATATTAGATTTTTTGATATATTTATGGGATTAAATTAAACTGCAGAATTTGATTATATTAGATTTTTGGAAATATTCCTAAAATTAGATTAAATTGCTGAGATTTGATTAAATATAATTTTAGAGGAATATTTTGGAATTAGGTTAAATTGTAAGGATTTGATCATATTTGTGCTTTTAAATATGTTATAAATTAAATTTAAATATGGAAAGTAGATCATACCCGCATATTTTTTAGAATTAATCAGTTAACGGGAGCGTGTGAGCCCATGGATGTTAGGATAGTAATTATTCCGAGGTTGGGCTGATTAAATTAGGATGTATGAATACAAGAATTTGTGCGAACGCCGCAGGCATTGCTTTAGGATCCCTGCGGGCATTTATCCAGGAATCAGGTAAGGGAAATGAATTAGGTCAGCTTATTTTATGTAGCTTAATCGTTTAAAACTGATATTTTAAATATCAAAATGTTATACGTGATTTTCTGAATGGTCAGGCAAATGGGAATTTTAAATTATTATGATTATAAGTATATTCATAGGAAACAGGTATCTTGAGATTGAGTAAAATTCTAGAGTTTATTATACCAATATTTTCAACAATATAGTTATCCCAGACAGATTTTATATTATGAATTATTATTCAAATTGTGTGGCATGAGAGTAAATATATTTATTGTGTATATAAGTATGTCGGATTATGTTATGATTGCACAGAACAAGCATGGTTTGATAACAATTTTAGAAAGTTATGAATATTACGGAAATTATGATATTGTTCAGTATATTATGACAGTATAGCTGGTCCAGTGCCATGATCAGTACACCCGACCTAGTGTCGTGACAGAATAGCCGGCCCAATGCCGTGATCAGTATATCCAACCCAATGCCATGATTGGCTGTGATATGACAATATTTTATACAGAGATACAATATGATAAAATTTAATAGAGTTATAAAAAGTGTTTAATACAGAACATTAGCATGACAATGTTTTTATATACAAAAGCATATGATAGTTTGTTATATTCATGCGTATGATTGGAAAATTGTAACTCGACCACTTACGAATACATTTTGAAACCATTACCTTACACACAAATTATATAACCTAAATCAGACAAATTATAAAACATGAAACATATAATCTTAAACTATGAAACATGTAATAACAATAACAATAACACACAAATTACGTTTAGGATAACCCAAATTGCAAATATAACTACACGATGAAAACGCTCACCAAAACATAATGTTGTTCATCATGGTAGTAGTACGAATGGCGGGTCTAAGGGACAATGGTACGAAACTATGATGCCCCGATTTTCATACCAATTTTTTTTTTTTAAATAATATTAAACAATCATATATTGGTCACGTCAAATACTCTGATACCATACACATAACCTAGCCCGCATTGGGAATCGAGTAAACAGGAATTTCATAACACAACCCTAAGAGAATTACACCTCCATAGTCCAAAAACTCACTCTGTATAATAGGATCTCAGCTCCCTACTGTCTCGGAGCTCTATTCCCTGAAAAGTTTAGATAATTTGGGTGAGACACATCTCAGTAAGACGAAATAAATTATTTACAGTATGTGGCAGTATGAGTTTCATTATATCATAATGTATAAACATATCAGTGATCGTATCTTCTGAGAAAATATGTCATTCCACATATACAGTCATATAGATATACAACACAAGTTTTCAAAAGCTTTTAATTTCGTTTCCAGAATCATTAGTACAAAACTTATGTTTACCAACGAAGTTCCTGAGAATAGGGAAGCTTACCTGCCTATACAAGTAATTTCCCTCTATCCTGATATCGTTTGTATTCTTACCCGAATAACTTGGGTTCGGCCACAACTAATAGTTATCAGGACACTCACCTTACTCAGTAAGCCCTCGGGCGGTGAGTTTTACTTCGCTTTAATTATTTATAATGCTAACTCACAATTTCAGTTTACATTTTCTTTCTCATTCCCATTTTCATTTCATTTCCTTTCCATTTTTATCCAACTCATGAGTGTGCTTGGTAACCAATATATCCATGTCTGTAATTCAAGGCTACCTTGAGGATATTCGCTACGCCATGCTTCCCCCTATGGTCAGGGTTGTGCGGCCCGAAAGCCGGATCTAACCGCGGTTGGCCGACCCGATTAGATCAAAATATCATATCATATATCTCATATCTGTAGTATGAACGGCCGGTCTATAACCCTGATCCGAACTCAAAAGGCACAACAACTCTACTAAATAGCTCAGTCGACTGTCACGCCACACACTCCACGAGTTCGTGTGGTTACACTAACATCACTAGCAACAGTACCGTGCTTAATATCACAACCCATCATTAGGGTTTCCGTATCCATCCCCAAAGTTATCATTACCACATACCTGTAATCATTATGCGGTATAGACATTTTATCAATGGGTTTCCATATCCATTCCCCAAGGTTATCATTACCACATACCTGTAATCATTATACGGTATTGGCATTTTATCAATCATATTTCAATGATCCCATTGCAGTTTTTGCACTTTGCAATGTTCACATTTCAATATTTATATTGTAGAATTTACATTGCAATATTCTCATTTTCAATATTCACACTTCAGAATTCATTTTATAATAATACATATATATCTCATTTCACATTATTCAACATTTTCCAATGAAATATTTTTATACTGCATATTTCATCATTTTTCAAAAAATACTATTCAATATATTAATATATCCTCGTTTCAACGTTTCTCAATAAAATAATTTTCATATTAGTATATTTTTAATTTATCTCAATAAAAATATTCTCATCATTTTTTGTGTACATTCCATCATCTCATAATAGTATATACCATGTTTCATGTATTTCAACATTTCTAAAAAAATACTCATTAGTATTTATCATTTTTCATCTCCTCTTATATTTCAAATATCAAAACACCACAATTCAATATAAGTCATATGCCACACAATTTTATCTGATATTCATATCATAATAATTTCAGGCAAAATAACATATTCTCATTTTCACGTATTAAATAAATCGATAATTCTAAAAAATAACTGTAATAATTTATTCTCCTTATCTGACTTACTGAGATCTCATTAAAAATACCCAATTCCTAGGCCCCTCGACCTTTGCAGCTCAAAAACCTGAAATTCACATTTATCCCGAATTATTCAACTCAACTCTCATAATAACTTCCGTTTATCATTTCCTAGATTTCGTATACTCCGCTTACCCTAGTTTTCCTAAACTACGCCTGCAGTGATCCCTAAATTATACCTGCGGCGCTCACCCGAATCCTGAATTCAATAACCTAAGTTCAACCTCAGAATGTCCAATATTCTAACATTCGAAATTTACATTAATAAAATAATAATTAATCCCTTAATAACCCCATTATCCTAATTTTGGGGTTATGCCTACGACGACCCCACGAAAAATCTGCTCCACTAGACTTGTAAAGAATCATCCCTAGATTCTCGTGGTAGTGTCTGATTGCCAATTCGGCTTAAGATTTAAGAAAAATCGAGGTAAGAGTGAAAATTTACCTTATCTCACGAGATATGCCTACGCCGCTCCTACGACAAATTCGTTCCAGGAGAAATGTCGGTAGCGGAGTGTTAGCTTTGGTGTATTCCCAATAGGGGGGTGAATTGAAATTTTAAAATTTATTTATAGGTTTAGTTAATCTAACAGCAGTATATTCGCAACATAGAGTTTGCCTATATAGTTTCAAATGTGCAGATAAATAAAACATGCCGAAATTAAATCATGCACAATACTCACAATATAACATACATGTGCGGTAAATATAAAGTACATAAATATAAATAGACACACGATATGTTATCAGGATTTGGCCAATACTGCCTACGTCCCCACCTCTAACTCATAAGCTCGAGAATTCCACTAATGCTCACTTAACGGGTGGAGCGGCACCAGTTACAACCAGGTCAATTTAAGGGGCTAACCTTAACCAACACGCCTTATCATGATGATGCACCTAACTTTCTTAACAGGATCGAAACCAGTCCAGGACTATTCAACAAGGCTAGTCTCCCTCTTCAGGCCCGTGCCCAGAATACAACCAATGTATATAAAATTTTTGTACACGGAAATGTGCTTCTCAACTAAGCAAGTATGTACTACAATATGCACAGTATACTCAATCAACCACACATCAAAAATATATGAAATATAAACTCAAAGATGTGATTTTGTGCAAGCAACACATTTTTTGGTCTTTTTTTTTTAAAAAAAATTTTATCCCTTTTTTAATTTTTGATTTTTTTTTTTTGGGTTTTCTGTATCTTTTCTCTTTATTTTTTGATAATTTTCGTGACATTTTTTAATTTTTTTTAAAAATTTTATAACTCAAATATTAAAAGAAAAGGAAAATAAGTATAACATAAGATAAAATAATAAAATTAACTAAACAATGTAAAATGAGAAAATAATTGAGATGTGGGGAGGGATATGCACATTGATATACCACAAATATATCACTTACCATAAGTCTATAGGAGACTAGAGCTCAGCATTGATGAGGGCAGTTACCACCTAAGTCAACTGCTCAGCCAGAGCAATTTGACACCAGCTCCATGATGACCAGAGCAATCTACGCCAATGCTATAACAACCTGAGTGATTCACGCTTGCGCCATAATTCGCCAATAAATGACACATCACCCTTGGGTGAAACTCCATCACTATAAATGGGGATTCAGAGTATCTCATTCTAAACTCTACTTTACTGTTGCATAAAAAACTTCTCAAGCTATTAACTTAGGCATCAGAAAGATCCCAGTACATCCCGGGTTTTCCAAACCTTACTTATTTATCTCTTTTCAGGTGGTTGTGATCAGGGATCGTGGAGGCTGTTCAATTTTTTGCTACAACAGTTGGTGCCGTCTGTGGGAACTTTTTGAGAGGTTTTCTCTTTCAATCCTTGATCATGACTACATCAAATAATTGAAGGTCAATGCATTGGTTCGATTGAGATCATCCGAAATGCTGCTATCCGACACCTAGACATACTTGACGCCATCTGATCCATCACTGATTGGGACCCTACCCAATGCAAACTCTTCATTCGCGGCCTTGGATGAGACACTACCATCAAGAACCTCTGCAATCTCTTCTCCATCTAAGGTGATTTCGAAGAAGCCGTCGCGATCCTTGGCAAGGTCACCGGGAAAAGTAAAGGGTGCGAGTTTATTATGTTCAAGTACATCAATGACGCTTTGCTTGTGTTGAAGAAGCCAAGTAAGAAAATTGACGGATGAATAACCGGAACCTAGCTTACGATATTGGGAAATTCTGAATCTAATGCAAATCCGACTACAATTGATGTTTTTATGCGCAAGATTTATGTAGCCAACGTGCCTATTCTCAAGGTATGATTTTTTCTCCATCATATAATAATAATTCTAAAAAAAAAATAGATGCCACAGTTTCAACACTTGAAGAGCTCCGCCTTAATGACTAATAATAATTAATATGATGTTCAAGTTATTTAATTGATTGAACAATGACATGTGCATCAAATGCATAATGGGGTCATGACAAATGCACTACCAGTGAAATAAATAAAGTCAAGCTTTGAAGTTCCAATGGGTTGGCCGAATGCACCATGGGGTCGGCAATAATTACTCTTGCACATTCATGTGCGCTAAATAGTACTCTGAACAGTGAATTTGAAATTGCAATTAGAAATTTGAGTTGAAATTGCACAATTGTAGTAACTGCAATTGGCAAAACCCCAAACAGCAAAACTGAGCTACTTAGTGACATTCTGTCGAGCACCTGGAGCCCAATTAGCTGAACAATCCACACCATAATCAAAACAAAGGGTAATAAAATTATTGTCGTCAATGATAGACATCTCGTAGATCTCAATCTCAAACTTCAATCTGCCACTGCACTCACAACCCCATGTCCATAAAATCCAACACGAGACTCACGGATCAACTGAGACATAATTGAATAATTTAAGTTTATAGACCCCACAATTGACACAGACAACACAAAAATAGTCTACGAAATCCATAACACTGCACGCTCACCTGTAGTTCCCTTTGCCACGAATGATCGAACACTTGGTGCATACACGTCCAAACCCTTTGAAGCAAATCCATCCCGAACCGATTTCCAATCTTAACTGATATTGAAAATACTAGAACTCGCATTTTAACCCCAATGAAATCAAAACTACAAGATCCTTTCGAATTGAACAACCATCCCGATATCATAAATTACCAAAATGTTACTAAATAGCCCAAAAGATGAGCACAACTCATTAGGCAAAGAAGAATTGGCCCAACTGATGAGCAACACTCGCGAGGCCAGAAAATTGCCCAAAAAATGAGCATAACTCATTAGGCAAGGAAGAATCGGCCCAATTGACGAGCAACGCTCGTAAGGCCAGAAGATATCCTAAAAAAATGAGCACAACTCATTAGGCAAGGAAGAATCAATCCAACTCACGAGCAATGCTCGTAAGGACAGAAGACTGCCCAAAAAATAAGCACAACTCATTAGGTAAAGAAGAATCAGCCCTACTGACGATCAACGCTTGTGAGGCCAAAAGATTACCCAAAAAATGAGCACAACTCATTAAACAAAGAAGAATCGGTCTAACTGACGAGCAACACTCGTGATGCCCAGAAAGGACCCAAAATATGAGCACAACTCATTAGGCCAGAAATGGAAAAAAAGAAGAGCACGACTTATTAAGCCACGTGTAACAACCAAGAATTTTTCTTCACAGGTTTCGTCGATGAATACAAGGGATTCGTTAACGAGCGCATAAGGGACTTCATCGACGAAGCCATGTCTCGTCGACGAGAAAGTACAGAGAGGGGTTTTTGAGCAGACTAAATTTCGTCGACGAGATGACGTGGCTCATCAACGAATCCAGTCCTATAAATAGCTAAAACTCATATTTTTATCCATTTTCAGCGCTCCTTTCTCTCTTTTTCCTTTTCTTTCTCTACGTCCCTCTCTCACCTCTCTCTTCGTTTTCGGGCCTGTTTCTCGCCGGATCGAAGATCTGAGGCTACCACGATGCTCCCGGCGAAGCTCTTTGCAAGTCTGCCGGAGCTGATCGTTGGAAAAGTTGGGTTGGATTTCGTCCCAATCTCAGGGTAACCCATTTTATTCAATATTTGTCATTCCCTCAATTATAAGAAATATTGTAGGTAAGAAAATACTGATATTTTGCTCTGAGAAATTTTGTTTTCAGGATGTTGAACTAGGAACCCTGCGGGTATAGAGCCAGAATTTTATAGGGGCTTTTCAAAGTTAAGGTAAGAGAAATATGTTATGCTAGGAGTTTTCATAATGCTATCAGAGATTTCATAGACATATATTTATACCAGTTTATTATACAGTTTTTATAGATAATGAGTTTAAATAATTGTGTGGCCTGAGTAGATGTTCATGTGATGAAGAACTTATTCAGCTTTTATAATATATCATACTATACTGAATGCACAAATATAGACAGTATATACAGTTTATATAGTTTTTTCCCAGTATATGGAGTTATATAGAATATACAGATATAGATATATATTCACAGAGATGATATAGAAAAATTTACATGCATATACAACATTTATACGAATAGTTTCATGAAATAGATATATATACATATGCATGTATACAGTTTTACTCAGATCAGTATATATATTACAGCTTTATACAGAATAGTATGTACAATGTTATAGCATACCATGTTTCCTATTACCATAAACATACAGAGTATACAGACAGAGTAAATAGATAGAGTATAAAGACAGATATACAGAGGTAGCATCAAGATGCTACAGATACAGTATACAAAGATTACAGTATTTACAGTACAGAAAGATAACGTTATGGTAATTTTGGAAACATGATGAAAACAGTAAAAGAGTATATATATGTATATATGTATATAGTATCAGATCCCTGTGAAAAGATTTTAGACAGATACGGTACAGATATAGAATACAGAGCACGGTACCGTTGCTATATACAAATAAAGTGCAACCACATATCTCAAATAGTGTGTGGGTACTGTCAGCAATGCTCGGAGAGGTTGTAGCTCTCCAGTTCATTGGGTGGAGGGGGCTGGTTTGACAAGGTAGTAGCCAGTCCCAAGCTTATGAGTGGATGCAGTTTGGCCGAGCTGAGGTAGTGTAGAGTATATTGACTTATCTGGAGGGCCAACCAGATGAAGTCCCACCTACGGGCCGCACAACTCTGTTATAAGGGGTCAAATCATGACGTACAGAATCCTAGGGATAAAGCACAGTTATGTATATATATACAGTTTTACAGTATATGATGAGTATAGTATGATATTATCAGTATGAAAAGTATAAAGTACAGATAATACAGTTATATTTTAAATTGTGAAAAGAAATATATGTTTTACAGATTATTTTATTGCATTACAGTTCAGTTGCTATTTAAAAGGTGTTCTTAACTTAGTTGCCACACACTAGTAATAGCATATTCCCACTTACTGAGCGTCGACTCACCCCATTACTTTAACATTTTTCAAGTAAGCCAGTTAGGCGAGCAGATCAGACTCGCGGATAGAGAGTATTTTGATTACCCTGGTTATAGGGTGAGTTTTTGACAGAATTGTGTATATTTTTGGGTAGATGATGTTGGAGGGGTATTTTTGTATGGCTATGGTCTGTATATATTGGATTCTGGTATTGTATAGTATATATATGTGAATGGTTGTATGATTTGTGTTTCCGCTACTAAGGTATGGATGTAAATACACAGATATATATATATATATATATATATATATATATATATAATTGTTAGAATTTTCAGGTTGTTACACCACAAGTAGCCCAAAATGCCTCAAGAAGAGCTGCTCAACAAAAAAAAAAAACAACTTTTGAACTTTGGAAACCAGCTTCAAAAATTCGAAACTGAAAGGGGGGGGGGGGGGGAATTGATATACCCCAAATATATCACTTACCATAAGTCTATAGGAGACTAAAGCCCAGCATTGATGAGGGCAGTTACCACCTAAGTCAACTGCTCAGTCAGAGCAATTGACGCCAGCTCCATGATGACCAGAGCAATCTACACCAATGCTATAACAACCGGAGCAATTCACGCTTGTGTCATAGTTTGCCAATAAATGACACATCACCTTTGGGTGAAACTTCATCACTATAAATGGGGATTTAGAGAAGAGGTTAAGGTATCTCATTCTAAACTCTACTTTACTGTTGCATAAAAAAACTCTCAAATCGGTAACTTAGGCATCAGAGAGATCCCCCGAAGTGTACCCTGGGTCCTCCAAGCCTTACTTATTTATCTCTTTTCAAGTGGTCGTGATCAGGGATCGTGAAGGTTGTTCAATTTTTTGCTACAACACACATGACTCTTCATCAAACATGAAATCACTTTCCCTACTTGGCTACTACTCTTATTCACCCAAACTCAAAAAATGGATATAGGAGGCTCCTCGGTCTTCTTCCTTTTTTAAAACAAAAAAATTCTTTTCACTTACCCATAGCTACGTAACAAGTCTCCTTAGTCATCCATATTTTTATTGATCTCCGACAGCTCATTACTCTTCTCAAAATATGTAGACTTTAAATTATCATGATGGTGATACAATAATAGAATAATAAGAACGTTAAACCATAAACATGATTTTATATCAATGAAACTATATTAAACATAACAAAACAAAACCAGAAACCTCAAAATATGCAGAACTACAACGCCATTTAATACTTAAACATTATCAACAATGAATTTAGAACAAGAAACTAAAATAAGAAAATAGAGAGAGGGTACCCACCTTTCACTTAGAATGGAAGTATGTGAATAGGAAAATGGAATACGAGATCACCAAAATAACAATCTCATGATAAACTAGACCTTGAAAATTCAATACTATGATTGCATAAATCTTCTTTAATACTCAAATGCTATTCTCTCCTTATGTGTGCCTCTTTCTTTATTCTCTTATAGGGTATTTATAGACACAAGAGCAAGCATACGAAGGGGTGGTTAAAAGTTTTTTTGCATTTAAGTTTACTAAATTTCAACCAGTCTCGAGATTCAACATCACATATGAAAAGTATTTTGTGATTGATTTGTTGTAATAAATAAAGAGTTAAATGTCGAGATTTTTAACAATGTAACAATAAATGGTGACAACGAATAGCAATTAAACATCTAATGACATATCTGGGTCTTTTTCCTTTGAGGCCAATTGAGCTAAAGGTATACATGAGAGAGAGAAATTATACCAGGAACCTCTCCCCACGTGTCCATGTGTTTGTTTTCTAAATTCTATTCATATTCAAAATAAGTTTTCCTTTTACATATTTGATATTAATGAATGTAGGACTAATTTGTCAAATACCTAACATCTAAAATATAAGTACGCAAACACGTGGGGGGAGAGATATCCTATACAATTTCCCTATGGAAGAGTCATGTCTTCCGGTACAAGGCAACTAGCATATATAATAATTTTATAAGGTTTCTCATACCTCTCAATATTAAACCACCTCAAGTATGAAAGCCTTATATTTGCTCCAATAATTGAGATATCCCCTCCAATAGGGCGACTAGCATGTATAATAATTTTATAAGGTTTCTCTAGGACAATCTAATGATTTGAACACAAATGAAACAATCTAATGAATATTAATTTCTTTTATGAAAAATAATCTAATAATTTTATTGAAAATATATATAAATTTGAAAATTATTATTTTTTAACATTTTATTTACTAATTATTTATTAATATTTTTTTAAATTTATTTATCAGTATTTAGTGACTAGTTCTAGATAAATTTAGAACTAATTCATAAAGTCATAGTGGAATTAGTATTTAATATTCAACGCTTTATTTTACCAAATGCCTCCTAAATATCTATAATTTATTGTACTTTGTATAACCCTTATATAATAAAAAAAAATTGACTTTTTATTTATTATTTATATAAATATCCTCTTTGAAATCAGAATTTTGGTCTTATTAATCTTCCATAAAAGGTTAGGTTTTCATTCTTCATAAATATAAATTAAGTCAAGATTTTACTATTCGAGCGACCGAGCAGAAGGCATCACAAAAGGATAAAACAGAAATAAATGTTTTAAAATTCTTATTTATTATACATTAAATTTGCTCTTTGAAAAATTTAATCGATGAAAAGAGCTAATAATTTTACTAAAAAATAAATAAAGAAACAAAATTAAAGGGAAAAAATTAAATGAAGACAAACATGTTAAAAATCTTATGTTGCTATGTATAAAATATTAATATAAATGGCACATAATCAAAAAAACAATTTATATATATATATTTTAAAATGGTACTTCACTATAAAAAAAACACACACACACACATAATTTTATGAAATTAATTAAAACTTGAAAAACTATTTATTCGAAATATGACAAATTGCATTCTACTATTAACATTCATAATCTCATTAAACAAACTTGATCAAAATTTTTTGTTTATCTAAAGCTACATAAATGTAAAAATTTTAAAATTATTTTTAAAATGCCATAAGCAACATTAGAGTTTTTTTCTTAATTTATCATTATTTTAAAATAATATATTAAATAATAACTTATTTGAAAAAATATTTTCCAAAATGATGCTCATGTAATCTCACTGCTTAGTCCAACGAGATTTATCACGTGTCAAAACCAGTTTTTTTACTAGGCAAATCTCGCTGGACCAAGCAATGAGATTTATTGTGCATTCAAAATTTTTTTTTTATTAATAATCCAAAGTATGTCATTTTTAAAAATCTTTTTAACTACAATTTATAACATGAATTGTTTCAATTTTTTGTGTTCTCATTTTTTATTGATTTATTATAATAATAGTAATAAATTAAAATTTTGGAGTGAATAATCATTTATTAATTTAAATTTTTACATAGAATAAATTAAAACTTTTAATTTAATTAAAAATATTATTTTTAGCATAAATTAATATAACAGTCATACCTTATAAATGTATACTAATAATAAGATTATTTTTAATTAAAAATAATTATTATTGAAATTATTAACTAAAAATCTAAATAATTCTAATTTAAATTATATTTAAAACTAATAATAACACTTATTTAAATACAACCAAATGTCACTTATAATTTTCAGGACTTCTTCAATGCAACACTTATTAAATTCAACACTTCTACATAAGAAATTCCAAGTCACTTATTTATTTGTCTTGATTGTAGTAGATCATACAATTTGTGCATGCATAATTTGTGGTACTTATTTGGCGTCACCACTATGAATTTTATACAAGCATTATTTATTTGTCAAATAATGTTTTAATGAAATTTCTAAAATGTGAATTTGTAACAGTAGGAGACAACAGATGAATGAATTCTTTTGTTTTAATATATTTTGCATTGATTGGTCCTTATTCAAGTACAATGACTAACCTTCAATAGGAATGAACCACGTAGCAGTCATTATATGCTTATCACAAGAAAAGGCTCCAGTCTCACTGGCTCAACTTGAATGCCAAAAATTTAGAAAGACGTGTAATCGTACCATCCTTGAAGCCTCAATGTCTTCTTTCCTAACTATCGTTTCCCTTCTTTTATTTCTTCTTCTTCTTCTTCCTTCTAAAGATATAATTAATTAATGATTAAAGTGTACTAGTGGAGATTATCAGCAGTGACTTTAATCAGAACATTTCACGAATTCTTGATCCGTCTTATTTATGTAATTACATTCAACTTTGATCTTATTTTATTTGTCATTTTTAGCACTTATATATATGCTTTTCTTCTCTTAATTGTTTAGAAAAATTGAAAGCTCAAACCTAACTTCAAACTATACATCTTGGAAGTCCTGAAACTGCATCTCTCATTTGATGTGGTTTTCTAGATTTGTACACCATGTGTGTATGAGATTTGTTTATTTTCTCTTTAACTTGTACGATTCATTAATCAATTTTCAATTTTTTGTGTAAATGGTTTTGAAAGAAAATCATTATCTTTGTTCAATCCCGTAGGGATGTTTGATTTCCTTTTTCAATTGTACTTTAAAGATTCATAACATTAATGTGAATTTCAGCATCAAGTACCCATGACAGATAATTTCTTCCAAAAATATCAAGAGCAACGAATTCAAGTTTTGTAAGGTTTGACATTTTAAAGTCATTTTGAAAACAAATAAAAATTTAAAATTAGCTAAATATTGAATGAAAATGTTATTCCCACATATATCGCAATATAAAAATATTTAAGAACACGTACTCAAGATAAGAGATATAATTAATATATAAATATAGTTTGACGAAAAATTAAAGTTATATAAATAACAAATGTTAAAAAAAACAAAATTCTTACCTTAAAATAATGCCAACGAAACTTACTATACTATTAAAAACTTAACTATGCTGATAACGTATTGTAAATGAAATAAAATGAGGAATACAAAAAAGTGTGGAATTATAAAAATTCTACGGTCTAATTTTTCAAGAATTAGACATTATTAATCATCTTATTATACCACTTTGTTATAGAACATGTTCTTATATAAACAAATATATTAACATTTCAAAGATTAATCACATAATGAATGATTATAGCATAGGTATATTTAATTATTTATTTATTGACTGTATGATTACTTTGTAGTTGGTAACTCGGTAGGAGCAATGTCAACATAGCTGGCTGGTGGGGATGACTGCCCCACAGCTTTGAATCTCTCTCTATCTCTCTCTCAAATTCTCTAATAATTTTTATATTTGTTTTCTGAAATTCCTAATGGAGCTGTAGCAGGTGACGCTCATTTTTCTTTCTGGGTCGTACAGTCGATCCGGTGTTACAGCGAAGATGCCCTGTGCAGGACACAGCAAATAAACCCTCCCAAGTTGCAGTACCGGACAACCATGAATCTATGATCACCCTCCTTTACAGCCCACACAAAAGAAAATCATTAAAAATTATAACCCATCTCTCTCTCTCTCTCTCTCTCTCTCTCTCTCTCTCTCTATCTCTCTCTCTCTCATCATCAAAGCCAATCTTCTTCTATTCAAATTTTTTTTTTTTTTAGTCTTCTTCTTAAATCATTCGTATTCTTCCCTTTCTTCCGCTTTCTACTGTTCCTTGTTGATTCGCGAGGGGTTTAAGGTTTTCTCTCTGAAACATCAAAAGAAGAAAAGGGGTTGGTTATTTTTTATACTGGATTTGAATTTGAATTGAATTGAATTGGTGGTTTGGTTTAGTTTGTAGAGAGTAAATTATAAAACCCCTGACGAGAGAGTGAGTGTGTGTGTCGGCGCGAGGTCACTTTCTGTCGGCATTGTCTGTATCCAACGATGATACCCACTAGGCTTTGCATTAAACTATTCCTTTTAAGTACAACGAAGACGCTTCAGGCTGAAGGGGATTGATTGTGTTGTTTTATATTTGAATTTGAATTTGAATTGAGTTGAGTTTGTGATGATCCCAATTCCCAAGTGGATTTCTTTGCTCTTGATTACTCCGATTATATTTCATTATTGTATTTGTGCTCCTTGATTTGCCAGAGGAATTTCTGTGTTTCTGGGATCTGCATACGAGGATGTGTGTGTGAATTTTGATGTGGGCATATTAGTTGTATGAACTGTGAGACCATATTAAACTTTTGATCTGCAAATGTAGCGGAGGCTTTCAGAGATCTGGCTACTGCATTATTTCTGTGGGACTGCAGGTTTATTTACTTACTCCCATTTTCTATATCTGTATTTAATTTTCAATTGCTTCCTAAACTATAGTCTCTGAATGGGAATATCTACCTTAGTTAATTACTTTTCTTATGCCGTGTATTTATCAGCTTACTTCAATGCAAATATAACAAGAAATACAGCTTTATTGGAATTTATTCTAGAATCTGTTGAATGCACGCCATATTGATCAAGTTTAGCAATTGTCATTAATTTAGTTTATATAATTACTAGGTTAGTGATTATTTGACATTTTCGTGCGTCATGATAACGAATATTTACCAGGGTATATGATATTTTCATGTTTAAGCCTACTCGCTATTCAATGATTCTGTTTATTTGTCTCCATTTGACTCCAACTAAGAAGAGTGGTTATTGGTTAAATTTAAGATTTAAAAGATCTATGTTTGCGCACATGTTGACGTGTGATGGAAAGATTGCTTCTGCGGCATCATTTTTGCATTGTTATTTGATGGACAATTCTTGTGCTTATGGTATTCTCTATATTTTAGGTTCAACTTATAATATTTCATGTTCTAGCAGTGCTAGTTGAAGCGTTCCCATATCAAATGTCCAGTTCTGCAGCAATAATAGGAGGCGCTGCTGGAGCCGTGGCATTGGTTGGGATAGTAATAATACTTGTTTGGTTCTGCCTGTATCATAGGAGGAGTGTTTTGAGAACTTTCGAGACTGGGTCTTCTGATCCATCTACTGAAGGTAATGCATTTGTGCATGTGTTTTTTTGTGGCTTGCAAGAGCAATGAGTTTGATTTAATGAACAATTGGTTGATAATTTGGGATGATAACTTGTAGTGGGAAGAAATGTTGGGGTTGAGTTGACATTACGAGATGCAAGGCGCTTTGAGATGGAAGAATTATCTGTGGCTACGAAGAACTTTAGCAGCAAGAGTTTGATTGGGGAAGGAAAATTTGGGGAGGTGTATCTGGGTTTACTCAATGATGGAATGCTTGTAGCCATTAAAAAGCGACATGGAGCAACTACTCAGGAATTTGTAGAAGAGGTAATGGTAACTTTATCCTCTTATGAGAAAGCAATCATACGAGATGCTAATAAAACCTGCAGTGCTAAACTGTTTGATGTGGAAGTAAAGGCTTATTTTGAGGCAAAACATTTGCATTCCTTTTTGTTGCCTGGTTAAAATTTTTTTGGAAATATGCTGAAGGATTGATACTTACCACGGTAGCACCTAGTGTGGTCAGCACCAATTGTGTTCAGGCAACGAAGCTTACACTCATTCACATTGGTTCGTCCTGCTATGTCCCAGCCTTTTCCTCTTTAAATGTAATGGGTGGCTGGCCATTCATTAAAGCCCAGAAATCCGCTGGACATCTCAGCGACGGGATTGGATATCCGCATCTGATCGAATTTCCATTTTAGTGCCCCACTAACATAAAGGAGCCTGCTATCCAGCATGATTAATTTGGCTACTTTGTCTTTCTTACCCTCCACATTTGTTTTACAGTTTCACTAATGACTGGTATACAATTCAAGTCAACTCAATAAAGCCTTCTTTTAATATTGAGATTTGAAAGAAATAATCAATATTTGCAAATCAGCTCATTTAAGAGCCATTGTTTAATTCAAGTATAGATTATCATGTCTCACTTTATAGTGGTTTATATATTTATATATTCCATGATGTGCATGTGTTCATACTTTTATAAAGGATATGGCACTGTATATTAATTATGTCTCATAAAATTATTTTCAACAAGTGTTTAATAAGTATTAATTAGTTTAGATTATGTTCGTTTGTTCATACTCCTAATTTAGAGCGCCTCTCTCTCTCTCAATTGTTTAATATACTGAAGCTAAACTCCATATCAGGTTCGCTACCTCTCCTCCATACAGCATCGGAATCTTGCGTCTCTTTTGGGGTACTGCCAGGAAAATGGCATGCAGTTTCTTATCTACGAGTATATACCAAATGGAAGTGTTTCCAGCCACTTATACGGTAGCTGTCTATCCAGAGAACATTTTAATTGTTACAGTAAACAACTGATATTGGTGGAATGAGATAACTTTTTTCGTATTTTGTCAAATATATTCAAGAAGATGTGCGGTCACTTCTTTAATGCTATAGTTATTTAGAAGTGTGATATACACTATATTGATTCTATATAGTGCTTCTTCTATTGTCTTGTTCTTAACTTTATACCAAACTAGACCTGCATCTACATAATATTCTTCATCAATACTTTATAATTGAAGTCGCATGGTTTTTTGTTGGCAGGTGCAAATCAGGTTTCACGTGAGAAGCTGGAGTTCAAGAATAGACTATCAATAGCTCTAGGTGCAGCTAAAGGTGATCCTCTGCAAAATCAGTGAGCATTTGTGGCTTTCCTGGTATTAGTTTTTCTTCTCTTCAGTAAAATATCCGAATATAAATTATTTTGTAAGCTTCTGTAAGACCTTGAAGGATTTGAATTTTCTGCCTTTACTGTTGAAACACTTGGAAGCAGTGCTGCCTGATTTATGCAACCTAATTTGCTTTTGTTGGGCATGCAGGTTTGGCTCATCTCCACTCCATAAGTCCCCGTTTGTTACATAAGAATTTCAAAACAGCGAATGTTCTTGTTGATGAGAATTTCATACCTAAGATCGCTGATGCTGGACTCCGCAATTTTCTTGGAAGAGTAGATGTAGCAGGACCATCTTCTCAAGTTGCAGCTGATGAGATATTCCTGGCTCCAGAGTATATATGTTTATCAGCGATGTTTTGTGTTGCTCTTTGTTTAATACTTTGTTAATCTGTGTCCTGTTCTCGTGTAGGGTGAGAGAATTCAGACGGTATTCTGAAAAAAGTGATGTATACAGTTTTGGGGTATTCCTTCTGGACTTGGTAAGTGGGCAGGACGCAATGGATTTGCCACTTGCAGACTCCAGTCAAAACCTGGTTGAATGGGTATGAACAATCTTCATAAATGAAGTTGTAGTTCCTTGAACGTACAATTTATGTGTTTCTATGGATCTCTCCATATCTCCCTGTTCACATGATCACATCATTGCTGATGTGTGCACTTTTCTATATTTATGAATCATGTTCAGATTATGATCGTTCTGATCATACAGACAAGTTATTTGCTTGAAGGTTGCACGTGAATTGCACACTAATATTTAAAAATTATGTAGTGACCGCATTACCCAAAACAAGAACAATGAACAAGATGGAAAATTTTTAAAAATTTAGTAACCAAAAAAACATTTAACTTGATTGCAGTTATTTAAAGTGTACATTTGCAACGTTGCTATAAATTGTAACCCATCAATGAGTCGGTAGTTGATCATTTCTATCTGACATCATCCTTGCTTTATTGTTTTCTTCATTAAGGTGCAAGCTCACCAGGATTATAACGATATTTCTCGCATCATTGATCCGAGAATGGGAACTAGCTTTACAGCTGAAGGCATGGAAGAGTTCATACAGTTGACAGTCCGTTGTGTGGACTCTTCTAGTGAGAGACGTCCTTCCATGAGCTATGTGGTAATGGAACTTGATCGTATACTTGAGAAAGAAATGAGTTTGACTACAATCATGGGGGAAGGAATTTCAACTGTGACTCCTGGAAGCCAGCTGTTTAAAGCATCAAAATGAAAGAAATGAGGGTATCTTCTGCATCTGATTTGTTGTGGGATTTTTATGAAATATTGTTCGTCTCCTCTCTCTTTATCAATCAAAGCATCAAAGAAGAAATTCAGCTGTTTGATAATTGTATAAAGAACAGCTGTGATATTTTTTAAATTCTTTTCCGGTCATAAATGTATGAGAAATCTTGTTGTAAACTACTATCTGTTGTTTATAGCATAGTGAAAGATGGGGTTGGCTTGATTTTTTTTTTATAATATATTTGATCCAATGATTCTTCAATCTACACTTTGCAATTAAGGGAATGTTTTTGTATGCAGGAACGAATGCAATACTCATTACAGCATTTTGTTTCCATTCTTATTATGTTTTGATTGAGCTTCTAAAAGCTAAGACCGCCTAATCCAAGATAATTTCTTGAAATCCCTTGGAATATTTGTGGAATACCTGACTCTCTCCCCCCTCTTGTCATCTTTGTCATCTTGCTTGACCCAGCCCAGCTGTGCACACCATTGCTGCCTTCTCCTTCTCCTTCTCCTTCTCCTTCTTTTCCGATTTCTCTCTTTTTTCTGATACTGTTTTCCCCCAATTATCTTCTTCTTCTTTGCCAGAACCCTAGATCATCATCATCTTCTTGTTTTGTGACTCTTTAGTGCTTTTTAAATTACTTTCCATTGGAGAGTAACCTGGTTCTTGGATGCCTACTTGATGTGACTGGTTTTTTCTCTTCACCCTGTGTCTCTGGCTTCGGAGGTAAGTTCAAACTAGCAGTCTTGTCATCAGCAGCAATTTTTTAGTGTCTTGAATTACTTTTGAAAGTGGCTTGGTTGCATCCTTCATGCTCTTGATGCTTTTAGAACAAGTTCAAGACAGTGCTTTTATTATCAATAAGACTTGCTTCTAGGATTCTCAGAATATTGTACGGCATCTATTATCTTCTTTTCCTACTTTAAAGACAAAATTGGTCTGACTGTCCTTTTGTACTTTGCTTGTCTCTAGCTTTACATCAGGGTCATAAGTTAATTTACTCGAATCACCAGACCAGAAACATGAATATACAGCAACACAGTTGATCAAGATAGTTTTTCTTGCTTGTTCGTTTATTTTCATTCTTCTATCCATCACAGGGGCACACCAAGAGGTTGAAAGCTAAAATTAATGCCAATCAAAACAACCATAGCAAAGATGGTTTAACATCTGATGTTCATTTTTTACCATAGCAACTGATCAGAACTGCACAACTAGAAAATTTCTGATTTACTCAATTGTAGTTTACGGAAACAAGAGGCACCAACACCATACCTTTAATTTTTCTGCAGTAATTGTTCTGTCTGGTGGCTTAAGTTTTTCTACAGTGGTTAATTCCCTTCGTCATTCTCCTATGGATCAACTATGCCCATTTCTTTTCCTGTTTTGTGTTCTATGATTTTTCTCAATTTCCCATGTTAAAGAATACCAATTCTAAGTCTTTGTTTCCTCTAAGAATTTTTCTGAAGCAACTAATTCTCAATCAAAACAAACGAAAGCTACTGCAGAGAAAGAAGATGGAAAAACTAAAAAAGAAAACAAAAGTCCCAGAAAGAGAGTGTGCGTTTATTTTTGGGTGAAGAGTACAGTACCTCTTGTGAGTATGGTTGGCGTTTTGAAGCAGCATGCACAAAATCTGTGTGAGTGAACGAACGAACGTACGAATATTGGAGTTCAAGTTCAAGCATTGTTTATGCATCTGTTAACTGTTCAATCTACCATGTATGCATCAACTAAAAACTTAATGTGTCAATATGTGTGTGTGAGTGAATCTTAGAGCTCAAGTTCAAGTATTTCTTTTTTCTGGTTTTACACTTCTACATTCTCCCCTTATCATGTGGATGGGTGTCTTAGCCTCCATTTCCATTATATACAACTAGTGAAGATAGCAGTTTTAGAACACTAATTTGCTTTTATTAGTTTAATTACATTTGGCTTGTGAAAACAGAACAAAAAGGTAGTTGTATGTTAGAAAAGGAGCATTGTTTTAGATCCAATGCCAGCATTATTATGGAAGTTGCCGACCTTAACACCTTGGCTTGGAATTTTCTACGTCGCCCCTGAGTATTTCATTCTACGCTAACACTCAAAAAGATTTAAAAAGAATAATTCTTTCATGCGAAGCTTATAATCTGTCAATCATAGGATAGCATCATTGGTGTTTAGACGCGCACGAGTAGGAAGATTAGATTTTGGGAGGATGTTTAGGCTATAGAGAGAGCAACCACATAGTTATTTCTTGTTAAATCTATTATTAATCTTTCCCCTTCATATCTTTTTATGTAATTTGATTAATTCCATGCATTTCTAAGTGGGGATTGTACCATTTTCTCCCAAGAGATTGAATTTTGGGTGAGGAAACAGAGAAGGGGGGGGGGGGGGGAATTATAGCAAAAAACTTATTTTATTTTTTTTTATTTTTTAAAATTTAGCGGCCATTTGGTATCACAAAAATCGTGAAAAAGAAAAATAAAAATCATAAATAAAAGTTAAAGAACAAGAAATGCCAATTTGCATGGTTAATATTTTTTTAAACTAAAATAAATTAAAAATTCAATTGAACAAGTGCACATTTTCTTCTTGAATCAAGTAACTACTAAAAAAATATTATTAAAATTACAAAAGCATAAAATATTAAAAACTAAAATATTATAATAAAAATAAAATATTACAATTATTTTTCTTATTATTATATTTCAAATTCATTTAACACGAATTGTCTTATTGTACATGAAAATTGAAACTAGTTAAAATATTTTTTTAAATGGATTTATTATTTTTTACTTATAAAATTGTAGATTTTCCTTTAAATTTGTATGATATTTTTGCTTAATTTCAATGAAAATTTATGTTCACATGAATATTCACAAAAAATAATATTGGATATGAAGTAAATAACTAATGTAGTGATTCAAAAAAAAAAAAAAGTTAATTAACTAATTATTATTAATTAAATAATATAATAATGTATTAATATAAAATAATATAAGGTGCACTAAGACCAGATGAGGCGCGCCTTGAAAAATTTGAGCTTGTTAAATGAAAGAAATAGCTAGAGTTAGAGTCGTAGCCCTTATTCAACTCGAACAAATAGGAGCCCTAGCCCTCTTTGACCCTTCGAAACCCCACGACTCTTCGTGACTTCGTCTTGCACATTTGAACCAGTAGGAGCCTTCGCGAGCCTTTGAACCAGCAGCGTGAATTTGTCTCCGAGCCTTTGAACCAGCCAGAAGCCTTTGCGAGCTCATCTTCGAGTCGTCGAACCAACGCCGTGAGTTCGTCTTCAAGATTTCAAACCAGCATGAGTCACACGACCCTTCGCAACTTCGTCTTCCACATTTCAAACCAGCAGGAGCCTTTGCGAGTTCATCTAGGAGCCTTTGCGAGTTCATCTACGAGCCTTCAAACCAACCGTGGGTACTTTTACTAGTAGACATAATATTAGTCTTAATTGACTAGTTTTAAATTATTAATTAAAAGTTTATTTTGGAAAACAAGGAGGCCTTGTAAAAATGAAGATGGAAAAATAAAATTAGCTCATAAACCATCCTAAAACCGGAGAGGCACATGGGAGCGTAGCAGTAGCTGCTGGTCCGCTTAGGCCTGACAAAACGGGTCATTACCCGTTGGGTTATCCGGACCCATCCGTTTAAAACGGGTTCGGGTTTAAAGAAGTTAACCCGTTTAATAATTGGGCGGGTCACAGGTTGACTTGTTTATAAACGGGTTCAACTGGGTCGGGTGGGTAACCCGTGGATGACCCGTTAATTTGGATCCTTTATATATATATATATATATATATATATATTTTTTTTTTCGTTCAGTTGATCAGTCTTCACTCTTCCCTCTTCCAGCTTCACTCTCGGGCCACCGAAAAAAAAACCCCAAGTCCGTAAGACACTAACCCGTGCGGCTGCGCCGCGGCTCTCCTCTCAGCCTCAGGCTCTCAGCTCTCACTCTCTCAAGTCTCAATCCTCTCCTTTCCTCAGACTCCTCTGGTGCGTTGCTACGTGCCGCGGTGCCAGTGCTCCTTGAGCTTCCTCACGGTCTTGGATCAAGCTCCCTCACGATCCACCGACACAAATCTACCCTTATATTGCAGAGGACAGAGGTGGAGCCGTGGAGGTGAGTTACCATTTTTTTATTTTTTGGGTTCTCAGAGTGATACATTACACTCGTCATCTACAAAACGATTGATTGCACGATGAATTGATGGCAACAAATAGTCAATACTGCTCCTCTAAGGCAATATAAATGTTTGCAAATTATAAATTCAAAGTTATTTTTTATTTATGAAAATAAAAATCTAATCTCACTTCATTAATCATTTCTTTGACTTACTGTATGTTGGTGAAGAAAAATATGATAAAATAAAATAAAGACTACAACTCTAAGTTTATGACTTGATACATTATTCAAGAAATAGACCACATTAATTAAAGCCTAAAAGGGGACATTTCAATCTTTTGTTACTTTTATTTTATGTAGTATTAGAACAGCGTCCATCTTATTCAATCAGCTATTGCAGTAATTTTTTTTTAATTGTCATTTTAAATGGAATTTTTAAAAAATTTTAGAATAAATAAATTATATTTTTTAAATGGTGACCGTTATCCGCCCGTTTAGGGAGTTTAACATCGGCTCGTTTATGACCCGCCCACTGGTGACCCGTCCGGACCCTGCCCGCCCGTCCGCCCGCCCATTTTGCCACCCCTAGGTCCGCTCCGTTTCCAGTGAGGTTTCCAACTTTACCTTTTCCGTCATTCTGGTTGTCTCGCCTCTGATTCTGAGTGTCTCTGCTTCTAGTTTCTGGTAATTATCTTCTTCTTGTTCTTCTTCTTTCTGCTTCTTCTTGTTCTCTTTTTTCTTCTGATGATGATGATTTCTGGAACAATTAGTTTTGGGCAGTGTGTTAGGTCCAGCACATTCAAGGCTTGCTTGCAATCTTTGGGACAAAATAAATTAGTGCTTTGAAAAAATTTCACGTTTTATGCTTTTCCGCAATTTGTTTCACCAATCCGCGTTTTTCCCCCCACTGAATGCGTAGATGAGATTTAAAAGGCAGAAGCGCCATCGCAAGACTGTGAAGTTCTACACAACATGCTTTGGTTTCCGAGAGCCCTTTAAGGTGCTGTGCGATGGAACTTTTTTGCACCATCTCGTTGCCAATCATATTCGCATTACGCCCCCTAATGATGCAGTCTCTAGTCTCCTCGGTGCCAAAACAAAGCTCTTCACTACCAGGTACGCGATTCTTCTTTCTGTTTATATCGAAGCCAAAAGATGCTTTTGTATTTATTTCGGCATATGTATTATGGGTTCATGCGACCCAATATTTGGTATGTTCCAACACTATTTTTTCATTTTTGACAATGTTTTGGATTGTAGATGTGTTCTCACGGAGCTAAAAAGCCTCGGTGATTCCCATTCAGAGTCTCTTAAGTTAGCCCATAACCTCACAACTGCGAGGTCATCTCTCTCTCTCTCTCTCTCTCTCTCTCTCTTTCTGCTGTTGTGTGTTTTTGTGGTAGTGTGTGGCATCAAGTAAAGCATGGATTTGAACATGCCGTCTTTTCACCTACTTGCCTATTAGAAGGGAACAAAATAGTTTGATTGTAATAAATTTAGCGAGGTGTTTGTGTGCACTTGATTGCCTCTTAATATGTTGGTCTCTTAATTTTGAACCAATCTAGTTTGGGTGTTTGATTACAAGAAGAAGAAGAAGAAGAAGAAGAAGCAGCCTTAAGTTCCATTAGGTGGGGTTGGGTGAATGGATTTTTTTTCTACAATTCACCCTATCAATAGCATTTTCTTGTACTTTTTCCCACCACCTCATTCTAAGTTATTTTAGGCCTAACCTTACCCCTTTTCATACTAGAAACAATAACTAATCCACTCCTCCTCACAGGTGCTCTACTAGGCATGTGTTCAAATGTTCAAATCATCTAAGCCGCCCTTCCCTTATCTTGTCTTTGACCTGTGCTATGCCTTAATTATTGTGTATACGCTCATTCCTTAATTTATCTTTTAATATTATAGCATTTATCCACCTTAACATTCTCATTTTGGCATACATGTTATTTCTCAGTTGCTCAACATTTTGAATCATTAAGCATATCTAGCCTTATAGTCGTCTTATAAAATTTTCCTTTTAATTTTAAGGGTATTCTACGATCACATAATACACTTGATGCACTCCTCCATTTTATCCAACCAAATTTAATTCTATGTATTCTTATTCAGTTTCTCCTTCTGCTTGTATAATAGATCCAAGATATCAAAATCTATTAGTGCTAATAATTTTTTGATTTTCAAGTTTTATCTTAACCTTGCTACTCTTCTTTACGTTACTGAAATTACATTTCATATATTCTGTCTTATTCCTACTTATCCTAAAACCTTTGGACTTTAATGCGGTTCTCCAAAGTTCTAACTTAGATTTCACTCAGCTACTAACATCAATCAATGCAATATCATTTGTGAACAACATACACCAAGGGATCTCTTCTCCAATATTTCTAGTAAGTTCATCAATCACTAAAGTAAAAAGATAAAGATTTAAAGTAAAACCTTGATGTACACATATTGTGATTAAAAAATTTTTAGATTCTCCTCCTATAATCCTAACGCTAGTTGTTATGCTATCGTATATATCCTTAACGACCTCAGTATATCCACTACAAACCCCTTTCTTTTCTAAGACACGCTAAAGAACTTCCCTAGGTACTCTATCATATGCTTTATCTAGGTCAATAAAAATCATATACAAGCCGCTCTTATTTTCCCTAGGTACTTGATGTTTGATTGCACCTCTTAATACCCTTGAAATTAGTAGTCTGATCCCTTAAAAACCCTCTTATTTGTTCAAAGATGATTTGACAAGCTCAGAATTCAGTTCAATGACCAGCACTGGACCCTTAATTTTATCAAACTTCCACTTGTAGATACTAGCCTAGTTAGTTGTAAAGGACAAGTTAGGAAAACTTCATTTGTACAAGAAAAGCATCACAAGAAAAATCACAAATGATGTGGCATCTTATAATTTGTTAGAATTTATTGAGGGGAAAAGTAAACTAATTCCAACAAATGGTGGGCTGTCACATATTTTTTCTTGTGATGAATAGAAAAACTCCTAAAGTTAATTTGTTTGGTTTAAAGAATTTCCTTGGATCTAAATGTTGGGATTTTTGAAAACCTTATTCCATTTCTCCATGTGGAATCTTCTTGAGCAGATGTGATCATGAGAGGAGGAAAAGTGCTGTGGCTTGCATCATGGAAATTATTGGAGAAAAGAATCCTGAGCACTTCTTTGTTGCAACCATGGATGCTGAACTGCGGAAGAAGCTTCAGGAGGTTAGTTTGTTTCCTTTCTCATTGGATTCAAATTGTTGCTTTTAGTGTTTTTCATTACATCTTTGGTAGTTAATTCGTTTTGCCTGATTGTACTATCTTAAAGGCTCACTTAATGCAGTTTCTCCTTCATTTGTAGATGGTATACCTCTAATAAAATTAACTCGAAATGTGCATCACTTTTTAGCTATAATTTTGTTAGTGAGAGTCCTTTATATTGTTGAAAATATTTCAAGCTTGAACATAAGTTACTTTATTGATCTGAAAAACAAGACACTATGATAAATACACAGTTTTTTTTTATGTGTCAATGATGCAATTTCTGGTATCAGAATCTTCTTAGTACAACTTGGTTCTCTAGGTGGTTTAAGCTGTAATAGGTGCATGTGTGCATATGTTATGATCAAATTAACTAGCTTGAATTATTTTTGAGATCCTTGGATCTCATCTATGAGCTCAATATCTTTTACCTACACCATCAATGTGGAACACTGGTGGTGACAAACCCTCTTCCAAAAAATCCCACCCTTGAGGGAGGTCCAATCCAATTAAACTGCCGAAATGGGCTTTTGTGTTACCTTTGGTTGGGATTTTGCAACGTGGTGGGCTGGGTTGGTTGGCTCTCAGCCATTTGCAGCACCATGACCCCTTTCCCCAAAAGTGCTAGTTTGATTCACCTTTGAATTCCTTATGTCTTATGGAGCCAATTCTTCCATTACATTGACGTGGGCTGTGACAGAAAAAAAAAACTCAATTTCAGAAAACTGTTATTTGTTGGATGTGTTTACAGTTTGGAATTATTAGAAAGCGTAAGGTATAACCTGGAATGTTTTATGAAAATTTCAAATTGTTGAAAATGGTTTGGGAACGGGGATAAGTTTTGATTACTTGCTCCTGACAAAAAAGAAATTGTTTCAATTTTGACTTGAAAAAAATTACATCAATTTTCTCATATTGCTTCTAATGTGTACAAGCTTGCAGATATACAATGTATGTACAATTTTTCCTATGAAGATATGTTAATTTTATAATTGAGTGCAGGTACCTGGTGTTCCTGTGATGTTTGGTTTGCGTAAGGCACTACTTCTTGAGCAACCATCTGCATTTCAGCGCCAGTTTGTTGCATCTTCTGAAGAGGGTCGCTTGCATATGACAGAGTTGGAATATGATATGTTAAAGAGGAGGACAAAGAACAGGCAGGTATCTCAAGAATCAATGGATTCTTCTGATGCAGATGAAGGTCTAGGAGATCCAATGTCTGAGATAGATGCTGTAAGAAAGACAAATACTACAAGAAAGAGGATGGGTGAAAAGGATAAAGTTCAATTTAAGAGGAAGAGGGCCAAGGTTAGTAGTTTGTAGCCATGATTTTATCTTCCCCCACTTAATCTTAATTGTATTTTTTTTTTCTTTTCAATCACTGATTGTTGACTCCGTGTTTATTATTTTCATTCTATTTTTTTGTGGATATCCTTGTTTGTCAATTTCAATATGATATGCCAAAGGTAAAAAAAATAAAATAGCAGAGAACAAACAAGGTACAATGAAAGTAGAACAATATGTTCTCCAAAGAACAAAAGGCCAAAAATTACAATAAAGCTGGCCTCCAATTCCCTGGTGTTTGGACTGTGACAAACCCCATAAAACCCCGAAAGAATGGGCTGGGAAAGAGGCCGTGAACACTACTCTATCCCATAACTGACTAGGAGAAATTGTGCTATCCTTGAAGTTTCGTGTGTTTCTCTTGATCCAACGGGTCTAAAAAATAGCAAAAACTGTCGCTCCTGCTTTTCCTTTCCTGCTTTTGCCAAAGCCCCAATATCTCTCTAGAAAAAAATTGCCCACAACTCGAGGCGGCACCCAAGCTTCAACAAAACAAGAAAAGAGAGCACTCTGTAGATGTTTGTCACCAACAATGAAGGAAGAGGTATGCATTTATTTCATTAGTCTTGTGGTACATCAGGCATATAATAGGACTGACAGCCTTGTAGGTTCTTCACTTCTTCCAATCTGTTAAAAATATTTCTTATTAATCATATTAAGAGTCATAATCTTGATGGAAGTCTGAATCTTGGAAGGATCTTTTGCCTTCCAAATGATGTGGGAAGGAGTTTCAAGAGGTGAAGGAAAAAGCTTTAGCAGAAAAGAGATGTTGAAACTCATGAGCTGATTTGTTTCGCTGTGCTGTTTGTTTGAGGCTTTCATATTTTAATGTCAGTAGAAATGCCTGCAATGTGCATATGTATGACCACAAAATTAGGCCATCGACTTATTGCATCATAGAGGCATGTTTGAAATTGAATTCTAACATATGCTCATTTGGCTCCAAGGTGTAGACTGCTGTATCTCTCCTTTGTCTCCCCATTCTACCTGTCTCCAAATTTTCTTATGATCTCAAATGTTTGCAAGACTTGATCTCTTTTGCTGATAGGCTTGAATCAATGCAGTCTATTGGTCACAGGCCTCAATTCTTATCTTCTGGCATATTATTGAGATCTGGTTTATAAGATATATGTTTTGTCTCTATGTTTCTGTCTGCTGAGAAATACTACTAAAGATATTATTGGGAAAAACACAAGCATATCTACTAGTTTACAGAAAAAGAAGTTATTATTGAGATAGTTGGAACTTGAAGTTGTAGAAGGAAGGCCAATGACGGCTGGAGTGGGAACTTAGTTGATGGAGAAGGAGAGGAAGTTTAAAGGGGCATGTTACAAATGGTGCTTTAACTAAGAAAACATCCATTGAGATTTCTGTTGACACTAATTGTTTGAGGTTACAAAGTCATCATTAAATTAATCATAAATTTGATTGTAGAAGTATTAGTCATTAAGCTGTAGCATGTAAATATCTAAGTTTATGAATGGAAACCTCCTTTATCTAATACCATATATAATTCCACATTTCTAGCACATGTTCAAACCCTTATAACAAAATCCACCTTGATTCACTTGAAAAATGTTGAAAGAACAAGCTCATTATGGATTTTTTAATGTGAACACATCATTTATTCATTCTTCAATCCTTCCATCTTCTTCTCTTGTTTTACTTAACACATGGATACACAAGGCACATCTACACAAACGATGCACTAACATATATATGTTTAAAGAATTTAGGAATTTAATTTGTTCAGCACCTTGCATTTGTAATAGGATGTACTTGTCTTTTTCTACAGCTTCTAGATTTGAATTGTATATTGCTTATTAATTGTGCAGAGATGCATTTGGTAGAGATAAGACAAACACATTTGAGGCTTTGGGCTGATCACTTGTTAGATCTTTAGTATTCTTTCCTTGATGCTTTAGAACAGATGGCCATTATGCGCACATTTTTTTTTTATAATAAAAAAATTGTATTAAAAGAGAAAAGAATGTGCATCAGAAAAATTAGAAAGAGATAGGAAAAGAAAAAAGAAGAGACAGGGAGAATAAAAAATCCTCGCTTTACATCAATAGAAACTAGTTACAAAGAGCTCAACCTAAACCGAGAACCAACTCAATGTAACAGGGCCAACCAATCCTGCTGCAAGTCTTCCTGAGAAACATGGTGAAAAAAAACCATTTACCGACACCTACAGCGATGCAAGATATACCACTCTAGTCCAAAGCAAATTATTAGTAGTAGCCACAGCTTTGAATATTCTAGCACAATAACCATAACAGTGCAAAGCCATAGAGCTTTCCTATCTTTTCCTTTCTCAAAACCCTTATAAGTAATGATATAAAAGGCTTTCAAAGTGTATGGATAGACCCAATTTTCACCAAATATGCCAAATAACTTATTCCAATTAGCCAACTTGAAAAGGCAACAAAGAAACAGATGTGCATAAGTCTCATTATGTGTACATTTTATCACAAAATTACGCATTATGCTTTGGGAAAGGCACTCTAATCAGTAGAAGTGCATAAAGGCCATCTACTTTCTTGCAAATATTGAGCAGATGAACCTTGTGGGTGCACTTATTGGGTTTCTTTGGGGTCTTCCGCTGTCCAACCTCACTAGGGATTTTTTGGGTTTCTCTTGTAATGAATTTTATAATGTGTTTTTTTTTGTATTTTTTTTCCCATTTAGGTATTTTCCTTGCTGCTTATAGTCTTTCTTCAGCTTTTCTAGCTTGTTGGGGAGGACTTCTTTGTCCTCTAATCGTGTACTCCAATTTTCAGATTTATAATATTGTTCTTTTCATCTATTAAAAAAAATTCATGTGCAGATGAAACATTGAATTGGGTAGATGGAAATAATTTTTTTTTCTTCTTTAAATTGAATCAATCTAGACAAGATGACCTATGGTTCTCGACTTCGTTTTTGTGAATATATTTGGGTGGGTAATATTGCATTGTTCATCTCATTTCCTCATCTTTATTGTTAGTTCTCGGGGCATTATAATTTTGTTACTTCCTTGTTGATATCTGATGGTCATATGCCGTCTTGGGAGTTCATTTCTGAAGAACTCTAAAATTTAAATAATAGGGAGATGGAGGAGCTCTCTTATTTGTTATTGTTGTTGGAGACTTGTCTTCCTTCCACTTGGCGGGATAGTTGTTTATAGTCGTTAGATTCTTTGGCAAAATTATTCCTGTAAATCCTTTTTTTTTTTTTTAAATCATTTGACTAGTGCTAATATGCCCTTTCCGCTCCATGAAAATATTTGGAAGGCCAAAGTTCCCTCTAAAATCAAGGCTTTTATTTGGTTGGCTGTTCTTAAATAGAGTTAACACCGACAATCTGCTGTAGAGTAGGAGACCTATTTCCAGATGTGTATTCTTTACGTTTTGATATTTCACAGAAACATTTTGTTATTTTTTTAGCTTTGCCATTTTGCTTGGAGAATTTGGAATAATAAGCTTTTTTGGCTTATTTGGAAACTCTGACCTTAACCCTAATTGCATGACTGCCGCTAAATCAAACCCTGAACATCATAATACCACGCAACCTGCTGCTGTAGAAGGGTCATCAGCCTCACCAAAGTCCAGGAGCAGGTTCAGCAGTTGCCAGGAAAAGCTGCAGTCACTGGAATCATCCTGGATGCTGTTGTCCTCTTCAACACCTAAAGAAATACCTCATATTTTTGCAAAACTAGCCACATAGCAAGCCACAGATCCTGCTGATCTGCCAGCCCTCAAAATTTTGCAGCCAAAGGAGCCTCCACACACCGGCCAAAAGCAGGCAGTGGGTACCCCATGCGTGGCGCACGAGACACTTTTAAGCAGCCATTTTGCTTTGATTTCCTCCCAAATGTGAGACTCGTGGACTCCATTACTTTGGGTCGTTCTTTTCTCCCATTGTCTGCACAGCCGCTACTATACCGCTTCAAATCAATTGTCGCCTTTGTTATCCGTCCTTGGACAAATTAAAACAGCTAGTCCCTACCTTGAGTTATGTGTCTAGTCTTGAGTGCGAGTCTTGTAGTTGGCAAAATATCATCATGTCCCCTTTGCTTCTTAAGTCAGCAAATGGGCAGATAGTCCTTTTGATGGGGGTCAACATGCCTTACCCATTTCCTTTGCTGATATGGTGACACATGGACGACCTCCCGATGTCCACTCCTTTGCTGACATGGTGACACATGGATGACCTCCATGTCCACTATAATAAAATCTGTTTTGTAGGTACACGTGAGATTTCTTGAAGACCATCTACTTTTGATGGAAGACTTAGTTTGAAGACTTTATTATTATATTGCTTGGATTTGTATTTGCTTGGACATTTTATTTCAAGATTGTTAGGTGCTTAAAGACTCATGTGAAGTATTGAAGCAAGCTTCACCTCAAGACCCATGTGGGCCCCACATGCCTCCAATGGGCCCCACACGGATTGGGCCTCCCTTTGACTTATGTTTCATATTTTAATTTGTAATATTGCAAGACAATTAAGCTTGCTTGCATGTGCATGTTTAGTAATTTGTGTATTTAGTAAGTTGTGAGTGTATTAAATGTGTCTAGTAAGTTGGTGTATTTATTACCTTTATCCGCCATGCTTGTAAGAAGTTAATGTATTGTCCCCCATGCTAGCTAATCTAGTTAATGTATTGTCCCCCCCTGCTAGCTATATATATCCGTTCATTGTAAGAACTAAAAGTTCAGCTGAGTTTGAATATATTGAAAGGAATTTCCTTTGTTAAAGCTTGAAAGCTTTGTCCAATCTTCCAATTGTGTAGTGTGAGGCTATTTTGTTCTCTTCGGAGATCAGGTGGTGAGAGACCACTATCTATCCAATGACTCCATCACCATATCTTCCATTTCTCACCTTCAAGGCCTCCCATCTACCACCCACATGGCCAGCACCTTCATACACCCACACGGCCACCTTCCCTTCATTGCATTGCTGCGTTCATCTTGGTTACTCAAAGCTTATATGAAGGACTTGAACAACATCAAGTCATCCAACAAAATCTTTTGATAAATTCAGCCCTTGCTTGAATCCTTGCTGTATTTTGTGAGCCATTGCTAGTAGCATAAAATTCCATACTTGAATAACCCATTTGAATCCATAGATTGCAACATTGGTACTTGTTAGCTAAAATCAGTTGTATGAATGCTAGTTTGGTAGTTTAGAACTTGAAATCTTGATTTTGAAAGTAACATCTTCTGCATAAAACTAGACTCCTTGATCAGTATACACTTGGGATTATTTTTGAATGGCATCATACACCTTTTCAAAAATCCAACAACATGTGAAATGAAGCATGATTTATGGTGTTTATGTTGGTTAATTAAATTCTTAAGTCAAAATGTTTTGAGTGTATATGCTTGTGTGAGGGTTGAACCGTGGACATAGGTCGATCAATCCCGTCCTACATCATCTTGGTATCAGAGCTTAGGTCGAATTAGGCAAACCCTCTAAGTCCCAACATCCATTAGTAGCTAGCAGGATTTCAGTACTGTCTAAAACCGTCGACAGTTTCAATAAAACAGTCGACGGTTTGGTCTTGTACAACTTGTGCAGATTTTGAACTTTGGGTATTTGGAACGTTAGTTAAGTTAGGTTCACATTTGACCCTACTTTGTGTGACCAAATACCATTCCAAAGGGCTGCCCTAGTATTGGCCGAATAAGCCTCAACCCCTAGGATGTATACTCAAGTCTGAAATCCTTATCTAGGTCGTAGGATTGATGTTGAGAGAGATACTTCAATAGATGAGTTGTCAAGTGATTTAAATGAGAGCGTCAAGTTGAGTTTGCTGAGACGAACTATGATCATTCCCAATGATCATGAGGATTGGCGCCGCACTTCTATTTTCCATACTTACATTAAATGTGGGAGTGAAAGTTGCAAGATGATCATAGATGGTGATAGTTGTATGAATGTCGTGTCTAAATCTGCAGCTGAAAAGTTGGGTTTGAAAGTTGAGCCACACCTACAATCATATAAGGTAGCTTGGGTTGATGCCACTACCATGCCCGTGAGCCATAGATGCCTAGTCCCCATTAAGATTGGTGATTATGAGGACGAGATTTGGTGCGATGTCCTTCCCATGGACGTTGCCCATATTTTGTTAAGAAAACCTTGGTTGTATGATTTGGATGTCTTATATAATAGACGTGCCGACACTTATTCATTTAGGTGTAATGACAAAAGAATCATTTTGAGTGCACTAGAGCCAAAATGAGAGAAAAAGAAGAAGGAAAAGACAAAAACTAATGGAGAATCATTGAATATCATAAGTAAAAATCAGTTTGAGAAGGAAAGTCGAGATACACAGGTAGTGTCTATGGTTGTTACTAGGGAAACTGAAACACCCCTTCCTGAGCATGAAATACCATTAGAAGTATCACCTATACTTTCCAAGTTCGAGGATGTCATTTCTGAGCCACCTAGTGAGTTACCTTCCATGAGAGACATTCAACATGTTATTAACTTTGTTCCTAGTTCATCTTTACCTAATTTACCACATCATAGAGTGAACCCGAAAGAATATAAGGAGTTGATGAAACAAGTGAATGAACTAAGGGAACATGACTTTATTTAGGAGAGCATAAGTCCATGTGTCTGCCCTGCTCTCCTCACTCCCAATAAAGATGACACTTGGAGGATGTGGATCGATAATAGAGCAATTAACAAGATTACCGTGAAGAATAGGTTTCCCAAGACCATTGTTCCCGATAGGGTTGTGAAGCTCGTAAGCTACTTCTGGAAAGCCTTATGGGCATTATTAGGCACCAAACTCCAGTTTTCTAGTGTTTACCACCCCCAAATTGATGGGCAAACTGATAGGAGCTTAGGTGACCTATTGAGATGTCTAGTGGGTGAAAACATAGATTCGTGGGATTTGTGTCTTCCTATGGCTGAATTTACATTGAATAGTTCAGTGAATAGAACCACATGATTGAGTCCTTTTTAGGTTGTCACTGGTTACCAATCTAAGAAGCCCATAGATCTTATCCCATTACCTCCACAGGCTAGAGTGAGCGAACAAGATGATGCTTTTGCAAAGCACATACATGATCTACACTCTGAAATAAGAATGAAAATTAACTTGAATAATGAGCATTATAAATCTAGTGCTAACATACATTGCAGGTTACAAGAATTTTCAGAGGGTGATATGGTTATGGTCCGTATTCGTCCCGAATGGATTCCTGTAGGAAAAGTAAGAAAGATGCATGCTAAAAAATTGGTTCCTTTAAAATTTTTAAAGAAAAATAGTTCTAATGCTTACATGCTTGATATTCTTATTGATTTTGACATAAGCAATGTGCTTAATGTTGAAGATCTAACACCTTTTCTTGAAGCATCATCTTTCGTGGAGCCATTCAATGCTAACCTTGTAGGTGATTCTACTCCATTCCCCACTCATGAACCTGAAAACCCAAAATTGCCTTTGCCTCCACCTTTATCCATTCCAAAGAACCTTGATGAGATTGAAGAGATATTGGATGACAAGACAACATTCACACGAGCAGGATCATACCAAAAGTTCTTGGTCAAGTGAAGAGGCAAACCACTTTCTGAGAGGAGTTGGATTCTTAGAGAGGACCTCCTTCATCTCAACCCGGAGTTGTATTCCCAGTACTTCACTTCTCATTCTTCGGAGAAGAATTCTTTTGGGCTCGGGAGAGATGATGGGGATCAACATGCCTTACCTATTTCCTTTGCCGATATGGTGACACGTGGACGACCTCCCGATGTCTACTCCTTTGCTGACACGGTGACACGTGAACGACCTCCATATGTCCACTATCATAAAATCTGTTTTGTAGCTACACGTGGGATTTCTTGAAGACCATCTACTTTTGATGGAAGACTTTGTTTGAAGACTTTATTATTATTTTGCTTGGATTTGTATTTGCTTGGACATTTTATTTCAAGATTATTAGGTGCTTGAAGACTGAAGTGAAGTATTGAAGCAAGTTCCACCTCAAGACCCATGTGGGCCCCACACAGTTCCAATGGGCACCACACAGATTGGACCTGCCTTTGACTTATGTTTTATTTTTTAATTTGTAATATTGCAAGACAATTAAGCTTCCTTGCATGTGCATGTTTAGTAAGTTGTGTATTTAGTAAGTTGTGATTGTATCAAATGTGTCTAGAAAGTTGGTTTATTTATTACCTTTGTCCCCCATGCTTGTAAGAAGTTAATGTATTGTCCCCCCATGCTAGCTATATATATCCTTTCATTGTAAGAACTAAAAGTTCAGCTGAGTTTGAATATATTGAAAGGAATTTCCTTTGCTAAAATTTGAGAGCTTTGTCCAATCTTCCTATTGTGTAGTGTGAGGTTACGTCGTTCTCTCCGGAGTTCAGGTGGTGAGAGACCACTATTTATCCAACGACTCCATCACCATATCCTCCCTCCCTCACCCTCACGACCTCCCATTTACCACCCACACGGCCAGCACCTTCATGCACCCACATGGCCACCTTCCCTTCATTGCATTGCTGTGTTCATCTTGGTTACTCAAAGCTTGTACAAAGGACTTACAACGTGGTCTAACTTGTGTTGAACAACGTCAAGTCATCCAACAAAATCTTTTGGTAAATTCAGCCCTTGCTTGAATCCTTTTTGTATTTTGTGAGCCATTGCTAGTAGCATAAAATTCCATACTTGAATAACCCATTTGAATCCATAGATTGTAACATTGGTACTTGCTAGCTAAAATCAATTGTATGATTGCTAACTTGGTAGCTTAGAACTTGAAATCTTGATTTTGAAAGTAACATCTTCTGCATAAAACTAGACTCCTTGATTAGTAAACACTTGGGACTTATTTTTTGATGACATCATACACCTTTCAAAAATCCAACATGTGAAATGAAGCATGATTTATGGTGTTTATGTTGGTTAATTAAATTCTTAAATCAAAGTGTTTTGAGTGTATGTGCTTGTGTAAGGGTTGAACCGTAGGACATAGGTCGATCAATCTCGTCCTACATCACCTTTTGTGCTCGTCCATTTTGATGTTTGGGGCCCTAGTTGTGTCACGTCGAAATTGGGGTTTCGGTGCTTTGTTACATTTGTCGATGACTACTCTAGGATGACTTGATTGTATTTGATGAAAGATTGTTCTGATTTTAATATCTTTTTATGCTTTCTGTTCTCAAATAAAGACTTAGTTTGATATGCCAGTCAAGATACTTCGTAGTGATAATGCCAAGGAGTACGTCAGTACCCAATTCAGTACCTATATGATTAATTCTAGTATGACCCGTAAGTCAACTTGTGCCCACACTCCACAATGAAATGGAGTTGGAGAATGGAAAAAACAGACATATTCTTGAAGTCACTCGTACCCTATTGTTTCGAACGAATGTTCCTAAAGTTTTTTGGAGTGATTCCGTGCTCATTGCTTGCTTTCTCATTAATAAAATGCCATCCTTTGTCCTTGGTGGTAAAATTCCATATTCAGTTAGCTTCCCTAAGGCTCCTTTGTTCTCCTTTCCTTGTATATTTGGTTGTGTCTTTTGTCCATCATTTACCTTCATGAACGGATAAGTTGGATCCTTGTGTTGTCAAATGTATTTTCTAGGGTATTCCTATACTCATAATTGATGTTATATCCCTAATCTACATTGATTCTTTGTCTTTGCTGATGTCATCTTTTTTGAGGCTATCCCATACAACTCTGATTCCTTGAGTTCTATTGACCATGATGAGTCTCTTCCTCTGCCTAGCATTCCGATCCTATCTTATTTCGTTCGTCTAGTCTTTTTGCATCTTTATTCAGTTTGAATCCTTCTCGTCATTTGGATCGTCCCAATTTGCATGTGTACACACACTGACTCAAGGGAGGAGAACCTCCTTCAACATCCACTTCTATGCCTCTAGTTCCCTCGTTACATGATCCTCTTCCCCAAGTAATTGATCTTCCTATTGCTGTTTGAAAAGGTAAATGCACTTGCACTCAACATCTAATCTCTAATTTTGTTTCTTATGTCACCTTTGTACTGCTGCTTTGTTAGTACCTCTGTCTTCAATTCTTTTTCTAAGTCTATTTTTGAAGCTTGGTCCCATTCTGGGTGAAGGAACGCAATGATAGAAGATATGCATGCTCTATAGGATAATGATACTTGACACTTTCCTCCTAATAAGTATGTGTTGGTTGCCGTTGGGTGTACACTGTGAAGGTTAATCCAGATGGTTCCCTGGCTCAATTGTAGGTCCACCTTATTGCTAAGGGATATGCTTAGGTGTATGACTTGGACTATTTAGACACATTCTCTTGTATAGTTGAACTTGCCTTAGTATAACGTTCATCTCCTTAGCCACCACCTATCACTAGCCTCTACATCAACTAGATGTGAACAATGCTTTCCTACATAGTGATCTTTAGGAGGAGGTCTATATGGAGCAACCACCTAGGTTTGTTGCTTAGGGGGGGTGAGGTTTAGTGTGTCGGCTCAAGAAGTCACTATGTGGTTTAAAATAGTCACCTAGGGCATGGTTTGGTGGCTTTAGTGCTGTAGCCCTTGAGTTTGGCTTTCAACAATGTGCTGTTGATCACTCTATATTTTATCATCATACTACATCCAAAAGGATTTTGCTTAGTATGTATGTGTATGATATTGTGTTTGTTGGTGATGATCAAGATATTCAGAGCCTAAAGCTTTTTTTGTTGACTAAGTTTTAGACAAAGGATTTTGGACCATTGAAGTACTTCTTGGGTATAGTAGTATTGAGATTTTGTACTGGAGCTGTCTTGTCATAAAGGGAGTATGTTCTTGATCTTTTAGATGAGACTAGACTGTTGGGATCCAAACCTGTTGATACACCTATGTATCCTAATAGTAAGCTAGTGCCAAATATGGATGATTTGATGCCCAACACACGACAATAACGAAGACTTGTTGGAAAGTTGAATTTTCTCACGGTCATTCGGTTATATATATCTTTTGCAACAAGTGTTGTGAGTTAGTTTCTTGATTATCTATGAACAAGTCATTGGGATGCTGTGATTTGCATCTTGAGATATCTCAAAGGTGCACTTGGGAGAGGTCTCTTATATAAGGATCGAGGTCACACTCATACTCAGGGATATATTGATGTAGGTTGCATTGGGTTATCATTCGATAGAATATCCACAATTGGGTACTGTATCCTTGTTGGTGGAAATTTGGTTTCTTGGAGAAGTAAGAAACAAACTGTAGTGCCAGTCAAATGTTGAGTTAGAGTATAGTGCCATGGCTCACACTACATGTGAACTTGTTTGATTGAAGAACATGTTGGAAGAACTGGGTTTTCCACATTCTCAATGCATGAAGTTGATGTGTGATGTTTAAGCTGTCATTCATATTTCCAACAACCCAGTCTTCCATGTGCAGGAAAAAGACATTGAAGTTGATTACCACTTTGTTCGGGGGAAAACTTGTGTGGAAGCTCATTATCACCACTCCTCATGTGAAGTCTGGTTGATTTATTTACTAAAGTTTTGGGGGTTGCTCATGTTAAATTCATTTGTAACAAGCTAGGAGCATATGGTTTATATGCTCTAGCTTAAGGGGGAGTGCTGATGGTTATCTTAGTCATTTAACATTGTTAGTGTGTTAGTGTTATGTTAACAAGTGAGAGTTAGTAAGGGCATTATGGTAATTGGTATGTACTTTGACATATATTATAAATAGAGGGAGAAATCTATCTTTGTGTGTAGGTCTTCCATTTTACCCAGTTATTCAACATCTATTCTATAGACTTTAATTCTTTTTCTAGAGAAGAACAAGAGGGATTTTGATTAGTCGGGAGGTTGTTAGTAGGCCTAAAGAAGGGGGTTGTGTCTTGCTGTCTTGGTATTTGGTGTTTAAAAAATTTCCATGGTAGGGAAATGGTTGTGGAGATCTTGTTTGTAGCTCCACTCTCTGGGGCATAAGGTGGTTAGGAACAAGTATACTAGTATTGTCACGACCCAAAAATTCATACCATTTTTTTTTTTCATACCACTGATAATTCCTACTAGAATACACCTATGCAGTGGGAAAACATAAAATTGATTAACCATAACTAGAATACTAGAATTCTGTATTTTCCCCAAAATATATACATATTTACACAGCTACCTAGAGGTACCTACCAGAACACCTAAATTCTACTAACAAATACATCATCCCAAAACACTTACCTTTCAGACAGGGCGTACTAACAATCTCTTTGTCTCTGAGCCTGATCTGCTCGTCTAATTGGATCACCTGAAAAATGTTAAATTACTGGGATGAGACAACTCTTAGTAAGATGAAATATGCTACTACCAGTGTGTGGCAACTGAGTTTACATGAGTAATATACTGATAAATGATTGAAACTGAAATAGCATGTAGGACAATATAAAGCATATTGGTTTAAAATACAACTGTAATATCTGAGTTTTCTATTTAATCATACTTGTAGTAACTATTAATATATTTGCTATTTTTTGTAAAGCTATATATATAAATAATGGTGAAAAACTTCCCTAGATGGCTGTATGTCGTCATGATTTAACCCCTCATGACAAGGTTGTGTGGCCCGTCGGCGGGACTTAACACTGGTTGGCTTACCAGGATAAGTCAACCGAAAACCTCTACTATCAGATCGGCCGCCTCAACCCAGACTACTGGGGAGCCTGCAATCCCTCCCAATGCACGGTCGACTACACATAAAATTCGCACACTATCTGAGATATGTGGTTGCACTCTGAACTGAAATAGTTACAGTACTGTGCTCTAATAACTGAACTGAACTGATCCATCAGGGTTTGATACTGTATAATACTAATATATATAATTATCTTACTGGTTTACCATGATTATGTTATAACTAAAATAACCATAACATTATATATGCTGATCTGAATAACTGAAATATCTAAATATCTGTATAATAGAGATATCTGAATAACAATTGGTTCTGAAATCTAATTATCATGGTATTCTGTAATATGCTGTAAAATATATGTTTCTGTGTATATACTAAAAAACATGGTACTCTGAAAAATTGTATAAATTCTGTACTGATCTAATATTAACTCATGCCACACAACTAAATAAATAAAAACCCCTGTACTAAAATCTGTATTTTCCTAATAATAGAAGTAATTTATAGTCTATATAATTTTCCCTGAACACACACACACACACACACACACACACACACATATATATATATATATATATTAATTACTGATAAAATTTCTAAAATTACTAGCATTACATATTTCCCTTACCTGGCAAACTAAGTTCGTCTGCTAATTTCTAACTCACGTCCACGGCGTTCACAAATTCAAAATCCTGAAATTATACATATATATCTCCCTGTCAATCAACTGAATATTTAGAATAATTTCCATACTCACATTTCCTAAATTATAAACTATCTATCATTTACCTGAGTTCCCGAGAATACCCACCAAAATCCTTAACCTGCCTGCGGTGTCTACACCAAACCCTGAATTTTACAAAATTCTAATTTCTCAATTTACTCCAAAAATACATTCACAACTAAACTTATATCTTCAATAATTAAATAAACTAACCATAAACACCCTTACCTCAGTTTTGGGAAAGTGCCCCAAAACCCCAAATTGAAATTTTGCTTTACTTTACGTTGTAGAGAATCCTCCCAGGAACCCTGTGATGGTTCTTGATCGTTGAAATGAGGCTTAATGGAGTAGAAATTGTAGAGAGAAGGGGAGGGGTTTCGTGGGTTTTAGTGAGAGAGAGAAGAGAGAAATGAATTTTACAAACTAAACAAGCTTGCAGGATCTTATACTCTCAGTACTGTCTCAGAAAACCGTCGCCGGTTTTCTATTATCCAGCCCAAAATTTACCTTTTTACCTTTACCCGGCCACGGTAAATATCCAAAACCGTTGCTGGTTTTCTGGCCCTTTCAGAAAACAGTCACTGGTTTTCTCCTGCCTTAGCCAAAAATCCACTTTTCTCATTTTTCTTTATTATTCTTTTTTTCGGGTCTCTACAAGTATAGCCTTCAACGGTGGTATGCTAGAGGAGCTGTATATGCCATGCATGCTAGTTAGTGGTTGTTCATTTCTCACGGTTCTTATTTATTTGATCTATTTACTACTTATAAAATTGAGGATGGATCTTCTCTTCATTTATGGATGATGTTTGGATTAGAAATGCTCCTTTCTTTGTCTCTTTTCCTTGACTTTATGGACTTCCAAATTCCAAATCATCTTTATGTTCCAGTTCACTCTTTCTAATTGATGGAGGGGAAATCTAGTTTTATTCTTTTTTCTTGGCAGATGCCTTGTCCTCCTTTTATCTTTTTCCTTTGAGTAAATCTTCTTTTTGTTGACAAAAAAAAATTTGATTTGTAAACTTGAGCTGTCTAACTACTTCTAATGGTTATATTTGAGCTTGGATGTGGAGGGTTGTCACTAGAATGGCCTTACTGAATTTTGAAGGTATATGAGAGGATAGGAGTTTGTTGATTAAAAAGTTGAGGGTAATAAGAAGTTTCCTGCATGATTGCATATCAAAGCACAGGAAATGCATGTTGGTTCTTGCAGTTTGTCATTTTGCTCATATTTCTCATTACCCAGTAGTTAATTTATTTATTTTAATTATAAATATTAGTGATATGTGAGCTCAAAATGACTAAATCATATATACTTTTCTGAAGGAGATGTATATTTGTTTGAAATGGTTTGGGCACCTATACTTGATGGATATCACTTGATGAGCATCAGGCACTCACTGTGTCCAAAAGTTAAAACATATTTATATATATATAAAAAAAACAACATTTTGGATGCACCTAAGATATTGTTCAGTACATTTAATTACGTTTGTTTTTTGGTTAGCAAAAGAAATTCATTAATGAGCGAAAGAAAGAAGTACATACCAAGAATAACGAAAGTTCAGTTCTCCAATCCCTCTGGAGATCAAACAAAGAATATTCCCCCCTCCTACACAAATTCTTTAAGCATGTGCCCAACAAGGGAAACAACTCTATCCCATGACAATGGGAAGCTGTTGTTTTGGCATTAAAAAGCCCTGTATTTCCCTCAAGCAATATAGTCCAAAGAGTGTGATACATGGCGTGAATCCATAAACTTATCCTTTTTTTTGTTTTTGCTGAAACCCCATAACTACACAACCAGGAAGTCCTCATTTGCGGTGTTCCCAAGCTTCACCAAAAATAGAGAAAAGGGTAGCCCTAAGCTGTCTAGCCACCCAACTAGGTACATGGACATTCACATTGGACTCATTAAATTCTAGAGTCTAGACACTAATATTTGGGCTAATGGCATCATAGGGTCTTGTTACCAGTAACAAGTCATTCATATTAATCCTAAAATTTTATCTATCCTTAATGAAAGCACTCTATGCCAAAGTCACTGTTCACTAATTCGTATAAAAAAAGCCTCCCTAGACAAAACCTCTGTCAAGATCTCCTAAAGACCAGTGACTAGATTGATAGGCCTAAAATCTCTCTCCTAGAATGCTCCTCAGGAATGAAGGCAATTAAGGTAGAATTCACGATGGTCCCCACCATCCCACTTCTATTAAACTCATGAAACCCATAACATTCTCCTGAATGACCTTCCTTCCTACCAGACTGGGAGAACATCCTTTTCCATCTCAAATACTACCCCCTTAATTTCCTGAATGTTAAATGGTCTCTCTAAGCAGAGAGTTTTATCCCCTTAAATGGGACTTCAATCTAGTTCCTCTATCATCAATCTATTCTGACAATCCTATGAAGTCTATTATTGCCTAACCGGTTTGTTCCTATAGAGTCCATACTCGCCTCACTAATTTTCTTGTGATATCTTATAAACAAACCAATCTAGCTTCGACTCCATAATAGGACTTCTCCTCCTCCTATTAGCTACTCTATGAAATAGTCTAGGATTACAATCCTCCTCCACCCATATATATAGCATTGTATTAATATTATTTTTTATATTTATGTAGTATATATTATATTATATTATATATAGTATTACATTATAATATATATGTGCTTGTGTATATTTAATATAAAATAGTATAATAATTTTTTTTCCTATACTATATCATTATTAAATTTTATTATTATATATTTATAATTGATGGTAATAATAAATATTTTATTTTATTTTTAAGATAAAAAATAATAATATAATGAATCAATAATCATATCACAAATATATCATAATATTTAACATTTAATACTATTCTATTAATTTGTAAATGTTATAATATTATTATATATAATAAAAAATATTAATAATGATTATTTAAATAATATTTATATTAAAATATATAAAATAATATTTTAAATATTAATTATAATATCATAATATTGATATTATTTTTAAATTTATGATATATATATATTATATTATATTAATATAAATTATTATATTATAATAAATACTGTGTTTCCAAGAATTAGGATTTGATTTCAGAGTAAGAGTCAGGAATCAAAATGTAGGTAAAAGGGGGAATCCCATTCCTACATGGAATGGGAATCAAAATGAATAATGAAATTAGTGTAAAACAAACGTTTGGAATGAAAATCAACTATTTGGATTCCGATTTCTTGAGTTGATTCCCAATTACCAAGCACCACCTGATAGAGAAAAAGATCCAAGAATCCAATATCTGAAGGAACACAATTATTTGGCCCTTTGATGCTCCTGAAGAAGGGAGAAACACCCTAGAATTCCAAATACTGTTAACTGGAAAAGCATCCACTTCTCCTAGTTAGATTCCTGAAGAAGCAAAATGTTAGTACTAACTACTAAGCCTATTGACTAACTCCTTAATTGCCTCCTTTTATTATCTTCCCTACCCCCTATATATTCCAAGATGGAAATTTTATTTAATTAGGATTTTTCACATATTATTAATCAAGTTATAAATGTCTATTTTTTATATAATTTGATAAAAAATTATTTCTGCGTTTGTGTGTTTGTGCTTTTATGGGATTTAAAGGAGTGGTGTGTCAAGAGCTTTTCGTGTTTATGTTTCAGTGTCCACGCTTTGCTGACTCGTAATATGTGAAGATTGTGCACCGAAGTAGTTCTGCGCCTAATTGTTGTCTCACAATTGACAAGTCATCTTTTATTTCTCTTGTGTTAATTCAAGTAGTTGAGAGTCTAATTGTTGTCTCACTGGTCATCTTTAATTTCTATTAATGAATTTGACAGTTGATAGTTTGTGATCATTTATACTTGAATTATTTGTGTTAATTTTCTATTATTAATTTTAGCAACTTTGCTTTCTAAAATGGCCATGCTGCTGCTCATAGGGTTCCTTGTCTTGGAAATTTTCAGGGTCCAAACCCACTTTCATGTTTAAAGAAAAAGACACATGGGAAGCCACAACCAAATGTAGTTCCAATGAAGGTGAGTTTTCTTTGCAGTACTAGTATCATTCCTAAATGCTGTTGCATTTCTTCTGTGTTTTTCCCTTTGTCCCTTAATTTTTTTTATTTAAAGTGGCAGTCTGTGTAATTGTAGTGGTATTGGATGTTGTTGTTTCAAATGTTATCTAATGCGCAGCAGGTGCCATGTTCATGCATTCATTTATCACATTGCAGACTTGTTAAATTGACTCCAAAATCTGCAGACGGTTCTCTTAAAAACTGTATTAGAGCCTGGTTCTGAGACCTAATTCTAAGTGCCACAGCCCCCTCCAAACGAAGCCCTAAATCCCACAATCCTCTGCATTTGTACGTGCAGAGAGTGTGAGCACCACTGCAAGCTTGAAACCAATCGGCAGCCACCAGAAAACATACCTGTCACCAGAAAATTCCTAGGAGATGCTGCTTGTTCAGAAACACAAAAATCCTATAAGATTTTGAAAAATCTACACCATAGCAACCTAGACATTGATGATTTTTCAAAAAAACCTAAGATCCCATTGCCAGAGCTCACCCTTGCTCCCTCATGCTGCAGTTGAAGGCTGACTGCTCTGACTCCATTCATTGGCGCATGCGGTTTTGAACAACCATGTTTTTGGTCTGATCTGATCTCACTTGTTTCAAATCCGTTTATAAACCATGTTATCAAGTTTTGGATCATGGATTTTAGTCCAAACATCTAACCTTTTGGTTGTTCTCATGTGACACTCTGAATGACTGTTTGGTATTATTGGAGGCTGTTTGTTAGTGGTAACTAGTTCATTGGGGGCTGATGCAGTGTTATTTCATCATGTTTGTTTGTGATTTGTTCTGGTTGTGTGCACTGTGAAGGTCTTTATGGTTTGCCTGAAGGCTCTTCTTATTGCCAAAGGGTATACTTAGTGTGTGGTTTGGACTATCATGACACATTCTCCCCAGTCGCCATACTTACATTAGTCTGGCTTTTTATTTTCTTAGCCACCACTTGCATTTGTTAGATGTGAAGAATGTCTGTCTATGTGATGCTGTTCAAGAGGAGGTCTACGTGGAGCAACCACATGGGTTTGTTGCTTAGGGACCAGCGTGTGTGTGTTGTCTTAAGAAATCCTTATTTAGTCTTAAGCAATCTCCCAGAGCATTGTTTGGCAGGTTCAGTGTAATAGTACTTGAGTTTGGCCTTCAATGATGTGGGTAGATAACTTGGTATTGTATTGGCATACTGTTGATGGTAGGATTTTTCTGGTTGCATACGTGGATGTTGTGATTACTAGTGATGGTGGTGAGACTAGGCTATTGGGATCCAAATGTGTTCATACACCTTCAGATCCTAACAACAAATTTCTGCCAGATGTGGGTTGATTTTTTGGCTGATCATCGGACTTTTTGGAGAGTTTAAACTATCTAACAATCATTTACATCCTTTGCAGCAAGTGTTGTGAGATTCTTCTTGAACAAGTTAGTAGGATGCTTGTTGTTTTTGGCCGTATCCTGAAGGTGCTCATGGGGGACATGTGTTGTATCAGGATTGGGTTCATTCTCATGATTAGGGATGTATAAACATAGGTTGGGCTGGGTCACCTTTGACAAAAAAAAAAATCCACAATTGGGTACTGGGTGTTTATTGGTGGTAACCTAGCATCCTAGAAGAGTAAGAAACAAATTATGGTGGCCTTGAGTGTTGAGCATAGGGCCATGTCTCACACTAGATATTAACTCGTCTAGCTAAAGAACATGGTGGAAGAGGTGAACAACTCCAAACGTCCTTCTCCCTTATCTGCTGGTTTGAATCCTAGTTTCTCGATTAACCTTGATCTAAAAAATTGAATCAAATTGTAGACTCAACACCTTAACGTGTTTGAACCCTATATCCATCAGCAAGACTTGTCGTCTCCTCATACAACCCCTGCAATGCATATGACAAGTCATCCTTGGCTATAGGGTTCAAGCAGTTTTATCAGTGATAGAGAGTGATCGTGCAATTCTTATCTTAGTTGATTGATTATCTAGCTAGTTGATTGACCTTCTACGAAGACTGACTAATTGACATAGAAAAATTTTCTTTGACATTATTTCTTCTCTGAGACCTATGTTTGACCATATGGGGAATCTTTTTCCTAGAAATTGATCTTAGTACAGTCTAGTAATAACACTATTGCAAGTCAACTCAAAATCCGCCAGGTGTTGATAAGGGCACTCAGATTCTGTCTTGTGGAACTGAGGTATCAGTGACCTCCTCCCATGCTTAATCGGGAAATTAAGTGCATCATTAGGTAAAACAATGTAAGACGGTGCAGTGACTTGCGTCCCGTGCTTAATCGGGAAATTAAGTGCATCATTAGGTAAAACAGTGTAAGACGGTGCAGTGACTCGGGTGGCGTGCAAAAAATCCATGAGCGTGCGTGGTGCAGGTGTAGTCATATATATTTTTATTTTCAAAACTTTTTTTTTTTCATGAAGAAAAGCAAAATAAAAGAGAAAAACACTAGTTTGAAACTAAATCTGGCATTCCCCGACAACGACGCCAAAAACTTGACTCTCTAAAAATGAGCAGCGCAAAGGTTATCCCAAGTATAGGAGTTCAGTCGTGTAATAATTAGCCCAATGGCCAGATCGTCTCCTCAGGGAATGCAGTTAAATTCCAAACTTCGTGTAATCCCAAAAGAAAACAAAAAAACACAGTTTACTGAACACAGTTCAGATTCAGGTTCTTGGATTTTTGAGATTTTTGCAATGAAATTTAAACCATAACTAAAAATTAAACATGCATAAAATAACTAAATGAACACCAGATTTAATACTAGACTAATGAAGCAAACAACTCTGCAATCATTCAACCAACTAAAGACCGATTATACTAAGCAATTAATGAAGTCCAATAAATAAAAATACCAGTTTTATTACGGAAATTAGGAAAAATTAAACTCTTAACAAATTTTCTAAATAAAATTACTAACTTTATTAATAAAACACCCAAAGAGATTATTTGAATCCTAAAACAACTTTTAAATAAGAAAAGGAGGACAAATTAAAGTGAACAATCTCCCAACAGAATTTAAAAGCATCAATTAATTAAAACAAGAAGTGAAAAACATAAATAAAGAAATCTAGTGCTACTAAATAAATTAAACCTTGGCAATACTTTAAAAAGACAAATAAAAATAAAAACAACTAAGAGATAAGATGAGAAAAATAAGAGAAAGATGAGAGAAGACGACTGAGAGCTGAGAGATGACAAGCAATCTGTGAGAGATGCCGGAGAAGAACCAGCCGAAGATGAAGAGAGATGAGCAAAGATGCGGCCGGAAAACAAAGAACTGACGGTGGAACACCGGAGAAGATGCCGCTGCTCTCCTTCTCCCTAACAGGTCTATTGCTCCTGCTCACGGATCCGCTGTGACGCCCCTCTCCAGCCGAAGACCCCCATTTACAATAAAACCCTACTCCCCTATTAAAAAGCAAACCTACCCTCTTATTCACCAAAAAGCCCCCAGCGCATGGATCTCTATTGTTCACGTGGTCAAATAACCACGATTGAATCCCTAGCTCACGGGCTTCAATCTCTTCCAGCGCATTTTGTTCACGCATGGGCTGCCAGTATTACATGGTCTCAGCCCACTCATGCATGCTCCAAAGGACTCCACCCACTCATGCATGCTCCAAAGGACTCTCTTCATGGACGTTGATCACAGACTCTTTTCTATTTTGCATGGCCCGGACCCCTGGCTTCTTGCATGTGCATGCGATCCACGTGCATGTCTCAGCGCATGGTTGGCAGCCCCCTTTGATGCTCCACTCACGACCTAGCTCACACGACTTGAAGCTACCGATTCCTCGCACACTCACGTGCGCCAATTCTGGAAATTATCAGATTGTGTGAAGTCTAGCTATTATGCATTTGTGGCACGACCTCTAGCTTGATGTACACGACCTCATGCATGACATCCGATTCACGTACACCTCACGTACATTTTTAATTTCAGCCTTAATGTCCAAATATTATCCTACGATAATAAATCACGAATGTCCAGAAATTTTTCGTAAAAAATATGATAATTATCTAAAAATTATCAAATTGGCTCACTGATTAAAATATTGGACATAATCGGGCATTTAATTAATATTATAATTTTAAATGCCTAATTACGTAACTTTGACGCGTAATCACACTCCCCCAACTAACGTTTTGCTAGTTTCTAGCAAATAACGTGAATGCAATCCATGGCAATACCACAAACACCAATTTCAATGAATATTAAATGAATGCACATGCAACACAAATATACTATTTCACATACAAGAATATCACCAGATTACTCACAAACTCATTCATACACAATTCATGCAACTTCGAAGTAAGTCACTTATGCAAATTTCATCATTTTATAGCCATTAAGAATAGTATACTCACATAAAATTAACCAGTAATTACAATTCAGAGTTAATGTAGCCATATAAATTTGAGTATAAATAGGCAAAATTTCGAGGCATGTGTAATGTGTATGACTTGTTACATCCAGGATACCAATGGACAACTATAGAACGGTTGTTTTGACTTTGCGTAACTGGTATATCCTAAAAAACGCTAAAAAAGGATGGGTTTACTCGTCATATGTGAGGAGGAGTGTCATGATTAAACATCAGCAACTGGCTTTTGACAATAAGAGAGTAAGATTTCGAAATAAACTAGAACAAGCAAAATACGAGCGGAATGGGGTAGAGGAAATTCGGCTAAACTAGGGTATGTGAACCGAATTTGGAAAATACAAGAACATAGAATAAATTGTTTCTAACTTTGCCCTGTAGCAATCATGTCTCGCAACAGTGCTAAGAGCGTTGCCAAAGATGCTACGGAACTGGTTGATCCGAAAGTGTTTATGGAGGCCATGATGAGTGAGATGAGGTTGGAACTGGAGCAGGTTCACGAACGGATAGATCAAGTGGAGAATACACGTGAGAAGCAGCCACAAAATGCCCCTAATGTGCGTAGAAGGGAAAGAGTTCAACCGAGGGGAGTGAGGGTTGAAGATGAAGAGCCTTACGGGGTTGGTTTTGATGAAGAAGATGATCGAGATTCTATTTTTAGTAATAGGAGACATGGAGGGCGGTTTAGAGAAGCTAGGAACTGAGAAGATAACAACTTGGGTAGTATTAAGATGAAGATTCTGTCATTTCAAGGTAGATCCGACCCTGAAGCATACCTTGAGTGGGAGAAGAAGATGGAATTCGTATTTGACTGCCACAACTATTCTGAAACAAAGAAGGTAAAATTAGCTGTGATTGAAATTTCTGACTATGCTATTACTTGGTGGGATTTGTTTGTTATAAACAGGAGGCAGAATAGAGAATGACCAATAGAAACATGGGAGGAGATGAAAATAGTGATGAGAAAGCGGTTCGTTCCAAGTTACTACTACCGAGAGTTGAACAAAAAGCTACAAGGTCTTAGGCAGGGAAGCTGGAGCATAGAGGATTACTACAAGGAGATGGAGATTGCTATGATCCAGGCTAATGTAGAGGAAGACCGAGAAGCTACAATGGCTAGGTTTTTATTTGGATTTAACCGGGAAATCCAAGATAAGGTAGACATGCAGCATTATGTGGAGTTGGAAGATATGGTGCACATGGCCATCAAAGTGGAGCAACAACTTAAGAAGGGGGGTGTGTCTCGTGCAGCCCATAACTCCAGTTCTACCTCTTGGAAACCGAGTTATACCAAGCAGATGGACAAGTCACAAACATCCATAGCTGAGCCCAAGTCCGCGAACACCTGCCACATTCCTTAAGGTAATCTACCTCTAGGAATCGTGACATTAAATGTTTTAAATGTCAAGGCAGGGGACACATAGCAAGTCAATGTCCAAACAAGCAGGTTATGGTGTTGCAAGACAATGGTGAAATTTTGACCGACAATGAAGATTCCGACGATGACGACATGCCACCATTGGAGGAAGTTTCCGAGGAGGAATATTTAGCCCCTGATGCATTGACATTGGTGGCAAGGAGAGCATTGAGCTTGCAAACAAAAGGAGTTGATGAAGTGCAGTAGGAGAACATCTTTCACACTAGGTGCTACGTCAAAGACAAGGTATATAGTGTGATTATTGACGGTGGTAGTTGTACTAATGTTGCAAGCACAATTATGGTGGGAATATTGGGACTACCCATGTTGAAGCACTCTAGACCGTACAAGTTGCAATGGTTAAATGACAGTGGTGAGATAAGGGTGAACAAGCTGTTAGTCGAATTTCGAATCGGTAAATACGAAGATGAAGTGTTGTGTGATGTAGTACTGATGCAAGCTGGACACTTATTGCTAGGGTGTCCATGGCAGTTTGATAGGCGTGTGAAGCATGATGGCTTAAAGAACAAATACTCTTTTGTACTTAATCAACGATCAATCACTCTTGTAGCATTGAGTCCGCAGCAAGTATATGAGGATCAAGTGAGATTGCAAAAAGAGAGTGAACAAAAGAAAAGGAGTGAAAATCAGAGAGAGGCTGAGAAAAATGAGAGAGAGAAAGAAAATCAAAATTCGGCCATTAAGAGAAAATCAGAGAGAAAACAAAAGAATTTCTATGCAAAAGTGAGTGAAATTAAGCGAGCAATGTCTTCAAATCAGCCGATGATTGTACTTTTGTACAAAGAGGCGTGTCTAAATACTAACGAACTTGACCTTGTTTTGCCTAGTTCTATTGTTTCTCTTTTGCAGGAGTATGAGGATGTCTTTCCCGAGGAAACGCTACATGGTTTACCTCTAATCCGAGGGATTGAACATCAAATTGATTTTGTTCTTGGTGCAACAATTCCAAACCGACCAGCCTATAGGAGCAATCTTGAGGAGACAAAGGAGCTTCAACGGCAGGTAAGTGAGTTGTTGGAAAAAGGGCACGTGAGGGAGAGCACGAGTCCATGCGCCGTTCCGGTTTTACTCGCACCTAAGAAGGATGGGACGTGGAGAATGTGCGTTGATTGCCGAGCCATCAACAACATAACGGTAAAGTATCGTCATCCTATTCCTCGCTTAGATGATATGTTAGATGATTTGCATGGTTCTTGTGTATTTTCTAAGATTGATTTAAAGAGTGGTTGTCATCAGATTAGAATAAAAGAAGGAGATGAATGGAAAACTGCCTTTAAAACAAAGTATGGTTTGTATGAATGATTAGTCATGCCTTTTGGATTGACTAATGCTCCGAGCACCTTTATGAGACTTATGAATCATGTTTTGCGTGCATTTATTGGCAGATTTGTAGTTGTCTACTTTGATGATATACTCATTTATAGAAAAAATGCGGACGATCATGTAGTACATTTGAAATCTGTTTTAGATGTCCTTAGGAAAGAAAAGTTGTTTGTTAATTTGAAGAAGTGTACTTTTTACACCGATAAGCTTGTATTTCTGGGATATGTTGTTAGTACACAAGGTATACAGGTTGATGAAGAGAAGGTACTTGCAATCCAAGAGTGGCTGAGTCCCACAAGTGTAGGTAATGTTCGTAGTTTTCATGGACTTGCTAGTTTCTATCGGCGGTTCGTGAAGGACTTTAGTAGCATAGCCGCACCAATTACCGACGTGATCAAGAAGAACGTTGGATTTAGATGGGGAGAAGAACAACAGAAGACGTTCCAATTACTCAAAGAGAAGCTAACCAACGCCCCCTTATTGTCTTTACCTAATTTTTCGAAAACGTTTGAGATTGAATATGATGCTTCAAGTATTGGCATAGGCGCAATTCTTATGCAGGAAGGACGACCAATTGCTTACTTCAGTGAGAAACTAAGCAGGGCAGCCTTAAACTACCCAACTTATGATAAGGAGTTGTATGCATTGGTTCGGGCTTTAGAGACGTGGCAACACTACCTATGACCTAAGGAATTCTTGATTCACACTAATCATGAGTCCTTGAAACACTTGAAGGGACAACACAAGCTAAACAGAAGGCATGCACATTGGGTGGAGTTCATTGAGACGTTTCCATACGTCATCCGGTATAAACAAGGCAAGGAGAACGTGGTCGCGATGCACTTTCTCGTAGGTATGCATTACTCTCCACACTTGATGCAAAATTGTTTGGTTTTGAGCACATTAAAAACTTAAACGCTGATTACCACGAATTCTGTGAAGCATACCGGGCTTGTGAGAAAACTGCTTGTGGTAAGTTCTTTAGGCTTGATGGATTCCTGTTTCGAGAGAATAAGTTATGCGTACCAAATTGTTCCTTGAGGGAGTTGTTAGTGCAGGAATCTCATGGTGGGGGATTAATGGGACATTTTGGAGTTGCAAAGACTTTAGCTGTTTTGTAGGAATACTTCTATTTGCCTCACATGAAAAGAGATGTTGAGAGAATTTGTGGTAGATGTGTCATATGTAGGCAAGCCAAATCCAGAGTGAGGTCCAACGGTTTGTATACCCCTTTAACAATTCCTAGTGAGCCTTGGATTGATATTTCCATGGACTTTGTGTTAGGATTGACTAGGACTAAACATGGGAGAGATTCAATTTTTGTGGTTGTGGATAGATTTTCTAAGATGGCACACTTTATTCCATGTCACAAAATGATGATGCCTCGCATGTTGCTGATTTGTTCTTTAGAGAGATTGTGAGATTACATGGCATGCCTAGAACAATTGTTTCGGATAGAGATGCTAAGTTCTTGAGCTATTTTTGGAAGACTTTATGGTGTAAGCTAGATATTAAGCTATTGTTTTCAACTACTTGTCATCCACAAACTGATGGTCAAACTGAAGTAATAAACATGACTTTGTCTACTTTATTGAGGGCAATCATTAAAAAGAACATCAAAACATGGGAAGAATGTGTACCACATGTTGGGTTTGCTTATAACAGATCTGTTCATTCTACTACTAAATTTTCACCATTTGAAATTGTGTATGAATTTAATCCTTTTAACTCCATTGGATTTATCTCCTTTACCTTTGACTGAGCATGTTAATTTAGATGGCAAAAAGAAAGCTGACTTTGTCAAGCAGATTCATGAGAAAACATGACTCAACATTAAGCGAAAAACGGAGCAGTATGCAAAACAAGCCAACAAAGGGCATCACAAGCTGCTTTTTGAACCCAGAGATTGAATTTGGTTGCATATGAGAAAAGAGAAATTTCCGGCGCAAAGACTTTCCAAATTGCTTCCAAGAGGAGATGTACCTTTCCAACTCCTAGAATGCATCAATGACAATGCTTACAAGCTAGATTTACCTGGTGAGTACAATGTAAGTGCCATTTTTAATGTTACTGATTTGAGTCCTTTTGATATAGGTGATGATTTGAGGGAAAATTCTTTTTCAAGAGGAGGGGAAGGATGCAAATCATAGCACAACTTCAAAGGAACTTGTCTAAGTGCCAATTGGGCCAGTTACAAGAGCACATGCAAGAAAATTTAAAGCTGCACTCAACGGACTAATTCAAGACGCATGGACTCAAGCAAATTCGTGGAGGCCCATTGAGCATGATCCACGTGAACAACAAAGATTCATCAACATGATTGAAGCTCTAGAAGAATCTGGCCAAGACCAAGCTTAAATTTGCATGTTTAAGTGCTGTAATAATGGTGTGCTATTCAAATATGGGATTTGACTCTTTGACTTTTGTATTATATTTAATTTGTAATCATGCAAGACAACTTGTTTGCTTGCATGGTCTTTAGTAATTTGTTGAGTTGTTGAGCCTACCTTTGACTTTTGTGTTATATTTAATTTGTAATCTTGCAAGAAGTTTTAGTAAGTTGTTGGGAGTTGTTGAGCCTAATTTGTAATCTTGCAAGAAGTCTTAGTAAGTTGTTGAGAGTGACTTGAAGTGTTTAATGCTTGGTCTCCCAGGCTATGCTTATAAAAGCTTTCTTATTGTAAGAACAAAGGGCATCATTGAATAAAATTGTGAGAGTATTTTCTCTACGGTTCTTTGAAGAACTATTCGAACTTATCGGAATTTCCCGTGGCGTTCACCAACGATTTATCAAACGGTTTTCCACCACTGTTTGTGGCATCTTCCTTATATTGAGGTTCTTGTTTCACAATAAACAACGGGTTGAGGTCGTATGTACCAAGGTTCTTGTTTGTCGTAAACAACAGGTCGAGGTCTATTATTCAATTCTGAACGTAGAACGATCTTGGGTTTCCTTTCTTTTGTCGGATCTCGTTATTTTGGCGGGAATTCGCATCATTTGTTGTTCATGTGGGTCATGCTCAATGGGCCTCCACAAAGCAATTTGGAATGTCTTTGCGCCGGAAATCTCTCTTTTCTCATATGCAACCAAACCCACTCTCCCTTGGTACATATGACCTCGACCCGTTGTTTACGACAAACAAGAACCTTGGTACATACGATCTCAACTCGTTGTTTATTGTGAAACAAGAACCTCGGTATAAGGAAGACGCCACAAATGGTGGTGGAAAACCGTTTGATAAGTCGTTGGTGAACGCCATGGGAAATCCCGATAAGTTCGAATAGTTCTTCAAAGAACCGCAGAGAAAATACTCTCACAATTTTATTTAATGAGGCCCTTTGTTCTTACAATAAGAAAGCTTTTATAAGCATAGCTTGCGAGATAAAGCATTAAACACTTAAAGTCACTCTCAACAACTCTCAACAACTTACTAAGACTTTTTGTAAGATTACAAATTAGGTTCAACAACTCTCAACAACTTACTAAGTTTTCTTGTAAGATTACAAATTAAATATAACACAAAAGTCAAAGGTAGGCTCAACAACTCAACAACTTACTAAGACCATGCAAGCAAACAAGTTGTCTTGCATGATTACAAATTAAATATAACACAAAAGTCAAAGAGTCAAATCCCATATTTGAATAGCACACCATTATTACAGCACTTAAACATGCCAATTTAAGCTTGGCCTTGGCCAGATACTTCTAGAGTTTCAATCATATTGATGAATCTTTGTTGCTCACATGGGTCATGCTCAATGGGCCTTCACGAATTTTCTTGAGTCCATGCCTCTTGAATCAGTCCGTTGAGTGCAACTTTAAATTTCCTTCCTCGTTCTCTTGTAACCGGTCCAACTGGCACTTGGACAAGTTCCTTTGAAGTTGTGCTATGATTTGCATCATGTGAGGTGTACGTGAACCGGATGCCATGCATGAAGTTGTGTACATCAAGTTGGATGCCGTGCCACTAATGCATAATAGCTAGACTTCACACAATCTGATAATTTCCGGAATTGGTGCACGTGAGCATGCAAGGAATTAGTCGCTTGAAGCCGTGTGAGCTAGGCCGCGAGTGGAGTGTCAAGGGGGGTTGCCAACCATGCATTGAGACATGCACATGGATCGCATGCACATGCAAGAAGCCAAGGGGCTGGGCCATGCAAAATAGAAAAGAGGCCGTGATCAAGGTCCATGAAGAGAGTCCTTTGGAGCATGCGTGAGTGGGTTAAGTCCTTTGGAGCATGCATGAGTGGGCTGAGACCATGTCATACTGGCAGCCCGTGCGTGAACAAAATGTGCTAGAAGAGATTGAAGCCTGTGAGCTGGGGATCTAGTCGTGGTGATTTGACCACGTGAATAGTAGTGATCCATGCGTTGGGGGCATTTTGGTGAATAAGAGGGTAGGTTTGCTTTTTAATAGCGGAGTAGGGTTTTATTGTAAAGGGGGGTCTTCGGCTGGAGAGGGGCGCCGCAGCAGATCCGTGGGCAGGAGTGGTAGACCTGTTTGGGAGAAGGAGAGTCGCTACATCTTCTCCGGCGTTCCACCGTTAGTTCTCTGTTTTCCGGCAGAATCTCTGCTCATCTCTTGTCATCTTTGGCTGGTTCTTCTCTGACATCTCTCACTGATTGCTTGTCGTCTCTCAGTCTCTCTGCTCTTAGTTGTCTTCTCTCATTTTTCTCATCTTCTCTCCTAGTTGTTTTTATTTTTATTTGCCTTTTTAAAGTATTGCCAAGGTTTAATTTATTTAGTAGCACTAGATTTCTTTATTTATGTTTTTAACTTCTTGTTTTAATTAATTGATGCTTTTAAATTTTGTTAGGAGATTGTTCACTTTAATTTGCCCTTCTTTTCTTATTTAAAAGTTGTTTTAGGATTCAAATAATCTCTTTGGGTGTTTTATTAATAAAGTTAGTAATTTTATTCAGTAAATTTGTTAAGAGTTTAATTTTGTATGATTTCCGTATTAAAATTGGTATTTTTATTTTGTGGACTTTATTTAATGCTTAGTATAATCGGTCTTTAGTTGGTTGAATGATTGTAGGGTTGTTTGCTTCATTACTCTATATATTGTTCATTTAGTTATTTTATGCATGTTTAATTTTTTGTTATGGTTTAAGTTTCTTTGAAAAATCTCAAAAATCCAAAAACCCGAATCTGAATTGTGTTCAGTAAACCGTGTTTTCTTGTTTTCTTTTGGGATTACACGAAGTTTGGAATTAAACTGCATTCCCTGGGAAGTCGATCTTGCCCTTGGGCTAATTATTATACGTCTGAACTCCTATACTTGAGATAGCCTTTGCGCTACTCATGCTTAGAGTGAGTCAAGTTTTTCACCCCCTACTAACGTTTTGCTAGTCTCTAGCAAATAACGTGAATGTAATCTAGGACGATACCCACAAACACCAATTTCATTGAATATTAAATGAATGCACATGCAACACAACCATACCATTTCACATATAGGAATATCACCAAATTACTCAAACTCATTCATACTCAATTCACGCAACTTCGAAGCAGGTCACTCATGCAAGTTTTATCATTATGTAGCCATTAAGAAGAGTATACACATAAAATTAACCAGAAATTACAATTTAGAGTTAATATAGCCATATAAATTTGAGTATGAGTAGGCGAAGTCTCGAGACATGTGTAATGTGTATGACTCGTTACACCCATGATATCCGTGGACACCTACAGAACGGTTGTTTTGACTTTGCCTCATTGAGTTGATGTTTGATAATCAAGTCATATTGCCTCCAATCTTGTCTTCTTCCATTTAAGAACAAAATATATTTAAGTTGATTGTCATTTTGTTTGGGAGAAACTTGTGTGAAAGTTCACTGCTACTGCTTGGTGAAGTCTGAATACCAACTTGCTGAGTTGCTTGCTAAGGCTTTTATTTTATTTTATTTTTGTTTTGGGGTTTTTTTTTTGGGGTGGTGGGGTGGGGAGTGAGTGCTTGGGTTAAATCAATTTGTAACAAGCATAATAGTTAAAAGCGTGCCTTAGGCGCGAGGCGCAAAGAGGCAAGGAGGCTAGCGCCTCATATCATGTGAGGCGAGGCGACCTGCAAGAGGCGCAGTGAGGCAAGATGAGGCGCAGAGGGGCGGCAGGCGCAGTGAGGCGCGCCTTGAAAAACTTGAGTCGGTTTAATGAAAGAAATAGCCAGAGCCAGAGCCAGAGCCGTAGCCCTTATTTGACTCGAACAAACAGGAGCCCTAGCCCTCTTTGACCCTTCGAAGCCCCACGACCCTTCGCGACTTCGTCTTGCACATTCGAACCAGCAGGAGCCTTCGCGAGCCTTTAAACCAGCAACGTGAGTTTGTCTCCGAGCCTTCGAACCAGCTAGAAGCCTTTGCGAGCTCATCTTCAAGCCGTCGAACCAACACCGTGAGTTCGTCTTCAAGATTTCAAACGAGCACAAGTCGCACGACCCTTCGTGACTTCGTCTTTCACATTTCAAACCAGCAGGAGCCTTCGCGAGTTCATCTGTGAGCCTTCGAACCAGCCGTGAGTTCATCACGATGTCTTCAACATTTCGAACCAGCAGCTAGCTTGTCTTCTTCTTCTTTATGCTACCTGCGTACTGCTGCCTTTTTGCATTTTGCTTACGTCCCGTGAGGGTGGTGGTGGATTTCGAACACGTAACCCCCCAAATCAACGGATCACAATGGATTTCAAGCTTCTACCGTCTTATTAGGATTGGATTTCGGACACAGCTTGCTCTGAAGGATGACTCCAAAAAAAGAAAAAAAAAATGATTTTCAAAAGGTTAATGTTTAAATAATTCTTATATGATCAAAATTTATGTACCACTCATTTAAAATAATATATATTCACTCTCCCCATAGTATTTTCAAGAAAGTTTTAATATATCAAATGTGACAATTTAAACTTAATTTTGATATTAAATTTTATGGGTATTATCTTAAATCATTAGAATCGCTTTAATACAAATTAAAGTCGTGATTATTGTATAGTCAAATCTTTAATTATAATTATTGCTGCTAAAATTTATCTAAAAGAGAATTTTAATCAATTATAATATTGATTGCATGTGAAAATTAAAATAGAAATGACTTAAGGGGCGCAAGTTGTACTTCAGAGAATCGCTTCCATGCTTAAATCAAGGAAATCTTTTTAAACGAGTCTCTCTCCCATGCAAACTATATTTTATTGTACTCTTTTCTTTTATACTTTGAAATCTTTTATTGTACTCTTTTCTTTTGATGTTGAACTATGTTGAATCGTCCTGGCAATTTATTAAATTTTCAATTTTGTTATGGAATATTTTTGCATTTTAAATTCTAATATTACTAGATATTCATATGTTCATATATCAATTACCCCAAATAGATATTTTACATGATATCTATGCTCCATCTTGAAGGGGAATGTGATTGGTTATTTATTAGTATTATTTAAGTTAGAAAAGGTATTATGGTCATTGTGGTGCATTGGAGATATATTATAAAATAGAGAGGGAGACCTATTGCTCTGATTTGGTTTTCCAATTTACTAAACCCTGTTAACAATGTCAATTTTCAAGGAGTTATCCTCAATAAGATAACCACAGGCTTATCAACCAGTCGCTTGCCTTACCATCTAAGCCTTGTTAAAATGATGGTTCAATTGGCTAAATGTTGGAAGAATTAGTGATCTTGATTGTTTAACTTGAAAGTTTATTGTGCTTAGCATTATCTATGTAGAAACCGCTTCCTCTGCAGCCTGGTTTAGGGGATAATGCTGCCCTCCCTTAGAGTCTTGAGCCCAATGACTGGATCCCTCTATCAATTTACGTAAATGGTGACTGTGAGCCAAGGGTGGATTCGTGGTGGACAATGCAGCCACTTGCCCCAAGTGCGCACCCAATGCCATCCCAGAATAAACTATGGTTCTATTTTATTTTAGGTTTAAGTATGTCCCTAACTAAATTTGCACCCATGGGGACAACATTCGGTTCTCTAAAAGCTTGTTATTTTGAAATTGTAGAAGATGTTTGCTGTTTTTAATATCCTGATACTACCACCTCCTCACTGGATAGATCTGAGTTCAAATCATAGTTACCTGGGTCACTATCCTCCTGCCTGAACAGCGATATATATATTGCATGTACTGATTCGTGGGCCAATAGCGTCCTGGATTGATGGGGGTTGGGGTTTGTTAACTATTTTCAAATTAAAAAATTATACGAAAATATTCACATATTTAAAAAATCATGTTGAAATATTCACTGTTGCTGCACAGCCTGTGGGTGAGAGAGAATAGAGCTTCCTGTAGCTGCGAAGCCTGCGACGAGAGAAAGGGTGATGGTGGACGGATTTGAACACTGGGAGGGAGGGAGGGAGGGAGGGAGAAGTATAGTCAGTATAAGTGGTTCATGCGTATGATCATCTGAAACAATGTTTTAAAAGGTGAAGGCGTAAGGTGAGGTGTTTTACCCTCCGCGAGGCGAGGCGTAATCCTTAAGGCGTAACCATTTTAGGACTGTATTTTTTTTAATTAATAAATAAATACGATCAATTTATATATAGTAAAAAAATGATAAAAAATTTAGAATAATGGAGAAAAAAATAAAAGCATAATTTTTGAATAACATATAGGCCAATTTTAGCTAACAAACACAAACAAAACTTGTTAAAAAATAAGCATGATCCATAACATTACAAAAAGAAGAGAAAATTGAAAACTGAAACAAACGAAAAACCAGCTGCAGCTACCTTCAGTTTTAGAGATAATGGCAGAGAGTCTCGTGGGAGTCTGCTACGAACAACACTGGAGCGAGTGAGAGTTGAATACTCAAATTAGTTCGAGCAAAGACCTTAGACTGGGAAGAAAACTCGAAGCAAAGAGGTTGTGGTGGCTCGCGGAGAGAGACGAGAGGCTGTAGAGGGTCGCTGGAGAGAGACGAGAGGTTTGAATTGGTTGTCGGAGAGAGATGAGATGCCGGAAAGGGGTCTTCAGAGGCAAATCAGAGGTTGGAAGGGATTGTTGACTCATCAGAGAGAGATGAGAAGCTGGAGGAGTCTTCGAAGCGAAACGCAAGCTTCGAAAGAGACGAGAGCTCCGAAGGGGTCGTTGGAGGCAGATCAGAGGTTGGAAGGGATCGTAGACTCGTCGGAGAGAGACGAGAAGCTTGGAGGAATCGTCAGAAGCAGTCGTCAGAGAGAAAGGAGGAGCTGGAGGAATCGTCGGAGAGATATGGAAGCTTGGAGGAAAGAAGCTTTGTCGGGAGAGGGGGGGTTTTGTTGTTCCTATCAGGCTGCATTTTTTTTTTCAATATTTTAAGTCTAAGTGCTCCCAAAAGGCGCATGCCTTCCCAAATGAGGCATAAAAGGTGTGATTTTTTGCCTGAGGTGTACGCCTTCTCCCCTAAGGCGTACGCATTTAAGCTTTATGCCTTAAGGTATTTTATGCTCAAAATGCCTCAACACGCGCCTTACGAACGCCTATTAAAACATTGATCTGAAATGGCATACCCCATGAAGCACATAACTCTTAAGTAGCATACCCCGTTCCCGTACCCATTCCACGATCCACCTAGGTAATTATGGTTCAAATTGTAGTCTTTCATGTTGATACTAATTGTAGTTCTTGAATCACATCCTTGAGGCCCATCTGGAAATTCTATCCAAATGGAAATGGTCTGAAACTGACTCTTTGATGAAACTGACTCTTTGATGAAAGACAGCTTGTGGTATATCACTCTGTTGGTTGAGCCACATTAAAAATTGCACGTACCTCTTTAAGTAGCGTACCCTGTTCCTGTGCCCATACCACAACCCGCCAGGTAATTATGGTTCAAATTGTGGTCTCATGTTGATACTAATTGTTATTCTTGAATAACATCCTTGAGGACCATCCAGAAATTCTATATGAATGGAAATCATCAGAAACTGACTCTTTGATGAAATACAGCTTGTGTGTATATCATTATCTGTTGATTGTACCACATTAAAATTTATATATTTTGAAACCTTTTTTATTGCTTTAACATGTTTTCAAATGCAGGAAGGCATAGACAGTAACAAAACTGGGAGAAGCAGGACTAGGAAACGGAAGAGGTCCCGTGGTGGCAGAAAGTCTGAAGAAGCAGATCATTAACAGTGTTGAGGACATCTGAAAATCTTTATAATTTCGCTTCTGTATTGGAGTTAGTTCAGTGGAATGGAACAATTTTGCAGGTTTATGGCTGATGGAGAGGTAGTACCGGTGAGATGTATATTTATGTAGTTCCGTTTTGGATCATAGATAATTTGAAAAAATGAATGTCCTTAGGATACGAGGTGCTGCTTTTTTTGGGGTTCCGCCTCAAGGATTATTGATTTTTCACAGGGACTAAACAGATGAAAATCTTGATCAATATTTGTAGACATGAGTTTCTGCTGACATCGTGTACTTCTTCCATTTCTTTATTTTTTTTTAGGTGAACCCCGCTGCGCCCGCCCCCGGGGGGGGGGGGGGGGTTTGTGTGGTTGAGGAACTGGAATGGGGTGGCATTTTGGCACTGCTTAGGATCTCATGGAAATTTTTGATTTGGAACTAACAAGTTGATACAACTTCAATTAGGAAAAAGCTCATCTTATTTCTTGTAATTATTGGTATGGGTTTATCTGGTATTTCTTGCAGTCCTTGGTTTTGAGCCATTTGTTAGCAACTTCTAAGTTGCTAATGCCTTTGTTGGTTTGCCTTGCCCCAAAGCTTAGTTTGCCTTTCCCCATGGCTGCTTGCTAGTTCAGGTGGAGTTAAGTGCATGGGATGTTGGTGCTTAAAAAGATCAGGATGATATGGGATTGTGGCTGGCTAATCCTGGAGGGAATGAAGTTTTGATTAGGGAACTAGCAGGATTCTGGAGAGATCTATCATTTACAAAGGAAAGGGTTTAAAGATGAGATTTTTCTTTATTGCTCCTTTTCATGGAGGAGGTGTACAGAGTCTTCAGAGGATCTTTTGGCCACCTATTTTCCTGGATTTGGGAGAAGTAGAGATGGCTTAGCAATGTGGAGGTGCAGGCTTTTAGCTGTTTTGTTGGGGATTTGGATGGAGCGGAATGCACGTATATTCATGAGGAAAAAGAATTGCCTTTATCTATCTTCGGGATAGGGACCAGTATTTGGCATTGTTGTAGGCTTCTGCTGCTGGTCATAGAGGATTATCCTAATTTTCAGATCTACAGCCAAAAAAAAAAAGAGGGTTTTATATTTTTTTCTTTTCTAATTAGGATTGGTTTATTTTTGTTTTGTTCTTATTTCCTTTTCTGTTTTTTTTTTCCATTGTTTCCTTTTGTTTCTTCTGTTATGAGTATCTCTCCGTTGCTGTAATTCTCTGCATTCTCATATTTAATATATTTCTTTTGCGACACTTAAGACAGCAGGATGTTGGTAACATGAAAAGGTTTGTTTACAATAATGGTATGCCTTAAGTGAGAGTGTTGACATGGATAGCTAGAAGACCTTCCCCCACTGCCTGGAAACTCACTAGTGAAGGCTGATAAAGTGCTGTATATTACTATATTGAAGGCTCACAATTATTGAGATGAATGTTGAAGAGGAGATGAAATAGTAAGAGCTTTGCTTTGTCTTTAATTTAGACATTCTTTGACAGCCTGTGAATGAAAGATAATGAAGGCGTGATGCCAGCTCTAGATGGCTGAGTGTTTTTTTATTTTTTATTTATTTTGTAGAACTATTGAAGCTCTTTTTTTATTTTGTTCTGCCCTAGTACAGGGGTGTAGGTTGATCATAACTCTCTCTCTCTCTCTCTCTCTCTCTCTCTCTCTCTTGTTTGGGGCTGGGGAGTGGGGATGATGTCATAGACGTGGAGTTCACAATCCTAAAGTGTCAAGTAGTCTCACCTGTGCAGCGGCAAGATTACATCAAATCTAGACCAACCATATTTATCTTTATCCAAGGAAATGCTCAAGCATCGATCCTAGTGGTCATGTCTGATGGCTCGACAATTGTTGAATCAACTAAGGTCATCACTAAGGAACTTAGATTCAAAATGGTAAGGGAAATAACTCACATTCCACCACTACTAAGGGTAACTCTCATCCCTCTAGTACAATAGGGGTCAAGGGTGACGTCATCCAATTGTATAGCCAACGACTAAGAAGGACGTACACCCAAACCTTTGGATTGAGAGTATCACACATTCTCATTTCCCAAATGGATCATCTGTGGGGCTCGCAATTTCGCATGGAAACCTAGAACACCCCTCATGGATGTCAACAACCTACCCCTAAGCGCTCTTTAGGTTGCTAATTTAGTACCCATTAGAATACTGGGAGAGGTAGGCCGCTCACCTAGTATTTCCCCAAAAGTTAGTTTCCAAAGTATTTTGGTTGCATACGAGTAACCACCAAGAATCTAATAATCATACATTTTAGATTCATGAACACAACAAAACTATCCAAACCAACCACGTCATAGAGATGTATTGAAATCATCCTCGTGATAATAGCATAGTTGAATTCAAGTTAACCAACCTTCCCTCCAATTTAATCATATACCAAAATCATGTGTTAGGGTCGTAGAACTCTACGACCCTAGCATTTTCCCTCACCTAATCTATCAACGTCCTCGTTGATGAACATACACGATCCAACATCCAGAAGTACTCACTAAACCCCAAAATAGGAGGCTTCAACACAACCACAATCTCAAACTCTTCCTAGTAGCCTAACTTGACTTTGATCCCATGATAGACTTGGTCCAAATTTGATTTAAAATCACTTGTGGCACATGCCTCTGAACACAAGGTCTTCAACCATACTCAAAACCAAAAATGAATGCAAGTTCCTCTGAATCACACTTAGATCTTAGATCCAACCTAAGACTTCTCATGTCCAAGGTCACCACTCAACTGCAAGCTGACCGCCAACTAGCATATCAGTAGTTTTGAAAATTAACACACTTACAGAACTTAAACTCACAAATCCTTGATATGGGTCCGCACGTACAATGTTGTCCCACAAAACCAAACTCTTACTAGAGTTCTGAAGAGCGTCTGCCCATTGATCCATGGAGGCAAGCCACTTCCCAAAAGACAAACTCAATTTGAAACCAGTTGAGACTCATCTTAATTTCATCCACAGAGCAACTAACCAAAATCATGTTACGGTTCTAATGTAGGACGGGAATGGTCAACCTATGTCCTACGATTCAACCCTCACACAAGCACATACACTTAAACACTTTAATTTAAGAATTTAATTATTCAAACATAAACACAATAAATCATGCTTTATTTCACATGTTCAAGGATTTTCAAAAAGGTGTATGACTTGTCCAGCAATTAAGTCCCAATTGGTTCTTTCACCAAGGAATCAAGTTATATGCTGAAAAGTTGTTATTTCAAAGATTCAAGAATAAAAGTTCTATGTTAGCAAACTAATATTCATACAATTGATTTTAATTAGTAAGTACCAATATTGCAATCTATGGATCAAATGGGCTATTCAAAGATGTGATTTTAATCTACTAGCAAGGGTCCACAAGATATAGCAAAAAATTCAAGCACAAGTACTGAAGTTACCAAGGAATTGGTTTGGATGAATACCTACAATCAAGTTGAAGCCAACAATTTCAATCTTATTCTCATTCAAAATTTGAGAGATTCACTCTAATACCAATTGTCACAGATGTGGAGTTCACAATGACCAACACGAAACACCCTTGCCAAAATCCTCTTGAGGTGTCGAGAAGTTATGTTTGTGCGGTGGCAAGACTACACCAAGTCTAACCCAACCGTACTTATCCTTATCTTAAAAAATACTCAAGTATCATTATTGATGAACCCTTAGCACAATTGGGGTCTAAGATGATACCACCCAACTGTATAGCTGATGACTAAGGACGTACACCCAAACCTCATAACCGAGAGTACTATGCAATCCCATTCTCAAATGGAGCATTTGACGGGTTCCTAGTCTCACAAAGAAGCCTAGGACACTATTCGAGGATATTAAGAGCCTGTTCCTGGGTGCTCTGTAGGGTGCTCATTTAGTACCTATTAGGATATCGTGGGAGGTAGGCTACTGACCTAGTGTTCCCCCAAAAGTACAAGTCTCCGAAGTATATGCTTGGTCAACATGTGAGTAACCACGAAGAATGTGATGATTATACATCTTAAATTCGAGAACACCATCATAAGAACTATTGAACCAAACACAACATCATAGAGACATACCTAGACCACCCCCATGACAACTGTGCAATAGCATCTAGGTTAACCGATCTTCTTTCTTGACAGTGTAGGAGGATTTCGGTGAGGGTGATTCTTGTTGGCCATTGTGAACTCCACGTCCGTGACAATTAGTATTATTAGAGTGAATCTCTCAAATCTTGAATGAGAATAAGATTGAAACGTTTGTGATAGATGACACACACACGCGTGCGCGCGCATATATATATGTTTTCTGTTTTGTTTTTGGATATTTTAGATTTATTTTTGTGCGGGTGGGGGTAGGTGGGTTTAAAAAAATATTGATGATGTGCAGTAGAGCCCAACAAAGGATGACGCTCAAACAGTTTAGAGCTCAAAGCCTGGAACAGCAGCATCCACAGGTAGAGAAGTAGGGCACACCACTTTCCAAAAGCCCAAGGAAATGGAATTTGATTTGTCCTAAATGCAACCTTTGTCATCTGATGTTTGCAGCTATGGCATATTTACCAACAACCTCAACCATCTGTCACAACACAGGCTTCTTCCTTCGCCCTGCCCAAATTTGCAATATGAGGAGCCCATAGCATTGTATATTGTGTGTGTGTGTGTGTGAGAGAGAGAGAGAGAGAGAGAGAGAGGAAAAGGGTAGGAGCCGCATGGATAAGAGAAGGGTGGTGATTCCTTTTGGAAGCCATTAAAGTGAAGATGGTATACAGACACTGGCTCTGTAGAACCCAAGCCTGTTTGGAAACACTAAAAATGCAGTCATGCTGTACAATAGGGGCTCGTGATGATAAGAGTCCATGTCCTTAAGTATATTCCTTAAAAAATAAATACTTATGGCTCTGTACTAATATCTTCTGACTTGGTGTGATGATGTGTCACACTAGGTTTTGGTTCATTTCCGTAAAAAACAACAGCAGAGGGAGGAAACCTCTGTTCTGGGTTTTTACTAATGGTTTCTTCCCATATCATTGACCACCTCCATTATCTCCTTTGATGTTCCACTTGGTATAGTTAATGATCAATAGTGAGTTTTGAGGGCTTAAGTGGAAATAATACGTGGGTTTTTTTACAAATGTGTATTAGGACTAAGGGTGTCACAGATGTGACACCAAGTGGTCTTCCTGTAGACTTGTGAAGAAGCGTGTTGACTTCATATGCATACTACTGTTGTTGCCTTTTAGGTTGGAAAATGCAGAGAGAGAGAGAGAGAGAGAGGTTTGGTTACTTAGTATTAATATATAAAGTTCTCGTAGCTTGAAGCCTTGAATGCTAATGATATATTTTTTTATTCCTTCAATCAGTATGTAGGTGACCTAACAAGGAAATGTGTACAAATGTGATGTCAGGATTCAACAATAAACAATGGGTCTGTTTTTGGATGTCCATTCTATATATATATATATATATATATATATATATATAGGTTTAAAATTTTTAAATTTTAAATTTAAATTTATATTGATTTAAATAAAATTTAGGATAAATTTCTACTATATTTCACTTAAATTCACATAAATTCAGACAATACTAAACAGAGCATGCTAGTAGTGAACTTTGGTTGGTTGGTAATTTAGGTTTGTTTGGGTGGTTAAGGCCCTTGCCCTTTGTGTTTTTATTTCTATTCTTCTTCTTCTTATTATTATTATTATTATGATTTTCTTGGGGCGTGGGATGTGGTTTGTAACTTTGTAGAGAAGGCACAATTAAAAAATGTAGTAACTAACCATCTGGCAGATCTTCAGAATCCAAATCCTTAGATTCTGAAATCTTGTGATAGTTTTTTAAGACCTGGTAATTCTGATGTGGGGGCTGATAGATTCTGACGGTGCATGTGGTCTCCAGCTCCATGCAACCCTGTTCCACATTCTCCTGCACATTGCCTTTGTCAATACAATCCTCTTTCCTTTTTTTTTTTTTTTGGATTACGCACCGGGTATCTGCGTGTCCGTTTTACGGTCCACGTGACTAATCTCGCGCCCCTTGAAGTTGACCCCACAACTCCAAAATGAGGGTAAATTCAGGAGTCCAGGGGAGAAACGAACACGAGAGGGTTTGAACACCTGACCTCGCAAGAGGCACTCCCGCAGTCCGCACTACCACCTGAACCACACCCTAGGAGTATACAATCCTCTTTCTTCTTCCATTGGCCGGTTGCAATTGGGTTTAATTCATTTTGTACCAGCACCCATTTTCATTCTTTTCCAAAATTTGAACTTAACCCAGAGGTTTTAGATTTAAATTTGTATTGGTTTGAATAACATGTAATATAAAATTATATTAAAATTTATTCAAATTAACTCAAAACCAAATTGAGGTTCAAAATCCATACTTGCAAATACAACATAAAAGATTTTCAACATGAACGTAAATTATTGGATATTCGATGTCTGAATGTTTCTTAAGCAACTCTATTAAAAGAGTATTATAGAGAAAATATGGTGGTTTGATCTACTTTTTTTTTTTTATCATAAGGATTCACCTTTTATGCAAGAACAAAGCTACATTTGGTATAAAATGGGCAATTACATCCTTATTTTCACTAAAAAAAAAGTTATAATTAAAGTTAAAGATTGAAATAACAAGGCTTTACTTTATATATTTTCTTGTCTTTGACCCCTTAGTCTTTTGAAACTGTTTCCTCCATTTGTCTTTGTTCCCCATCCATTAAGTATGAGTTGATGCTTACTCCACTTCCATCCATTCAAATTGTTATTTTATTTTTTATTTTTCGGTGATTGGAATCTATGTGCACCCGTGAGGAAGAGTGATTTAGTTACTGTGGAGGACAGTAGAAGGGATAGGGGTAGACCTAAAATAATTTAGAAGAAGATAGTGAATAAGGATTTAATATCCTTGAATCTATCAAAAGAAATGATCTATGATCGCATAAATTGACGGTAAATGACTTATATAGCCGACCCCACTAAGTGAGACTAAGGCTTGGTTTTGTTGTTGTTATTGTTGGAACTGCGGTGACCAGGATGCTTACCTCCTTACTACGTTTAGGGTGAACTGACTATATTCACTATAGTTAGTACAATAAAATTTAGAAATGATTCAATGAAAATACGAGTCTAAAACCTCCTTTAATCCCTCATTTTGCCTTACCATTGAGCAGCACCTTGAATGACCTTTTTTTTCCCAGTTTTTGCTTTTCTTGATTTTATAAGATTTGAGCCTTGGACTTGTCTAATTTTACCCCGAACCTTTAAATATATAATATGGGTAATATAAACGGTGAACTTATTATTATCATTTTGCCCCCGATCTTAATTTAAATACGAGATTTAAACAAAAATCATATAAAAATATGGTCTACTAAAATAATATAGCATGTAGTAGTAGCGAAGTTTAAGAAACAAGCTATCCTAATGAAGAAATATCATTACATCTGCTTTTTGTAAACTAAAATTGGATGGGAAGAAGAGTTATTTTCATCTTTAGGGGCCAGTTTGGCAGTCTTCTATTGAATATAAAGAAACTAATGAAAAGGAAGATGGTGGAAAAGTTTTTGGAAGTGTTTAACAAGTTAATCTAAGTATAGCTTTTGCTTTTCAAACAGTCCTAAAAAAGAAGAAGATTAAAAAGAAGAAGCTTGTTCTTTTTCTTCCTTTTATTTTTATTTTATTATAAATAGTTTTAAAAGTTTAGTTATATCTATTTTTTTAAGGTTGATATACTTTTTCTCTTAAATCTTCTAATTTGGTCAATTAATCTTTTTAAATACTTTTTACCGAATGCTCAATAGTTACAAATATTTATCGATCTCTTTTCAATTAAATTCTTAAACAACGTCATTTTTTTTTCTCAAATAGAGAAGTCAAACAAGCATTGAGGATGCGATAAAAGTTCCCTTAATAGTATTTATCTCTGAGATAAAAGAATAGTGAAAATTTCTTTGAATAATTAGAATGCATGTTCCTTCATAAGAAGAAAATTAAAATTATTGGCGAAGAGATTCAATATGGCTAAAACTGGTTATCTTAATTAAAAGTGTTTTCCCATCCTTACTCCATAATTTTTGGTTCCGCATTCTCTTGCACACTTTACTATCAATAAACTCTCTCTCTCTCTCTCTCTCTCTCTCTCTCTCTCTCTCACACACACACACACACACACACACACACACACACGCACACACACATTGTGTTTAAAAGCATTCACCCATTGGGGGACTATTTGCGCCCTTATTTTTGTTTAAAAAAAGTATCTATAATGTTAAAATTGAGTCACCAAAATTCTATCTTATGTATTTGTTCGTGTTTGACCTCTTGTCCTCTAAGAAATTCATTTCTCATTCTAATTTCTTGAGGTAACTTCTCCTATAAGAGTTATACAAGAGGTATTAATTAATTTATTAGGGCAAGTTTGGCATTCTTCTACTGAATGAAAAGAAATTAAATTAAAAAATGGTAAAATGTAGAAATATGTAACTTAGAAATTATCATAGTATTTCAACAGTTTTAATTAAAAAAGAGTATTAGGTAATTAAGTAGAAAAAATGAGTGTTCAATGGATGATGTTAAAGATCAATTAAAAAAAATTAAGAAGTTCAAGAGAAAATCTCTTATTGCCTTTTAAAAGAAGTATATATAGTTGATGAGATGAGCTCTTTAGCAGTATTTGGACAAAAGCCAAAATTTCATTTAAATAAAAAGTATAATGTTTACTCAATTTCAAACATGCCTAAAAAGGGGGAAGCTTCCTCTTCTTCTTCTTCTTCTTCTTTTTAAAGGTAGTTTTAAGAGTTTAATTGTATCTATCATTTACAAAGTTGAAAGAAGTTTTTTTTTTTCCCGACTTAAATCTTCTACTTTGATCGATTTTGAAAATTTTAATACTTTTGTATCATCATTAACCAAATGCCGATGGAGAGATATCCTTATTATTAGCCTCTTTTCGCTTAAATTTTCAAACAATCGCACCCATCTTTTATCAACTAAAAAAGTCAAACGAATGTTGAGAGTGTAATATGTGCTTTTATCTTTTTTTTTTTTTCCACTAATGGTCACTTTATACAAATTGAAATTCTTACCGAATTTATGAGATTCATGTGTTAGCTTAAAATAATGACCAAATAAGTTTTTTCGATAACATGTCTCTATTGTCTTATTAGCGTGGTGCAATACCAATGTATGCACACACACACACACACACACACACATATATATATATATACACACACACATACATATCAATTAGAATTAATTTTTCTTCCATTTTACAATATTTCTTTGAACCGCAAAATCTAAATTTAAGGTATGAAATTAATGTTTCCAAACACCACCTTATGTCATTTGTTAGCTTGATTTAGTTGAGTTTTTAAAATAGATGCACTTTTCATAAAAATAAATTAAAAATATTGATCATGAGCTTAAGAAAAGCTAGCAATTAGAGATATGCTATAGTTTTCTTTTTTAGTCCATTACTTCTTTGGTCCATATTAATTTTTCTTGACATTTCATTGTCAATGCTTATTCTCTCTCTCTCTCTCTCTCTCTCTCTCTCTCTCTCTCTCACTCACACACACACACACACACACACAGCAACATAAATATCTCATTCTTAAATTACTAGCATGCATACTATGAATGTCAATGAAAACTAATTAGAAAAAAAGAGCTCACAACTTTTTTTTTTTTTTTTCATAAGTTAGAGTATTATGACAAATTTTAGTAAGATCCACCCTTTACGCGAAAGAAAAGTTACGTTTAGCATAAGAGGGATTTTGCCTTCATAACTTTTGTTACAAAAGTTTACACCTAATTAAAGTTAATAATTCAATTACTTGAAGTTTGATCTTATTTGTTACATTTTACCTTTTGCACTTTGAGAAGCTATTTTCTCAAAGTACTCTATTTGTCTAGGTTTATATTGGCGTTTCCCCGTCCATGAAGTCCCAATCTTTTAAATACATAATTCGGTTATTATTGAGGAAAATAATTGAAGTCCAAAAGACTGCCTAAAATCCCATAAGAACTAACGAGGCATTTGGTTTGAGGAATAACATGCTTGATATATAATAGTAGGATGTTATTTTTATCTAAATTACTGAATAAAAGAAATTTGAATGTGTCGTATCGTAAAGTCCTGACCAAATGCTGATATGTAAGATTTAAAATGAATCAAAAAAGGCATTAAGAATTCTTAAGTAGCATTTCTTGGGAGTTGTCAAGAATTTCTTAAACCAAACAATTAGTGGAGTTGACTATTTTGTTTTGAGCCTTGACTACACAAAGGAGATGGTCAATCTCCCATATTCTATATGCCCCTTCAACTTTATCAATAAGTTTCAACTTGAAATCTTAAATATGAGAGTTGCAAGTTTTAACCATTGAGATGTTCTATAAAGACACTTAAAAAAAAAATAAAAAAAACAAAGCATCATTTTTTGTTTGGTTGACATTTGCTTGCAAATTTAGCGCAAATTTTTAGGGCCAACTTGATATTCTTTTATCAACTAATGAAAAGGAGGACGATGAAAAATGGATGCTAGAAGATTAATAAAGTAAAAACTACAAGTAGTTTAATTAAAATTAACTGTAAACAAATAAAAGTTAATAACTACAACTTTAGGCTGAAAATGAAATAGACTAAAATAAAAAGTTCAAGCATTTAGAAGGATAACTATTTAGTCTTTGAAAATTCTATAAAAAGTCAACTTTCTTAATTATTTTGAAGTTGCAAAAATAATTATTTTCAAACTACTTAACTATACAGTTTATTCTAAAACAATTCTAAAAAGGAAGAAAGCATGTTTTCTTTTTTTAAAAGGTGGGTACAAATTAACTTTAAGTGATGCCCTTTTTTTTTTTTTGAAAGTTAATAGAAAAAATCTTTTCATCACTACATAAGTCCTTAATTTTTAAAGTTCATTTAGTAAGTACACAACAGCTATATGTGCTTAATTATTATTAGCTCATCTTCAATTAAAATTTCAAAATGCCTTTCTCAACCATAGAAAAGTTAAACCTATGGAACATAATGTTCTTTTTTTTTTTTTTTTTTCCTTTGCCGATATGTTGGCATCTGATGTTGTTTTTGAGTACTTGACTACTCTATTGGAATAACGGGTCCATCCCTCCATCATTTTTAACTTAAATATTTAAGTTCAGTTTCAATTAAAAAGTTAAAACCCCCAAGATACAAACCCTAACATCTAACTAAGAAAATCTTGAATTAGTCAATTGAGCAACCCTTGTTTCCAATCAGGCAATAACAATTATACTATGGAATTGTTATTGAGTAGATCGACCCAAAAATATCTTGGCCATAAGTTTCATCTTTCTTAATAAATATATACTGGAAATTATAGATGTATTTTGGGTGTACTTTTGATTTACTTGCCTTTTCAAGTAGGTTGGGGTTTTTAAATAAGAAAGCACATTTTAATTTTAAGAAGAAATTAAAATCATTAACAATGAATTTGATAAAACGTGTCCAAACTAAGATAATGTTGTGCTTAACTCTAGGGATTGGTTGAACTTCGAAGAATTATTCCCATCTTTTATCTATCCCTTCTCTTTATTTCTCTTTTAAAAGCTAGCGTGAAAGAGGCAAATGTTTAGCTTGTCACAAGTTAGGCTAAGGATTGTTATTAATAATTTGTCTAATATTTCTTATATGATCAGTTTTAATAATAAAAAACATAGAATAGGAAAAAAAATTCTAATTAAAACTGATAAAAAATATAGTTTATTGGGAAATTTAAAGTTTTGGAGGGATAATTAAGCCAAATAAGCGCATTGAAGAAACCTCACAGAATGTTAAGTATAAAAAGTCAAATAGGTTTAGCTTACAAAATGACTAAGCATGAAAAAATTAAGCAACTTTATTTGTCAAAATGACTGAGTATAAAAAGCCAAATGGGGCTCACTTAAAAAAGAGAGAGAGAGGAACAAAAAGCTACAAAAGGTCGAATAGACCTGTTGTAGTAACCCGAACCAAGGAAATAAAGAAATAAATTAAAAAAAAGAGAAAGGAAAAGGGAAAAGAGGAAATTGGTTTGGCCAGGAGAAAATCGGTGACAGTTTTGTGAGGATCAGAAAAATCGTCGATGATTTTCCTGCAGGTAAACAACCGAGAGCTGATTTAAGGTCAAACCGTCATTGGTTTGGTCAAGCCCAAAAAAATCAGCGACGATTTTCCTGCAAGCCTGTTTACTTAAATGCTAAGTCACTCTTTTTTTTTCATAAGTTACATATGCTCTCTCTCTCTCTCTCTCTCTCTCTCTCTCTCTCTCATCTCTCCCTCTCTCCCTCTCTCTTCTCTCTCTCTCTCTCTCTCTCTCTCTCTCTCTCTCTCTCTCTATAAAAATTAGGGTTTTGGTTCTTTCTCTCTCTAGCTCGGCGGATTCGTGCGGTTAGATTTTTGTGGTTTTGAAGGTTTAGGCATTTTCTTCAAGAACAGGTAAGGAAATTATATTATGTCAGTTGTTTTTGAATTATGGACTAGCTAAATTACAATTTATGTTTACGGAAATGATATATATGATTTTCTAAACGAATCAGTTATATGGAAATGGTCGTTTGGACTTTTATACGTTTTTGGGGGAATACTAACGTGATTGGTTTGAAATCTCCTATTTTCAATAAAATATGTAGTTTGAGTTAAATTAAACCCTAGAGATGCTCAGACCTTGTTTTTAGCAACTTGTATGTTTCCCCGTTAGTTTATTTATTTATGGTTATCAGATGAAAATTGTGTGGCATAAGAGCAGTTTTTAAATGGCATATCTGACAATAATGTTTTTATTGATATTATATAGTATGATATGACGACTATATGCTGAGTTTTGATATAATGGCTGGGGGTCGAGTTTTGATATAACGGCCAGGGGTTGAGTTTTGACATAACGACTGGGGGCCAGGTTTTAGTGAATGGTAGGTTCTATATGAAATGAAATTTAATACAATTTTTATTGTGTAAATTGCCATATATGATTCTAGAACCCTATGGATATGAAATGTGATATTATGAGCATGGTACTGTAACTAGATTTGGGAGGAGGTGCAATCACAAGGGGATGGAAGTATGATACGGGATAGTCGATTGGAGACTTGGGCACAGTACTACCCTGAGGTCAATTTCGGGGGCGGCCCCATTCGATGCAATTTCGGGTGACCTTAGGTAGGTACAATCGTACTTACCACCTTTTTCTGACTCAGCTATAGCCAGTCGGCCATATGTTGAGTCCAGCCTTCGGGCCGCATAACCCGTCATGGGAGAAGCATGTCGTATGAGTATGTGATAGTGTGACGATGCTAATTTAGCAGTCCATGTTGTATATTTTATGCATATATGGGCAAATTTACTATAAAATGAGTTATATTGAGACAACATTTTATTATTCTGAAATTATGTATTTTGAGATATATAGTGCAGTACAGTTTTAAAATACCATTTTTATATACAATGAAATAATGAAAGTTTTATCTTCACACGGGAACTCATGCTTGCCACACACTGATAATAATATAATCCGTCTTACTAAGAAGTGTCTCACCCCATTATACAAATCATTTTTCAGGTCCTTCAGGAAATCGTGTCCAGCTTACTACGAGGCAGGGGTTTTACTTTTGGGGTGATAGACAGAGCCGGTGAGTCACCGGTGGTTTCATTTTGTTGTTTGGATGGATTGTATAGTATAGACAGGTAGTTGTATGTATGTATTTGGGAACAGTTAGATCTCTGGTAAAGTTTTTTGGCATTTTAGTATATTTCGCTGTATGGTTTTAATTCTAGTAATGACAGGTACACTCGGGATTCCCTAGTTAGGGCGGGTTGCAATATATATATGTGTGGTATGAGAGAGACTTATATGTTTTACTAGCATTCCAGGCTCACGAGGCGGGTCGTGGCGCTATAGGTGGTATCAAAGCCTAGGTTGTTAAGTTCTATAGACTAGGTTAGATGGTTTTACTAGAGTATAGGTCTAAGTAGGACGAGGATAGGAATGGGTAGAATAAGAATTTTAAGTTTTGCTTCGTAAGCTTGGAGGCATAAATTCTTTGACGGACTTCTGTGTTTTTCTGGATTAGTTGATGGGTTCAGAAAACCAAGGCAAGCCATTGATGATTTTTTTTTTCGAGTGGAAGGGTAGGAACTTGAAAATTAGAACGGGAATATGAAATTGGCAGAGTATGTCGTAAATTAGGGGAAAAGATTTAGGCTGGTATTTGGAATTTATTTAAAGTGAGCATTTTAGTGTTATAATTGCACTAGACATGTTAGGATATAAGAATTCTAAATTCGTTTTGGTTCTATCTTCAAGATGTATGGATCCTAAGGATAGTAACGCTATCGTCGGAGGGAGTAGTAGTGAGGGGGTTGCCCATGAGGGTGGCAGCAACTTTACAGTGGCGCTTTGGGATTTCTCCCAGTAGTTTATGGCTGAGGTTATGCGGAGTTCTCGGGGGCAGGATCGTCCCACTGCTGAATTGGGTGATTCTATCGAGAAGTTCATTTGCCTGAAGCCTCCTACCTTCGCAGGAAGTACCAACCCGATCCTTGTAGAGAATTGGATTCGGGAAATCGAAAAGATCTTGGCTGTACTGCGATGCACCGATAAGCAAAAGGTGTTGTATACCACGTTTAAGCTGACTGGAGAGGCCAAGAGATGGTGGGAAGCTGTAAAGTTGCTAGAGGAGCAGAGGCTGGTACCGGTGGCGATGACATGGAGCCGCTTCAGAGAGGTTTTGTAACGCCCCGACCCGCCATGTGGGCCTAGGGTACTACTTTAGTTACGTCTGTGTACTTGATACCTTATTCCTTATATATGAAACACATATACGCAACGAAAATAAAATATAAAATTCTCAAATTATATTACCAAAGTTCTAACTATCTTTATACACAAATATCTCCATTTTCACATAATTACATCCTATAAAACTATACAAAAATGAAATCTCTGTCCATACATACCACCTATATAAATTTAAACCACTAGCCCGACTCCTCTAGCATGCCAGACCCGATCCCTAGGATTCCTGAAAAGATAGTTTGTAAAGCAGGGGCGAGGCACAGTTCAGTAAAGGAAAGACTAAGTTAATGTCAGTGTGTGGTTAGCATGCATTTAGTGTACAGAAAATAACCAGTTCACTAAATAGATAAACACATTTATGAAATCATTCTTGTTTTACACTCACACACACAATTAGCCGAGGATAGGGAAGATTACTTGCCCATACAAGTAGCTTCCCTATGCTCTAATACCATTACTGTTACTAGGGCACTCACCTTTTTTCATAAGCCCTCAATTTATCTTATTAATTATTCCATATTCACATAAATTACAGATTTCATCTAGACACTCTGGACAAAACGCCATTTACTTCCCCCATGGCACCGGTTGTGTGGCCAAAGGTTGGACTAATATCCTGGGGGACTCACCCAAACAATAGTCATTTATACTCTCTGCTTACATACTCCGCGGGTATATGCAGCTCCAACTGCTGGTCCAATTGCCCTTACCTAGAGGGGTACATTCTCCTCACGTAGGCAAATAGGACAAGGCCACCCTACACCTCTTAGCATAGGTGTGGGCGCACATGGCCACATTACAAATCCCTAGCAATGGTACCATGCTCATAATACACTGGTCCTCAGGGTTCCTAAAGCATATTATGCAATTTAGATAATAGAAATAACCATTTAAAACGTCAATTCACATATATTTCTTGTTATTCCAAAAACCTGGCCCCCGCCCACAAAATAAAACCCAACATATAGCTGTCAATTAAAACTCAGCCCTCGGCGGTCAAATAACAATCGTAGCCGTTGGCCAATCAAACAATACCCAGCCACTGGCCGTTATTTCAAACTCCTACATTTCATAAACAGTTCTAGTATTTTCGCAAACATTTCCAATATTTCTCAAACAATTTAGTATTTTATGATTTCTAGCCCATTCAGATCATCTACCACACAATTTCACATTTAAACGCACTCATATATATTCAACTATTCACCATTCATTTTATACAAAATTACATATTATATATCCTAATTTTGTAAAATGAATTAATCTGAACGAGGTTTTTGAAAATAACTTTTGAATTCTCAAATCAAATTATATATATAAACATAACAATTAAATTAATTCAAATTCCATAAAATTATTGGTTTAACTTAATCCCCTTACCTGATATCCCGAAACTACGCTAACAAGGACCCCAAAACGATGCTGGTGGCGCTTACCCAAACCCTGATTCAATAACCCTAATTTAATCAAATCAACCCTAAATAAAATATTATTTTAACATTTCATAAGCCCATAAATTTCAAATAACAATTAAACCCCCCAAAACAACAAATTTTCTTAGTTCCCTAAATCCCACTCTTGCTTTGGAGTGGTGTCTAGGACCCTCAAATTGAAAATTCGCTTCGGCCAAAATAACGACAATCGAGACTAGGACCCCGTGGTGGTGCCTGATTATTGATTTAGCCGAAAATTCAAGGAGAAATTGAGGGAAGAGAGGAAGTATACCTTTTCCTAGGAGTGGTGCCTACGTCGCTCCCACGACAAATCCGCTCCGGTAGGAATGTCGGTGGAGAAGATAGGAACCCAACGGTATCTTCGATTTTCCAATCGGCCGAATATTGGTTGAGAAAATGAGGAGAGAGAGGTGGAAAACGGAGGAGAGCGTGAGAGATGAGAGGGATGAGGGCACGCAAGATATTAGGGGGGCGTAAATCTCTGTTCTACAGGAAATTTCATTTCCTGATGGATCTAAAGATCCTTGAGGATCCTTCCTTTCCTTATATTATATTATATATATTATTATATTATATTATATTATTAAATTAATAATAAGAATTTATTTATTTTAATTAATTATTTAATTAATAATTTAATTTAATTTAATTTTTATTTATTTATTTACATTTTCCTGCATACAATTTACTACGATGTTACATTCTCCCCTCCTTAAAAGAATTTCATCCTCGAAATTTGTTGAATACAAGCCTAAGTAAAATTCATCATTAATCTAACAAGTTTTGAGTTAATCTTTTAAACAACTTTGTTAGAATCGGTAACTAATATAAATCATGGGATTATACATCTTGTTCAAATTCACCTTGCTTTAACACCATCACATAACAACTTCAATTTTAATCTCTAGTCTCTCAAAGATCTAACACTAACATAACCTTAGAAGAATCAATAGGCAACTATCCTTTGATTATGACATGACCCACAAATTTCGTATTAATTGTCCAGAACTCACATTTCTCATTCAGCATATAACTGATGCTCTCATAATGTTTATAAAATTAATCCCAAATGTTGTTTATGTACTTCTTGAGTCTTAGACTACCCGAAAAGAACTTCCATAAAAATTATAACGAATTGATCAAAGTATGGTTGAATAACTTGATTCATTATATCTATGAAAATGCAAGATGCCTTGGTAACCTAATTATTAACACCTGAAAACTTATAGCGATCTTACTGTGTACTCAATTCTGTCTTTGGGATGTGTAACTCCCAAATCTTAATTAGTGATGATTTAATTTCCAATCAATTTTTAAAATTTTAGGATTTTACCAAAAAATCAAATAATCCACCAATCCCTGGAAGTCGATACCAATTTTTAATGTAACATGATTCAACTTCTAATGATTAATGCATAGCCTCGAGGTCCCATTATGTTTCTTAGTGAATAACATAGGTGCAACCTATGATGATATACTAGGTCGAACATATTCCTTGTCGAGAAAATCTTTTAGTTGCACCCTAGGTTGTCTTAGTTCAGTTAATGTCATTCTATATGAAGAAGTTGACATAAGCTCCATTCCTAGCACTAAATCAAATATTAAATTCAATCTACTCTCGGAGATAGCCCCAATAAATCATCTAAGAAGAATATCTAAAAATTCATCACCTATGGGTAAAGAAGTTTGGGATTCGTTAATTCGTATGTTTCTTTCATTGCTGCTACCACCCCAAACATGTGTCCAAATTATATCCTTTCACTAGCTCTCAAGATGTCAAATATGAAAGCTTGTTAGTTAGAAAGAAAATCCTCACTCCATTTGGATCTCTGAGTACTATTTTCTTTTTGGAAACAATCAACTAGGTGTATGATCAATAGATAACCACCCATGGTTAGCCTTATATTTAAATAGAGAACTTGCATTGATGACTCATACTCATCAAGGACCTTACCTGCTGGAACATCTCAGACCAGGATGTGTAATCATTTGCCTGTCAGATCAATTGTATAAAAGCACTTCAAAACTCTTATCATAACTTGTGATTTGTTTGAGTAAAAATTATATGAATTTCCAAACATTCCTTGGAATTCTAATCACCCAATTCCTTTTCAGTGCCAAACTAATGTACAAGCTTACACTTTTAAATCAGGGTAAAACATTATTTTCCTACCAAACTGATTTTAGATTTATTTTTTTTCTTGCTTCAAATAGTTTTTAAGACTCCACTTCTAGCCCATTTTGGAAAACATTGAATATCAAAATATAGTTAGAAAATTTCCTCAATGAAAAACAAAAATTACAATTATGGTAAGTCCAAGTCTTGGTATACTGACTCAAGCCAACCTTGATCTGGCTCCAGTGACTGGACAATATGCAGTAAACACGTGTCTTGGTTCTTGGTACAGAATACAGTACTAATGAAGTTGTTTAGTCAGCTACGATCAGTGATCGTCAGTGATCGAACATTATCTGGCAGCATGAATCTTATGTGAAATGGACCAGGAAGGAAAGGGTGACATTTATTTGTACTAGAGAGTAGCTAACGGTAAAAGGATTAGATTATGGAAATTGCTCCAAAAGCTACAATCAACTGCAGATCACCACATAAGATTTCACATTAAGATGTATACGAATCAAATCCCAATTGACCTGATGCCCAAGCGGTTAAATTAGTGTCCCATTGCCAAGTAGGATTCGCACAGGATAGAGCAAAAAGATAAAGTTCCAGGTCCTAGCATGTATGATTTTCCTTGTAGATAGCAAATTGCTAAAGATCCGAGTATCATTATGATTTTTCTTCTAGGTAAGTTACTAAATATGATTCTTTTAGGTGTTATTTGGTTCACAGGATCCTTTAGAATACTTGACAATGTGATGCCCATGACATCTTATTCTCATGTTTATTTTTAGGTTATGGTGATAACACCACTTCCCAGGAAATAAAGAATTTCACCAAAGCATAGGAGTCCAATTGTTACCCACTTAGTATCTTACATTCTTATGGGAATCTTAATTTTAGGATTAAATTGTTCCCACTATTTTGGCGGGCTTATGAAAATTTGAAAATACGTAGTCAATGCACATTCTCACCAACCTATTTTATTTTTCACAAACAATATCAGCGCTTCTCAGGGTTACACGCTGGGCCTAATAAACCCTTATCTAATAATTCTTGTAACTGTTCCTTTAACTCTTTTAATTCTGCTGGTGCCATTCCGGACGGCGCTGTCCCCGGAACTAGATCCATAGTAACCTCTACCTCATGATCAGGAGGTGGTCCCGATAAATCCTCGGGGAATATATCAGGAAAATCCCTCACTACCGAGATATCCTCTAATATCAACTCCCCTTCTGGTGACCCCCTCGGGGTGCCTGATTACCTCCTCGGCACTGATATGTGGAGGTGGATAGTTCAATGTCGCGCGACAGTTCCGCGCTATATGTCCAGCCCCACCACATCGATAGCAGACATATGGTCCTTCGCTGAACTTGCCTTAATGCCTCTGATAGCATCTGGAATAGATAGGACATTGTGAACTCCCCTAACGGGCTTGAGATCCCATATCTTATTGCTGGCTGGAGAAATCACCAAGTCGCCTCTATGAGCCTTGACTAGTGCTGGTCTGAAACCCTTGAGGCAAGGGCCTCTTATTCTGGTTTGCGGCTCTCTCCTCCTTCTGAATACTAGCCTCAACTGTCATGGCCCTGTCCACCAGTTCAGAGAAACTCTGAGTCAACAATGCCACCATCTGTGCGCGTATTCCCTACCTTAGACCTCTCTTGAATATTCGAGCTTTCCTCGGCTCATCTGGGACCATATGAGGAGTGAAACAAAATAACTCCATGAACCTAGCCATATAATGTTGTACAGTCATGGGTTCCTGGGTCAGATGCAGGCATTCCCGAGCCTTTGCCTCTTAGGTTATAGTAGGGAAGTATTTGTCGAAGAAGACCTCCTTGAAACGGCTCCAAGTGATAGGTGTATGACGTGGACGTTGTTCCTCAACCATGTTCGCTGATCTCCACCACCTCTTTACTTCCTTTACCAATTTAAAGGTGGCAAACCGCACCTTTTACTCCTATGTGCACTCCAGCACACCCAGCAACTCCTTTATTTCCTGAACCCAATCTTCAGCTACGACCGGGTTTGCTCCCCCTACAAAAATAGGCAGATTTGTCTCCGGGTAAATTGCTAAAAAATGGATCCTTGACCAACCGGTGGCTGATCCTGCTCTCTAGAGTCCCTCTGGTTCTCCTTCCTAGCCTACTGTGCTATACTTCGCAAGCACTGCCGAAGCATCGGTATCATCCTCATTGGAAGTATCCACGTGATTATCCCCTCCAACTACTATGTCATTTCCCTTAGAATCCATCCCGAAGATAGGATAGAAACCAATTTAGAAACTCCTCATTTATCATAATTGAAATAGGTATGAAATGGAGAAACTACTAATACGTATGAATTCTCAGTTTAAAGATTCATTCCCCTAGTTCTGTCGCAAAACTAACAAGATATTAGTCTCCAACATAACACTGAATCCACACATGTACTCGACTGCCCTAACATCCCAATCTAAATTTTTGAGCTCCAGTATCTTAACCCAGAAATGAAACCATCGATGGATTTACCATGGTTTTCCTAAAATCATCATTCCAAGAAAAGCACAGAAAACCTTCAAGGATCCCCACCTCCAAGCTTCAAGACCAAAACCCAACCTAACCTACCCATTCCTGTCATTAATTTATCTCAACCTATACTCTGGTAATTATCAACCATCAAAGTCTGCAGAACCTAGCAAACCTAGGCTTTGATACCACCTGTAATGCCCTAACCCGCCACGTGGGCCTGGGGTGCTACTTTAGTGACGTCTGTGTACCTGATACCTTATTTCTCATATATGAAACACATATATGCAACGAAAATAAAATATAAAATCCTCAAATTATATTACCAGAGTTCTAACTATCTTCATACACAAATATCTCCATTTTCACATAATTACATCCCATAAAACTATACAAAAATGAAATCTATGTCCATACATACCACCTACATAAATTTAAACCACTAGCCCCGCTCCTCTAGCCTGCTAGACCTGATCCCTAAGATTTCGTGAAAAGATAGTTTGTAAAGTAGGGGTGAAACATAGCTCAGTAAGGGAAAGACTAAGTTATTATCAGTGTGTGGCCAACATGCATTTAGTGTACAGAAAATAACCAGTTCACTAAGTAGATAAACACATTTATGAAATCATTCTTATTTCACACTCACACACACAATTAGCCGAGGATATGGAAGATTACCCACTCATACAAGTAGCTTTCCTCTGCTCTAATACCATTACTGCTACTAGGGCACTTACATTTCTCAACAAGCCCTTGAAATTATCTCATTAATTATTCGTATTCACATAAATTAACAGATATGCATGTAAGACACTCCCTGTGATAAATACGCCATTTACTTCCCCCATGGCATGGTTTGTGCGGCCCGAAGGCTGGACTAATGTCTTGGGAGATCCACCCAGACAATAGTCATCTATACTCTCCGCTAACATACTCCGTGGGTATATGCAGCTCCAGCTGCTGGTCCGATTGCCCTTACCCAGAGGGGTACATTCTCCTCACATAGGAAAATCAGACAAGGCCACCCTACACCTCTCAACATAGGTATGGGCACACATGACCACATAACAAATCCCTAGCAACGGTACCGTGCTCACATTACACTGGTCCCCAGGGTTCGTAAAACATATCATGCAATTTAGACAATAGAAATCCCCATTTAAAACATCAATTCACATATATTTCCTGTTATTCCAAAAACCTGGCCCCCGACCATAAAATACAACTTGGCGTATAACCGTCAATTAAAACTCGGGCCTCTACCGTCAAATAACAATCCTGGCCCTTGGCCAATCAAACAATACCTGACCACTGGCCGTTATTTCAAACTCTTGCATTTCATAAACAGTTCTAGTATTTTCACAAGCATTTCTAGTATTTCTCAAATAATTCAGTATTTTACGATTTCCAACCCATTTAGATCATCTGCCACACAATTTCACACTTAAACACACTTATATATATATATTCAACTATCCATCATTCATTTTATACAAAATTACATATCATATATCCTAATTTTGTAAAATGAATTAATCTGAACAGGGTTTTCAAAAATAACTTTTGAATTCTCAAATCAAATTATATATATAAACATAACAATTAAATTGATTCAAATGTAAAGAGGAGGTATGGTAACGGCGGAGGCCAACGATGGGATACGAGTGATAAAGCATTTTAGGGTACCTCATCATACCTTGTTTGCCTTATGTGTGGCATGAGGCATTCAGGAGAGTGTAGGGGTGGACTAGGTGACTGTTTCTGGTGTGGCAGGCTGGGACATATGGCGTGAGATTGCTGTACGACGTTGAATTTTGCACCTCCAAAGCAGCAGTATCATGAAGGTAACTAGGCACCTCATGGAAACTATTAGAGGGGTACAACCTAGGCACGAGTGTATTCCTTGACTCTTGGTGATGCCAAGAATGTAGGAGATGTGGTGACAGGTAACATTTACATGATTTCAAATAAAGCCATTGTATTGTTTGACTCAGGTGTGACGCATTCTTTCTTTTCTCGGGGATTCATCAAATTGTGCGAGGTAGAAACACGATCGTTAGATGCCGAATTAGATGTGGTCACACTGACAGGGTCAGTGGTAGTGGGTAGTAAAGTGACTTGAGACTATATAATGGAGATTCAGGGGAGAATGATGCCTGCTGATATGCACATTTTTTATATCATTCTAGGGATGGATTGGTTAGCAGCCAGCTATGCGAGTATTGACTGCCACAGGAAGGAGGTAGTGTTCCGACCTCTTGGGGAGCAGGAGTGTAAATTTTTTAGATCGTGTGTGCGCTCTGCACCACGGATCCTTTCAGCCATTTAGGTAAGGAGGTTACTCCTAGAGGGATGCCAGGGGTACTTAACAATTGTGAAAGAAGCACTGAGGGAGAAACTTAAAATAGAGGATATCCCCATGGTAAGGGAGTTTTCAAATGTTTTCCTAGAGGATTTACCAGGATTGCCTCCTTATCGAGTTTGCCATTGAGTTGCTTCCAGGGATAGCGTCTATTTCTGAGGCTCCATACAAAATGACTCTAGCTAAATTAAAGGAGTTAAAGGAGTAATTGCAAGAACTTCTTGACAAAGGGTTTATTAGACCGAGCGTATCACCCTGGGGAGCACCGGTGTTGTTTGTAAAGAAGAAGGATGGGGCGATGAGGATGTGCATCGACTTAGAGAGATTAATAAAGTGACAGTAAAGAATAAATTCGTTACCCTGAATTGACGATCTATTTAACCAGTTACGGGGCAACCAGGTCTTTTCCAAGATCGTTATGTGATCCGGGTATTATCAAGTGAGGGTTAAATCATAGGATGTACCAAAGATGACCTTCCGTACTAGGTATGACCATTACGAATTTCTGGTTATGCCTTTTGAATTGATCAATGCTCCTGTGGCATTCATGGACCTGATGAATAGGGTATTCCATAAGTACTCGATGACATCTAGATTTATTCGAAGAGTCTTGAGGAGCATGCAACTCATTTGAGGTTAGAACTTCACGGTACTTAGTGTAACACCCCGAACCCCTTGTGGGCTCGGGGTGCTACTTTAGTGATGTCTGTGTACCTGATACTATAACCATTAAACATAGATGCAGCGGAAGTATTGAAACAATCACCAAACATACACTACCAGAGTTCTAAGTTCTTTCATACATATAAGTTTGCAAACATCCATATTACAATCCGACCAAAATTGAACAACTAGTTTGGTCCATACAACCATAATACAAGCCCAGAGGCATACAACATAGCTACTCACATATGAGTTTTTATAGACACTCTAAAAAAGAAACTATTCTATTTTCCACTCCCTGATCCTACTAAGCACGATACCTGGTATTTCCTGAAAAGATGATTTGTATATTGGGATGAGACACTTCTTAGTAAGGGTGATCAAGTTAATATCAGTGTGTGGGAAGCATGCATTTGTATTTACAGAAAAACATCAATTCTTCATATAACTGAAAATAGCTGTCTTTACATCATACGTACTTATACAGTTGGAAATACTTGTTTCATTCTCCTGACATAAACAGTTTAGTCATTTCATAACTTCATTTACATAAATATACAAATATGCATAAAAGACACCTCCTGGGACTAACGCCATGTATAACCCCCGTGGTCAGAGTTGTGATGCTCGATGGCTAGACTAAGCCCGGGGTGATCAACCTAGACAAAGTAAACATACATCTACGCCATAAATCAGACTACGCAGGCATTCGTAATTTTACTTGCGTGACCCAATTTCCCTACCGTGTCCTAAAAGTCCAAGCTTCCAGGTATGGTACACCCTTTACCAAGGTTAATTGGCATAGAACCACCCACAACACTCTTGCAATATAGTGTGGGCGCACATGGCCACATACATAATTCCTAGCAACGGTACTGTGCTCAAAACATAATGGTCCATCAGGGTTCCTAAAACATATCGTGCAATTTAAGTAATAGAACCATATTTCATCATCATTTCATATAAAACCTGGCATAATACAAAACTCGGCCCTCGCGGCCATCTTACATGTAAAATTCAGCCCTTGCGGCCATCATACATATAAAACTTGGCCCTCGTGACCATTATATAAGTATTCCTGCATTTTCATAAACAATTCTAGTATTTCACAAACGTTCATCATTCACCTGCCACACAATTTCCTGTAATTTGAATATAGCCCGTAGGCAACCAAGAAAACATAGCATATATAGTTTAAAACATAAAACCGAATTTTCCACTGTTCGTTTTACTGAAAATACCATAACATATATACTAGGTTTGAAAATAGATCTTTTGAACGGTTGGTTTTAGAAACTTCAACTGAAAACCTGAATATAATTACTTCATAAACATTTCAAACACTTCAATTTTATTAAAAACGCAGACTTAACTTAACCCCCTTACCTATTTCTAAAAAAGAATTCGAAACGCTCAAAAACCGAATCCTAACTTTTTCATGAGATCAAGAATCTGCTCCACTAGGATTGGAGATGTTCATGCCCTAATCCTCGTGATAACTTCCGATCGTCGATTCAAGCTACGAATGGCGAAGAAACCAAAGAGAGAGAGAGAGAGTGGTTCGTGGTTCTAGAGAGAGAGAGAGAGTGTGTGTGTGTGTGTGTAATGACCTTAAATTCTCAATATATAATGTAACAAATTAAATGAAAAAGTCGACCCAAACTCGTGGGTTATGGGAACACCTGTCAATCACAGCAGAAACCTAAGTAGCAACAAGCATAAAATCTCGAACATCCAACCATAAAACATAATACCAGAGTTTACTATATCATCAAAATACTGTTACTATATACAACCTCCAAAAAGTCAAAATAACACTAGGATCATATAACAAAAATATCCCAATCCTTGTTCAACGCTTACCCTTCTAGTAGGGAAGCTCCAATCACTCAATGGCGGCCGGCCCTGACCCGCCGGTCTCTCTAGGTTTCCTGAAAATCATTTAATGTTCGGGGGTGAGACACTTCTCAGTAAGGGAAAATAAACTAAATACAGCTGTGTGGCAACATGAATATTTAATGTAATTATACATATACAGTACATTTCATATATCTGTAGACATTTATCATCACATACTGAATAATCATATAATTTCATAATTGCTGATAAATCATATCGTATGTAAACATATGTTATACTGATAATACTGAAAACATACCTAGGATGAATAGCTAGTTGGTGTCATGTATTACCCCCCCATGACGGGTTGTGCAGCCCGAAGGAGGGACCCGACAATGGTTGGCCGACCACTGCCGAGTCAAATATGTCTGTAAGTACGATGGGCCTGCCGCACCTTAGTTTGGACTGCCAGGTGGACGTCCACACTCTACTGAAAGCCTCATCGACTATCCATCTCCCACCCCCTCGTGGGGTGGTTAGCACTAATCTGATCAATAAGCTACGGTACCGTGCTCCTGAACTGAACTAAACTAACATCCAAGTTTTGATAACATATAGTACATGATAATATGGCGGCCTCGTGCTGAACGTTTCATAATTACGGCCTCATGCCGAGCATTACATAATTACGGTCTCGTACCGAACATTTCATACTCACGGCCTCGTGCCGAACATATCATAATTACGGCCTTGTGCTGAACATATCATATATATCATTCTGAAAATAAATCATTTATCATGTAATTCAACATTGTAATGTACCGTACTCTTTCATAATTTATCAAAACATATTTCATTCATATCATCGTCGTATCATGATATTCTTTCATGGAAAATAACATTCATGCCACACATTTGCTGTATATATTAAATTCTAAAAATCTTAATTTCTGGCATCTCATACATATATATATACATTTCATCACATTAGCAGTATGTTTCTCAATCGTACATTTATTCCATGATATTCAAATATTGTAAATATTTTCAGGAAATCAACTTACTCAAAAATAATAATAATTTGCGTAAAAAGTAATTGCTTTAGTTTATTCCTTTACTTGGCTACTGAGAAAGCCCCTAAAATATCCTGGTCTACCTCATGTAGGATTTTTAGATCAATACCCTGAAACTGAAAACTCTCAGTATTAAACTTCAGTATTTTTACGTGTACATCATTTCTTATAACTATCATAAGACCAAATTTGGCTTAAAAAGCCTTACCTCAACTTAGAGATGATTTCCAACTTGCTTTCACCAACGATCCGCTCCAGCAGATTTGGAGAGAACTTCCCCAGGAGCGTCGTGGTGACTTCGGATTGTCGATCCGGCGTAAATCTGGCCCAAAATCAATGAAAGAGAGAGAGCGAGGGCAGAAGGGGAGAGAGAGAGAGAGAGAGAGAGAGAGAGAGAGAGAGAGAGAGAGAGAGGAGTGAGTTAGCTTAATGGGGAAGTTGAAATACGGATTTTTTCATATTTATAGAACTGGATTCGTCGACAAGTCACGTCATTCGTCAATGAGTCCTTCAATAATTTCGTCAATGAAATTCAGTCCTCGTCGACAAAATTCAGTTGGTTCAAACCTCTCTCAGTATCTCTTCGTCAATGATTCCCCTGTATTCGTCGATGAATTTTCTAAAACCCTCGTCGACGAATCCCCTGTATTCGTTGACGAAGTCGACTTCCTCCTTCTATTACTCTTTCCATTTCCCTTCCTCTTTATTATTTAAATCCCATTATTATTCGGGTTGTCACAGATAGAGAGAGAGAGAGAGAGAGAGAGAGAGAGAGAGAGAGAGATATTTAGCTTTCTTAATGAAGAAGCAAACAAAAATCCTATTTATAGACTCTTGACCCGGTCAAATTCGTTGACGAAGTGGCGCCTTCATCTACGAGTTATAGAAGGCCGTTCGTCGACGAAATAAGGCTTTCGTTGACGAACCCTAAACCTGATATTTTTGACAGTTCTGGATCTCTTCATCGATGAGACTCTAAATTTCGGTGACGAACCACATAAGGGCCTTTATCGACGAGAACATGAACCTCGTCGACGAAGCCTGCTACTCCCCTTTTAAAAATTTTCCTTTCTTATTTAATTTCCTTTTTTTCCTGGTTCGGGTCTCTACAGTCTCCCCTTCTTATAAAAGTTTCGTCCTCAAAATTTGCTAATTATTTTCTATCAAAACATCTGAACTGTATTGCTCCGAATCAAGGAAGAGCCGGTGGCCACTCACATAGCAGCCCCGTCCCAAATTTATTACCTGTCTCACTTATGGCGGAGGAATACTGTGGTTACACATAGTGTATCGAAAATTTACAATACCATACATAAACTCATAAATAACTACCAAACTAAACATACTTACCTTACCTAACCTGCATATAAAACTAACACGTACCTGTTCAACCGTACCAGTCTGTTTAACACTGATCATCATTGAAACGTGAAACACGTCGTGAACTCTAGATAATGCTAGGGGTAATGCCACTCGATAAGCAACTGGACCTACCCTTTCCTGGATCTTGAATGGCCCAATGTACTGAGGGTTTAGTTTCCTCTTCTTCCCAAATCTCATTACTCCTTTCATCGGAGCAACCTTTAGGAATACCATATCTCCTGCCTCGAACTCTAGCTTTCGTCGATGAGTATTTGCATAACTCTTCTGCCGACTCTGAGCTATCCCAGTTTCTTCTCTAATCAGATCAACCTTTGCAGAGGCCTGCTGAATCAGTTTTGGTCATAGTATCTGCCGCTCGCCAATTTGATCCCAATACAATGGAGACCGACACTAACGACCATACAATGCTTCATATGATGCCATCTTAATACTGGCCTCGTAGCTGTTATTGTACCCAAATTCCACAAGCGGTGTATACCGTATCCAACTGTCCCCAAAATCTAGTATGCATGCCCGCAGCATATCTTCTATTGTCTGAAGAGTCCTCTCGGATTGTCCATCCGTTTGCAGGTGAAACGACGTGCTGAATGTGAGCTGCAATCCCAAGGCATCCTGAAAACTCTTCCTGAATCGAGAGGTAAAACATGGGTCTCGATCTGAAACGATAGAAACTGGGAAACCATGGATTCGTACAATCTCTTGCACATATAACTCTGCTAGCCTATTAAGAGAATAGTTGACTCTAATTGAAATGAAATGTGTAGTCTTTGTCAGACGATCTACTACAACCCTTTACCCCCAATATAAATGGCCATATAACGACCTCCTCATACCATTGCCAACGTTATATGATAGTTATACCGAGTACGATATAACAACCTCCTCATACCACTGCCAACGTTATATCGCTTTTTTACATGAACTACAACGCAATTCAATAACAAATCCAACCATTCAAACACATCCACACAATTACCACAATATTTTCAACCAACTAGAATTTGCAACCCAACAATATTCGCAATCACAATGATTCATCATTCCACAGTACTCACAACCATTTAATTAGCAAAGTTGGTTTCATGCCACACGATTTTTCCCAATATAATATATAAACAAAACCATATTTTCATTTCCTACACCATTTAGTATAATTTACCTAAATATATATAAAATTTCATACCCAAAAATTATCTAATTAAAAATTAGTAAAAATCTGTTATAAAGTATTTTCCCTTACCTGCCCCTCGGGATTCCTGCCTAAATCGAACGAAACGAGACCCTGTATTCCAAAAATCTCAACTTACTCAAATCTTAGAAAAATACTCATTTAATGTTTCCTAGGCTCCAAATAACTATATTTAACACAAAAACTCCAAAATAACTCACTTACCCTGATTTTGGGATGTTTCCCAAACTTCTCAGATCAAAATTCTGCTCCACCTATGTTGTAGAGAATCTTTCCAAGGTTCTCGTGGTAACTTCCAATCATCGAATCGGGCTAGAACTAGGCTGGATTTGAAGAGAGAAGGCAGAGGGGCCATTTTCAGAGAGAGAAACTCAAGGAAAATGAAACCTTCAGCTGAAATTCTGATTTTTGCCTATTTAGAAGCAACTTGCCATGTGGTCTCGTCAACGAGACATCAGGACTCATCGACGAGCCCAAGAACACCACTCGTGGACAAACCCAGGAGCTCGTCGATGAAATTCAGATATTCAAAAACCTCTCTCGGTGAACCCTCGTCGACGAGATATGCATACTCAGCGATGAGGCTCAGAAGATTGCTCGTTGACGAGAAAATCCAGCTCGTCGACGAGCGTCTGCTTATTACCCTTTAAAATTTCTTTTTCCCCTTTCTTCTATTTTAATTTTAATTTTTATTATCTTTCTTGTTATTTTAAATAGTTAGAATTTTCCAAGTTGTTGCATAACGTACTAGGGCAGAGGAAAACTATTATATGAGCGGGTAAATTTCCCTATTCTTAGGGGTCTTCGCTGGTAAACTTTTGTATGAACTATGTGAGTATGAGATTAATCTATCACTTGAGGACTTACTAAGTAAGGTGAGTACCCTGGTATATTTTAGCTATGACCTTTGGGTTGCCTAATGTATCAGAGTAGAGGGATACTACTTGTATGGGTGGGTAATCACCCCTATCCTTAGGTAATCTCGTGGTTAAATTACTTGCATGTATTTGAATAGGATCATAAAATGATTTCAGAAATTATGTTAATGATTTGCAAATGATGAATAATATGTTACATACAAACCTCATGTTGGCCACACGCTATTTTAATATATTGTTTCTTCCCTTACTGAGATTTGTCTCACTCGAATATGAACTTATCTTTTTCAGGACCTCCACGAGATCGAGCTTAAAGAACTCGAGCTGTTATAACATTTTTGAGAAAAAAAGGGTATAATTTTGATGATATTTTGGGATGTATATATTTTATATTTTATATTTTATGTTTTAAGTCTTCTGAGAAATGGATGGTTGTGAATACTAGAAGTTGATTTTGGTATATAGATAAAAGTAGAAAACTCTAGTATTATATTGTTGGAAGATTATATTTATGTTTTCCATTGCATATTTATTAATGGAATATCAGGTATAAGAAGTGAATAACGTGGCACCTAGGTCCCATAAGGCGGGTTTGGGGCGCCACGAGGCACGGTCTATTTAGGTTTAACGCACCGGACCGGGTTTTCGAGTTCGGGGCTTTACAAGTTGTCCTAAATTTTATATATATTGTATTAGTTTTTGTTTGAGTGAGAGCTGTTGAACACGAGTAGAGTAAGGCTAAGGGTTAGGGAAATTTTCTTGTAATTATTGTTAAATAGTGGAATTTATGATCCAATCTAACTCCTGTGATGTAGGCAAATTTTCAAAATTTTTAAATCTGTGTGTTCTGTGTATTGATTTTTTTTTTTTGATTTCTTATTTTTCTTTCTTTCATTTGGTGGCTTTGTTGTAGATTTTCGTTATAGATGGTGTCCGAAACGTCCTTTGTACACTTGGTCAGTCCACTGAAATAATGGACTTGTCCTTCTATCATTTTTCACTTAAATACCAATGTGTTATCTCAAATAAAAAGCTGCAACCCTTTGTACACTTGTTTAGAATATTTCCTTTGTTTTGTTTAGTTTGTTTGTTTTTTTTTTTTTACAAGTATTCCACCAAGTCTCATTTTTGTGCGCAACAAAAATTTTAAAAATATTCAACTAAATAATAGTAAAACATTGATAGAGATTTTAGATATGTATAAAATGAATTGTTTCTGTACACTTGTATATTTAGAACTTATGACTCACAGACATTAAGTAATGGAGCCAAAAAAGGAAAAAATAAAATTTGTTATTATTATTATTTTGAAATGATGGTGTACGAGGCCCTTTGGATATTGACTAATCCACTGGGATAAAGAGTTCGCCTCTTTACCCTTCTCCACTTGAATACCAAAGTATTATTTTAAATGAAAAGTCGTAGCCTCCAAGACTCGAACCTTGACCATTTATTTTTATGTTTTATATATATATATATATATATATATATATTATAATATATATTTTGTCAATATTTTAATATTATATGATATATATTTAATACTAATTTAAAATCAATTCAAGTTTAATCACGCTCGAGTTTTATGAACTTGTACCTGAGTAGAGTTCGAGTTTAATAATTTTGAAATTCATTGGGTTGGAGTCGAGTTTCGAGTGTAACATTTTCAAGTCAAATTGAGTTCGATTATTTTCTTGTGTTAATTTGACTCGACTCAATTATAGTCATACACCTTTATTGGGAAGCCCAAAAGATAAAGAGGATTATTAAACTCTCTCTATTGAAGGTGACTGCGTAGGGGAGGTGTAAAAGTTTTAAACAAGTGTAACTCAATTAATTACCCCTAGGTCAACAAAAATACTTAATCATAGGTCCCTTCATCTCTAAGAGACCCTTTTTATAAAAGGGGGAGAGGTATCTTGGTTAGGTATGGAACCATCTTTCTAGTATTTTATTGTTGTCACTTATATATATATATATATATATCTATCTATTTTCTCTTTTTGACTTAGACGTTAAAGTGATTCGTTAAAATACACCCTAAATCCTTGTAGGATATTTGCTTCTTTTTTTTTTTTTTTACAAGTATGCCACCAACAAGTCCCATTTTTGTTGTATAACAATAATTTAAAAAAAATATTCAACTAAGTGATAGTAAAACATTCATAGAGATTTTAGATATGTATAAAACAAACTATTTCTGGACACTTGTATATTTAAAACTTATGACTCATAAAAATTAATTAATGGAGCCAAAAAAGGAAAAAATTAAATTTATTATTATTATTATTATTTTAAAATGATGGTTTTCAAGACCCTTTGGACACTCGTTAAAATACACCTTGAGTCCTGGTAGAATATTTGATTTTTGTTTTTTTTACAAGTATTCCACCAACAAGTCCCATTTTTGTTGCACAACAGTAATTTAAAAAATATTCAGCTAAATAATAATAAAACATTGATAGAGATTTTAGATATGTATAAAAGTTATAAAACAAACTATTTTTGTACACTTGTATATTGAAAACTTATGACTCATAGAGATTAATTAATGGAGCCAAAAAGGAAAAAAATTAAATTTATTATTGTTATTACTTTGAAACGATGGTGTCCGAGGCCCTTTGGACACTCGACTAATCCATTGGGATAATGGGTTTGCCCCTCTACCTTTCTCCATTTAAATACTGAGGTATTATCTCAAATGAAGAGTCGTAACCCCCAAGACTTGAACCCTAGCCATTTAATCAAGAGAGCCTTGAGTTTATCACCTGAGCCACCCTTAGGTGATATTATTATTATTATTATTATTATTATTATTATTATTATTATTATTATTATTATTATTATTATTCTTGTTGTTGTCATTGTTGTTGAAATGATGATGTTGCATGTGGAGTCTGATTTCTAGTATATAGAGTATGGACAGTACTACTGTAACGCCCAGAACCCTTAATCTCGGGTCCGGCGCGTTATACCTGATAAAACCCCTAATAATCCATAATCCATAACATACGCAGCGGAAAACATAATTAATCTCTATATAACATAACACCAGAGTTTACTAATTCTAACTATAATCCATATTAAATCATCCATCAACTACATTTCCGTAAATCTACATAACTCTCAAAACAATTCAGTATTTTCACAATCATTCCTTACTCAATAGTCTTAAAACATAAAGACATAAAACTTAAATATTTACATTCTCCAAAAACATCATTAAAATGTTTATACCCTTTTTCTTATATCTCCTAATAATGCTATAAAAACCTCGAGCTCTCTAAGCTCAATCTCGAAAAAAATCCTGAAAAAGATGAATTCATATTCGGGTGAGACACATCTCAGTAAGGGAAGAAACAATATATTAAAACAGTGTGTGACCAACATGATTTTATATATGACATATTATTTAACATTCGAAAATCGTTAACATAATTTCTGAAATCATTCCCTGAACCTAATCAAACACATGCAAATGTTTAACTCACGAGATTACCCGAGGATAGGGGTGATTACCCGCCCATACAAGTAGTACCCCTTTGCTTTGATATTTAAGCAACCCAAAGGTCGCAACTAAAGCATACCAGGGCACTCACCTTACTCAGTAAGCCCTCAAGTGTTAAGTTGATCTCGTACTCACGCATTCAACAATAGTTTACTGGCAAAGGCCCTGTGGATAGGAAATTTTACCTGCTCATACAAGTAGGTTTCCTCTGCCCTAGTACGTTATGCGGCTACTGTCACATCTGAAGCTACTAGTGCACTCGCCTTATTCAGCAAGCTCTCAGGCGAAAAGTGCGCCCCGCCCAAACATAACATGTTCTACATACATAAATACTTCTAATATCATAATACATCATTCTTTCCATCATTATTCAATCATTCACATTCTTTCATATTCATAACTTAACATTTCCTTGTGTTTCACTTTAAGTGACTCTTTCCTATTTGTATCATTCACCTTTCACATTTCATTTCATTGCATTATCATTCCTTGTCATTTCATTGCATAACATTTTCTTTTCATTCCTTTGTACTACAGCCGCTCTTTAGCCGTCATATGTTAGTCCACATAGAAATGCGCTAGAATCTAACACATATCCTTTTAGCTGTCATCAGTTAGTCCACATAGAAATGAACTAGATCTGCTAACCCGGCTTTCAGCTGTCGTACCTTTACATAGTTGCATTTAACATACACAGGTAACATTGTCCATATCATACTTTATTCTCATTAATTTACTTACTTAGCCTGCATCTCATACATTTAACATATAATTTGCACAGATTCTCATGTCACACAATTTAATAGTAAAATTTATACATTGACTGTAAAATAAGCTCTAAACCTTCTTCTTCCCTCTTATGATGAGAATCAATAAGCACCATGGAAGGATCCATTATATGTTTCAATTGGGCCTATCATCAGAGCGAGATCCAAGAAAATCAAAGAAATACTTCACGGGCTGATTCAAGATATTTGAGCTTATTAAAAAATGGGGCACTCCAAGCATGGCCCAAAGAAAGATGAAGACTTACTAAACTGAATTCAAGTTTGTGATGGAGCTAATCTTGCTTAATGACTCTAATCTCCTTATTAATAATTGTGTGCTAATTCAAATATGGGATTTGACTTAATGGTGTATTGCAAGGCAACTTAGCTTGCATAGTATTTTAGTAAGTTGTGAGAGTCATTAATGTGTCTAGTAAGTTGGTATATTTAATGTCCTTGTCTCCCATGTTTGTATGGGAATTGTTAAGTATTTAATGTTCTTGTCTCCCATGTTTGTGTGGGAATTGTTAAGTGTTTAATGTCATTGTCTCCCATACTAGCTATATATCTCACCATTGTAAGAAGGAATAGGAGGAAATAAAAATGTGAGGCTTTGAGGCTTTGTTTCTTCTTGGTTCTTTTGAAGAACTTTTTGGAACTTATCGGGAGACCCAACAACACACGTTGAGACCCAACAACCACTATTGGAATGTTTGCCCAAGAAAGCTAAAATTCAGATTTTTGGATAGATATGAATGGTAGACTTCGACCCGTTGTTTACGACAAACAAGAACTTTGGTATATACGACCTCAACCCGTTGTTTAGTGCGAAACACGAACCTTGGTATAAGGAAGACGCCACAAACGGTGGTGGAAAGCCGTTTGATTAGTCATTGGTGAACGCCACGGGAAATCTCGATAAGTTCAAAAAAGTTCTTCAAAAGAACCAAGAAGAAACAAAGCCTCAAAGCCTCACATTTTTATTTCCTCCTATTCCTTCTTACAATGGTGAGATATATATAGCTAGTATGGGAGACAATGACATTAAACACTTAACAATTCCCACACAAACATGGGAGACAAGAACATTAAATACTTAGCAATTCCCATACAAACATGGGAGATAAGGACATTAAATATACCAACTTACTAGACACATTAATGACTCTCACAACTTACTAAAATCCTATGCAAGCTAATTTGCCTTGCAATACACCATTAAGTCAAATCCTATATTTGAATTAGCACACAATTATTAATAAGGAGATTAGAGCCATTAAGCAAGATTAGCTCCATCACAAACTTGAATTAAGTTTAGTAAGTCTTCATCTTTCTTTGGGCCATGCTTGGAGTGCCCGATTTTTGAATAAGCCCAAATATCTTGAATCAGCCCGTGAAGTTTCTTTGATTTTCTTGGATCTCGCTATGATGATAGGCCCAACTGAAACATGTAATGGATCCTTCCATGGTGCTTATTGATTCTCATCATTCCCCCACTCTTCAAAAGGATTCGACCTCGAATCCATTGCATGTAATATTAAACCAATAAGACAAGAAAATATTGTAGAAACAACGAATCAAAGGAGTACGGAAAAAAAAAATCTTTTTGCTTTCTTTTCTTTTTGACTGTCTCCTTCTTTTCTTTTCTTTTTTCTTTTCTGACGTATTTTTTTTTTCCCAACTTGCTACACGTCACAAAACAAGAACAATGAAACAAAACATAAGATAAAAGATAGTAAACCTGATTTTAGAGCCTAAGCTCTGATACCAAATGATGCGAATCTCAAACGACACGTATTGAAACCCATACCAAATGATGCGAACCTCAAATCGACATGTGTTGAGACCCATACCAAATGATGCGAACCTCAAATCGACATGCGTTGAGACTCAGCAAACAATGTTGGAATGCTTGCCAAAGAAAGCTAAAATTCAGATTTTTGGATAGATATTAATGGTAAACCTCAACCCGTTGTTTACGACAAACAAGAACTTTGGTATATACGACCTCAACCCGTTGTTTATTGCGAAACACGAACCTTGGTATAAGGAAGACGCCACAAACGGTGGTGGAAAGCTGTTTGATAAGTCGATAGTGAACGCCACGGGAAATCCCGATAAGTTCGAAAAGTTCTTCAAAAGAACCAAGAAGAAACAAAGCCTCAAAGCTCACATTTTTATTTCCTCCTATTCCTTCTTACAATGGTGAGATATATATAGCTAGTATGGGAGACAATGACATTAAACACTTAACAATTCCCACACAAACATGGGAGACAAGAACATTAAATACTTAGCAATTCCCATACAAACATGGGAGACAAGGACATTAAATATACCAACTTACTAGACACATTAATGACTCTCACAACTTACTAAAATACTATGCAAGCTAAGTTGCCTTGCAATACACCATTAAGTCAAATCCTATATTTGAATTAGCACACAATTATTAATAAGGAGATTAGAGTCATTAAGCAAGATTAGCTCCATCACAAACTTGAATTCAGTTTAGTAAGTCTTCATCTTTCTTTGGGCCATGCTTGGAGTGCCCCATTTTTTAATAAGCTCAAATATCTTGAATCAGCCCGTGAAGTATTTCTTTGATTTTCTTGGATCTCGCTCTGATGATAGGCCCAATTGAAACATATAATAGATCCTTCCATGGTGCTTATTGATTCTCATCAAACCCACATTTAGCATTTAATTACTGAAAATATAATTTCTATTTCTTACATAATTATCTAGAAAATTCCTTCCACTTTGTTCAGTTCATTTCCACAAATACATAACTAAATAAGTGGTCCTAAGCTTAGAAATCATAATTTTCCATGGTTGGAATTTTAATAATTCACACCAAAACATATATATAATATAACATAAATTATTACCTTTAATTTCATAAAATCTGATTTAATATATAATTTCCCCTTACCTGGATTCTTGAACTACGCCAACAGGGATTTCGAAAAATACCTGCGACGCTCACCCGGATCCTGAAATTAAATTCCTAGTTCCAATAAATTATTCCTGAATAAAATATTATTTAAATATTTCGTAGAATCATAATTCCTAAATAATTAATAATACCCTTAAATATACTCAAATTGTCAACTTTCTCAAATCCCACTCTCGCTTTGGAGTAGGGCCTAGAAAACCCTAATTGAAAAATTACCTACGTCAAAATGACGATATCGACGACTAGGACCCGGTGGTGGTGCATGATCGTCGATTTAACAGCATATTAACAGCGAAATTGAGAAAATAGGAAAAAATTACCTTTTCCTAGGAGCAGTGCCTAAGCCGTTCCCATGGAAAATCTGCTCCAGTAGAAATGTCAGCAGCGGAATCAGGAATCCAATGGCACCTTCCGTTTCCCGATCCGTCACAAACTCGCCAAGTAATTGAGAGAGAGAGAGAGAGAAAGAGAGAGAGGGACGGAAGTGGCTGGCGCGCGCAGGAAATATTCAGTGGGGTTGCTGCCTGCTCCAGCTTCTTCTTCTTTCTTCTTTCTTCTTTTTCTTTCTTTTACTTTACTTTATATATATTAATTATAATAACTTACTTATATATATCATTCTTATTAGTTTTTTTTTTTTAATCCAATGTAAAAATATTTAATTTAATAACTAATTATTTAATTATTTAATTTATCTTAATTTAATTTAATTTTTAAATTATTATTATTATTTTTTTCCCACGCCATTCTTTTTATTTATTTATTTGTTATGTTATTTATTATTTTTTTTCAAATTATTTTAATCTTTTTAAATTTCCAGGTCTTTACAACTATGGGTGCGACTTTGGTCTATTGAAAGAGATACTTATATAATTATATATTTTGTGAAGGTTGTCCTAAATTCTCAAATATATTGTGTTAGTTTTTGTTAGTGTGAGAGCTGTTGAACACGAATAGAGTGAGGTCAAGGCTTAGACCATTCTGCTTGTAATTATTGTTAAATAGTCGAATTTATGATCTGATCTAACTTGTGGGATGCAGGCAAATTTCCAAAATTTGTAAATCTTTGTGTTTTGTGTATTGATTATTTTTTATTTGTCATTTTTCTTTCTTTCATTTGATGGCTTTGTTGTAGATTTTCGTTACATATGGTGTCTAGGATGTCCATTTGTACACTTGTTTAGTCCACTGAAATAATGGACTTGTCCTTTAATCATTTTCCACTTAAATAACAATGTGTTATCTCAAATAAAAAGTCGCAACCCTTCATGTCGACACCCCAATTTTAACCAGGCCTCCCTAAGAAACCCGGCATAATAAAGGTTGTCGTTGAGTCTTACATAGACCCATTTTTCAAAAATTAAGACCCCGAGCCCCTCTTTCCAAAAATTGAGTCTTTTTGAGTAGTTCACGTCCCTTTAATTTCAGTTTTTAAAACCCAACTCGTATAATCTTAGCATAGTTTTCCTTAGTCGTAGAATTAATCTCTTTTAATAAGGTATCGTGAAATAAGTCCTCGTAATTTTAAAATTGAGCCCTTTTGACTTCGGTAGTTGAGCTTCTCAAAAATATTTTTAGAGCACGGTCTTGTGAAATAAGGTCTGTCAAATTTTCAAAACCAAGTTGTTAGTTTGTGTTTTTGATTAAGTTGAAGTCCTGTGATCTCAAACTAGGCTAGGCATTGTGTCTTAAGTCATAAAATCCCATAAATTTGAGTTCTTGATTTTAATCTTGAAATTGATCTCTTCGAATCAAAGTTTGAAGTTTTCAAAATTAAGTCTTTGGCTTCAATTAGGGTGCAAATTAAGTTTCTTTCTTGAAATTATTTTCTTAAGTCATTCGTGATTTGAAATTGAGCTTTTATATCCTAAATTTTAAAATTCGGTCTTTAATTTTGGAAATTGGTTATTTTATTGAGGTCTCAAAGTCATTCATTATTATCAGGAGTTTCTTGTGAAAAAGGGTCAACTCTAGTGAAATTAGAAATAGCTTCCCAAGAGGGAGGGGGGTGAATTGGATTTTAAAACTTTCTTTTAACTTCTTTTAAGAATCCTTAACTTCTTTAAACACTTAATCAATTCTTTAACTTATTTGTTTAATTTCACCAATCACACAACAACTTAATTAAACAACCAATCAATTAAACGCAATCTTCAATCAATTTATTTTCCAAGTATAAGTCAAACAACAAACAACCAGACTAAGATATAAAGTATTCAGCACTTTGGTAATATAACAACTCAAGATGGTTGTTTGTTTATATTTGCCAAATTTGAACCAAACCCTGTAATGAATGAGAATTTATGCTTGCTGATGTAAAGCCCTGTATAGATGAATCAAATCACCCTTTCCAAATATTTAGAACTTAAATAAACTCTTGGTAAATTTATCTTTGGGATGTTAACCAAGTAACGTACTCCCGTAAGGTTTCCGCAAGATATGGTGTCACCAACGTACTCCCTTTCGGTTTCCGCAACCCAAATCAAAATTAAACCTTAAGTTTGTTTGATTTTCCAAATATATGTAGTTCATATGATTCCCAAATTTTAAACTATCCACACAATTTAAATATGCTGAAAATAAAGAGTAAGGGAAGGAGAGAATGAGACGGAGATTTTTACGAGGTTCGGCTTATACCCAGCCTACATCCTCGCCTTTGGCAAACCACCAAAAGATTCACTAGTTCAGTTCCGTTGACGGGTGGAACAATACCGATTACAACACTCTTTGGTTAAGGCTAGAGCCCGCCTTCTCCAAACGATATTCCCTCGTTCGGTCACTCCTTACATAGGCTAGAGCCCGCCTCTCTAAGCAATATTTCCTTGCTTAGCCAACGATCCAAACAACCCTTGGAATCGTCAAAGAACTACAAGAAACAAGATATAATCTGCATACAAGTATATTCTCTTAAAGAGCAAGTTAGTACAATTTCAGCACTATGTACTTTGAATGTAAAATACCAATATGAAATACAATGAAGCTCACGTGTAGAATTCACCAATATCCTTCTTAGAAGAGGATTAGAAGTAGGAATTCAAAGGAGGAATAATTAGCACTTCAGAATTTCTCAGCAAAATAGATTTGCAATGAGTGAGCAAGAGAGCTTTTGGAAGAACAAGAGTGCTTTCAGCTTTACAAGAAAAAATTTCAATTCTTGGATATGTTTTGATTTGAAAAACCATGTATTTATAGGTTTTCAAACTTGTTTCCATGTTGCAAAAGTTTCCTTTGAGAGTTTCCCAAAATTTTAGAAAGTTTAGAGCTCAAACGGCTATATTTTAAAACATGAGAAAAAAAATTTTTGCCCGTTGAATAGTGTTCAGTTGACTGAAGTCATAAGTTCAGTCAACTGAACTGCTACTGCCTACTGTATATTCTATCCAGAAAATCTTCAGTTGATTGAACTTAATCTTCAGTCGACCGAAGTCATCTGTTCAGTCATCTGAAGTCCCTCCCATGAACAGTGTTCAGTTGACTGACAGCAGTGACCCTCTTTCAGTGTTTTAACCATAACTTTTTATGTATAACTCTAAATTAGGTTTTCTTGATGTCAAAAGAAAGCTAAGAGAAAATACTAAAAATTTAGTGTTCATCACTTTTTAAAATAATGAAGTTTTGATAGTGAAAAATACACCTGAATATGGCTGTATCAAAATTGACAGCAAACAGAAAAACCCTTTTTGGTGCTTTTTATTCCAAAAATGATTCTAACCCTTTTAAAATAATTTTTGACTTTATAAAATTATTTTACAGATATTTTAAAAGGTATTTAGGTCCAATAAGTTAACCTAAGAGCTTCAAAATATTACAAACGATATTTTAAATATTTAAAGTACTTACATGAAAAATTCTAAAACTCTTCTCATTCTAGGTTCTTGAGTCTTCATATTTTGTTTCTTCAAGCTTCAAGCTTTCATATTCTTTGAGCTTTCTCACTTTGCTTTTTCTTTGGCTCTTTGAACTTTAATATTAAACCTTGGCTTTCAACAACTCATTCATGTCTTCATATTCTTCAAGGTTTAATATATCATCTTCAAATCCATGCTTGGACTCTTTTAAGCTTCATTTGATCCTCTTCAGCACTTTGACCTTGCTTTCATCATATTTGATCCTTGTGGGCACTTTAACCTTGCTTTCTCATATATAAGCGTTGAAGCAACATTACTCACACAAATATGTTAAATTTCACTTGTTTGTTAGCATCAAAACAAGATAAGAAGATTTTAAGCCTTGTAAGGCCAACATCTAGGATTGGGGTCAAAATTAAAAATAAGGTCACATTTCATTACGTAAAGGGGGGGGGGGGCACGTGTGCACGTGCGGGGTACATACACAGGCAGGCAGAAAAGATACAGTAAAAGTTACATATGAAAAAAGGTGGAAAGTGCAAAATAAAATAAAATGTACAAACAAGAGTTGCAGCACAAACCATTTGGGGGTACATATAGGTTATAGTCACAAAAATAAAATACAAAAAATAATAAATATAAAAAATAAAATAAAATTGCTTGCCCTCCTCTCCTAGTTTGCCACCTGGAAGCACCTGAAAAAGCCCGCAAGTCCTAGTTTGCAACTTGGACCCTCATTTGCACACATAAAGGAAAAGGGCACAATTAGTTAATAGAAATTCAAAAAAAAAAAAAATGGAATAAATCACATGCAGGTTGTTAAAGGGAATTATTCCCTGACACAGTTCGTTGGAGGGGAATATTGCTGAGGAAATTGGTGCCAAAAGCCACGCTAGACTCCCTATAAATAGGGAGTCTCATTATAGTAAATGCACCCCTCAGAGAATACAGAAACATTCTGCAAAAATAGAGAGAGACCTTAGAGAAGTAGAGATACCCTGCTGAATTGAGAAGTGAGAACTGAGAGCTGGGAGGAATTCTGCTAGGTTGTAAAGAGTAGAAAGCAGAGATCAGAGAGGTAGGAGGGAAGAAGAAGGTTAGATAGACCAACGGAGAGGCACCCTTTGGTGCCTTCCTGTCTAGAACTTGAAGCAGAAGTTTAGGAATTCCCATACAGACACCCAGAAAGACGCAGAGGCAAACAAGTTTGGTCTCACTCACCGAAGAAGAAGACCGGAGGAGCAAAGGCCATAGGTAAATTTGACACTCTCTCTATTCCAATTTAGAATCATTATATGGTGTGTATGCAGGTACCTATGATTGAGTCCCAGGTTCACATGTGAACCTGAGCCTAGGCTTAGCAAGGAGTAGACCCGAAAGTTTGGCCCGAATCCAAACTCGGGTTCAAAACCCTTGACCCTCCCCCAAACTTTCAACTCGAATTTGAGCTCGAGTTCAAGTCACATTCAGGATCTGAGCCCCTTCCCAAATTTTAAAAACCCCAGGCCCAGTCAATTTATTAAAAGGAAAGTCCATTTTATAAAACCTGGGGCCTGGGTTTGAGTTTTAAAATCAAGGCTCATTTTATTGAAAGTGCCCAAACCCAGGCCCACATTCATTTTAAACTCAATCCGGCCCGGTTTTTAAGGCCTGTACCCATTTTTTTAAAAAAACACCTAGGCCCGTAACCATTTTTTTTAAACTACCCCTAAGCCTATTTGAAAAAAAAAAAATTCTGCAAAGCCCATTTCAAAAATTCTTGACCCTAGGCCCGTTTTCAAATTAACTCTAAGACTCATTTTTAAAATGGCCCGACCCACTTTCATTTTTAAACGAACCCCAGGCTCATTTTTATAAGTTGACCTAAAGCCCGTTCTAAAGAGTTTTAACCCTTGGGCTCATTTTCATGAAAAACCAACCAAACCCATTTTTAAGGACTTAACCCCAAGCCCATTTTTAAAGGCTTACCCTAGGCCCATTTCAAAACCAACCCATCCCAATTCCAAAATACACACACGAGCTTGATTTTAAACAAGAACATACTTTAGAGCCCACACGTGTCCAATCTGGACATACTGTACTCACTTGGGTTTAACCCGAGTCCGCACGGTGCCTCCCACGGGTTGACTGATGCGAGTCAACCCTGCTGTTCACTCACTAGGTCTGAAGACGAGTCCAATCATCCTCAACCTTTGCCTTAACCCTGCAATCAAACCCTAGCCAAAAAAATCCTAGTTTTGAGACTCAGGGTCATCAAGACAGCCACGAACAAATCACAAACAACATTACATACACAAACAACCATGCTCATAAAAAGCTAAGAAAAATTAAAAACAAAAAAAAAAAGAAGGAAAAAACTTATCTTGAGCATTTTCGAGACCTCTTTTAGGTCAGCAATGACTTTCTTTCTTCAAATCCCTTTGGAGTATTTACTTTTCATCATGATCCAATCGGAGGGCTCTTAGGTCGTGCAGATTTGACCGTGGGAGCTTGAAGGGAGAGCTATTTGAAGTTAGGGTTTCTTTAGAGAATTGTGGTGAGAGTTTTGGAGTGAGAGGAGGTTATAGCTCCTAGGACCTGATTTAGGGTTTCGGCTTCGAGCAAAGTTTCAAAGAGGAAGCTCGAGGATTGTTAAAAAGGTGAGGATGTTTGAAGGTCGTAGGACTTTAGGGCTTCAAAGAAATTTGCTGGTGAGAGAAATGAAAGGATTGGGAGCCAGGAGGAGCTTTAGTAGAAGCTAGGTTGATTAGGGTTTCTGAGGTCGTTTGGAGGAAGATAAAAGAGAAAGGAGTAGCAGGAGGAAGAGAAAGAGAGAAAGAGAGGACTACGAGAGAGAGGAGAGTGAAAATGAGAGCATGGCAAAAAAATAAAGCTTTTGTATTCGTGGTCCATGGACTGTAGGATCTAGACACGTGGAGCATTCTGACCCGCTCAATCGAACTCAAGCACGACCAAAATCCAAGTTGTTCGTTTCCACCCTGCGCTGAACACTCCTGATCATTCCACATCAGACTTCTTGATGTACCTCCCTCCGAGTTGTTCGATCTCCATAGGCAATCAATGGTCGAGATCATTTTGGTAAGAGATTATCATGAAAGCCCGCATGCTTATCTGCACACCAGGTGATACGTGGCATCCTCATGTCCCCTCGCTATTAATGCTGGCAGCGGCTCTCGGAGGACCATTGGATTTTCACACTTCACGAACACTCCAGACGGCCCCAATTTCATCAACGTCAGCATCTCTAACTTATTCAGCTACCATTGTTCGATGGGGATCCGCGTGGATGGCCTCGATTTCTCCATCGTCAGCATCCCTGACATGATCAGTGGGACCCAATCATCACATCCTCTTCCTTGTACGATTGTTGGCATGTGACACTCTATCTCTCTTGCAGCCAGTGTTGTGCTTGAATGTCTTTCAACCATCCAACCATCCCTTCCTAATGAACGGCCATGATCTATCCCTACCTGCAATCCAGATCCATCCCTTACTCCCCACCACACGATCTGAGTTCACATGGATGGTTTGGATCACCCCTGTAACGCCTTGAACCCTTAAACCTGGGTCCGGAGCATTATACGTGAAAAAATCCCTGATAATCCATAATCCATGATATACACAGCGGAAAACATAAATATAATCTCCATGTGATATAAAAACCATAATCAATAATACCAGAGTTTACTACACCTATATAACATCCATACTATCCATCTAACACCTGCATTACCATACATACACAAATCTCCAAAACATTTCAGTGTGCTCACAACCATTTTGTTCTCAACAGACTTAAAACATAAAAACATAAAACATAAATATTTACATTCCCCAAAGTATATAAAAAATATACCCTTTCTCTTTATAATCCTCAAAAAGCTAAAAACTCTCGAGCTCTCTAAGCCCGACCTCGAGGATGTCCTGAAAAAGAAATAATCATATTTGGGTGAGACACATCTCAGTAAGGGAAGAAATAATATATTAAACACAGCGTGTGGCTAACATGAGGTATATAAGTATCATTTTAATAACATTTGTAAAGCATTTTCATAAACATTGAAATCATTCTTTGAATCTAAATAATCACAAGCAAAGGTTTAACCCACGAGATTACCCAAGGATAGGGGTGATTACCCACCCATGCAAGTAGCACCGCTCTGCTCTGATACATTTGGCAACCCAAAGGTTACAATTGAAGTATACCAGGGCACTCACCTTACTCAGTAAGCCCTCAAGTATTAGACTGATCTCGTACTCACACCGTTCAACAATAGCTTATTGGCAAAGGCTCTAAGGATAGGGAAATCTACCTACACATACAAGTAGGTTCCCTCTGCCCTAGTATGTTATGCATCTATTGCCACATCTGAAGCTACTAGTGCACTCGCCTTTCTCAGCAAGCCCTTAGGCGAAGAATACGCCCCGCCCATATCATAGCATGTTCTTCGAACATAAATACTTCTAATATCATAATACATCATTCTTTCTGTCTTTATTTAATCATACACATCCATTCATGTTCATAACTTAACATTGCATTGCATTTCACTTTAAGTGACTCTTTCCCATTTGTATCGTTCACATTTCACATTTCATTTCATTGCATTGTCATTTCATTGCATAACGTTTTCATTTCATTCCTTCGTATTACAGCTGGTTTTTAGCCATCATTTGTTAGTCTACATAAAAATGCGCTAGAATCTGTTACAGTTAGTCCACATGAAAATGTGCTAAAATCTGCTAATATGACTGTTTTTCAGCTGTCTTACATTTATATGGTTGCATTTAGCATACACAAGTAACATTGTCCATATCATATTTTATTCTCAATACTTACTTACTTAGCCTGAATCTTATACATTTTACATATATTTGCATAAAGTCTTATGCCACACAATTTAACAGTAAAATTTATATACATTGCTTACAAAATAAGCCAACCCATAATTAACATTTATATACTAAAAATAAATTTCATTTCTTACTTAATTTCTCAGAAAATTCCTTTCACTTTCATTCATTTACTTTCACATGTACATAATTATATAAACAATCCTAAGCTCAAAAAATATAAATTTCATGGTTGGCATTTTAAACCCACATAAAAGCATATATATATATATATATAAGTAACACATAATTCTTTTTAATTCATGAAAAACTTGATTTAATATATAAATTTTCCCCTTACCTGAATTCTCGAACTACACCGACAGAAATCTCACACAGATGCCCGCGACGCTCACCCGGATCCTGATTCAAAAACCCTAGTTCCATTAAATTATTCCTAAATAAAATACTATTTAAATATTTCTTATGACCATAATTTCCAAATTAATAGTTATACCCACAAATATAACCAATTTTTCAAAATTTTCAAATCTCACTCTGACTTTGGAGTGGGGCCTAGAAAACCATAATTGGAAGTTTACCTACGTTAAAATGACGACAATCACGACTAGGACCACGTGGTGGTACCCGATCGTCGATTTAACTGCATATTTACAGAGAAATTAGGAAAATGGGGAAAAGTTACCCTTCCCCAGGAGTAGTGCTTAAGCCGTTTTCACGACAAATCTGCTCCAGTAGAAATGTTGGTAACGGAGTTAAGAATCTAACGACACCTTCAGTTTTTCGATCCGCCGCAAACTCGTCGAGAAATTGAGAGAGAGAGAGAGAGAGAGAGAGAGAGAGAGAGAGAGAGATGGAGAAGGAGAAGCAACTGGGGCGCAAGAATAAAAATTCAGGTGGGGTTGGCGTGCGTCTCTACAGAAAGCAAACTTCTTCCTAAAGCTTTTGCTTCAGGAAGTTAATCTTTTCACACACACACACACACACACACACACACACACACATATATATATATATATATATATATGTATATATGTATATATATGTATATATGTATATATGTCTTACTTCAATTAGTTTTTTTTTTTCTTTCATGCTACTTCTTTCTATTTATTTATTTAATACATCAATTAATAATGTTTAACTAATTAGTTGATTAATAAATTTAATTAATTAATTAATTTTATTTATGATTTTTTCCTAATTATTTTAATTATTTTAATTTTTTGGGTCTTTACAACCCCGGAGCGAATGCCCGCACAGCTTTGCACGCGTGGGAACACGTGGCCACCATTACACGATTTGGATCTGTGTCGAACGCCCTTAGCCACTCATGGTGCGACACTTAGCATTGTCCTAACTCGGATCTTAAACCGGTCTCCTCTAGACCGGTCAAAGTTTGACCAGTTTGCCCCCTGAACCGGATTACTCCGGTTTTTCTTTCCTTTCATTTTTATTATTTTAAATAATTCCTTTTAAAATAAATAAAATTCATAAAAATTCCAACAGAAATCATAAAAATGTTAGAAAAATCACAAAAAAATTCAGAAAATTCAGGATAAAAATCTAAAAATGTTTTTGCCTTGATTTTTATTACTTTTTCTTAATTGACTTAGTGGTATTTCAACTAAAAAAAATAAAAATCACAAATCATATTTTCAAGATCAAAATTGCTCTTATACTTGGAAAATCACATAAAAATTTAGAAAAAATCATAGGAAAATAAAAAAATATTTTTGAGTTGGAAAACTCATTTTCACAAATTCTTCATTCCCAAATAAATTCAAAACCCCTCGGAATATTATTTTTCATACTTAGAAAATCCTATAAATATTTCAAAAACCTGGGAGTGTATTTTGTACCTTATTTTCTAGATTTTCCAATTTCGATGATTGCAATAGGAGACATTGAGCTCTTCGGAGTATGGTATGCCCCAATTCTGAGGAAATACTTATATAGTATTTTATTTTGTGAATTTCTTTACACTTTTTGATAGGGAGTAATTTTTTAAGGCTTATTAAATTTATTTTGAGATAATTTTTGGTTAATTAGGTACCATTCTTTAGAACGGGCACGTAGGGGGTGCTAATACCTTCCCCTCGCGTAACTGAACTCTTGAATTCAACTCTGGTAACGTAGATCGATTCTACCCTTAGTTTGGTAGTAATCAAGTGTTCTAACCACACTTCAAAAGGTTAGTGGTAAATCTATACACTTTGTTTTCCACGAAAATAATATTTTCAAAATCCACTATACTTCACTTCATTATCATTTTTTGAGTCATCCCAGGTTTGTGTCTAGGAACGTCGTGACACTTTGTACACCTGTTTAGAATATTTCCCCCTTTTTTCTTTTTGTACAAGTATTCCACCAACAAGTCTAATTTTTGTTGCGCAACAATAATTTAAAAAATATTCAACTAAATAATAGTAAAACATTAATAGAGATTTTAGATACGTATAAAATGAATTGTTTCAATACACTTGTATACTTAAAACTATGACTCATAGACATTAAGTAATGGAGCCAAAAAAGGGAAAAAAATAAATTTGTTATTATTATTATTTTGAAATGATGGTGTATGAGACCCTTTGGACATTGACTAATCCACCGGGATAATGATTCGGCCTCTTTCCCCTTTTCCACTTAAATACTATGGTATTGTCTTAAATGAAAAGTCGTAGCCTCCAAGACTCGAACCTTGACCATTTATTTTTATGTTTTATATATATTTTATAAATATTTTAATATTATATGTACATTATGTATATTTATATATATATATATATATTTAATACTAATTTAAAATTGAGTCAAGTTTAGTTGAGTTAAGCTCAAGTCTTATTAACTTTTACCTTAGTAGAGTTCTAGTTTAATAATTTCAAAATTCATTGAGTTGGAGCCGAATTTTGAGCTTAACATTTTTGAACCAACTTGAGTTCGATTATTTTGCTATGTTAATTTGACTCAACTCAAATATACTCATGCACCTTTATTGGGAAACCCAAAAGATAGAGAGGATTAATTAAACTCTCTCTATTGAAGGTGACCGCAGAGGGGAGGTGTAAAAGTTTTAAAAAAGTGTAACTCAATTAATTACCCCTAGGTTAACAAAGATCCTTAATCATAGGTCTCTTCATCTCTAAGAGACCCTTTTTATAAAAGGAGGAGAGGTATCTTGTTTAGTATGGAAACATTTTTCTATGTGTATATATATATATATTCTCTTTTTGATTTAAACGTCAGAGTGATTCGTTAAAATACACCTTGAATCCTTGAGAATATTTGCTTCTTCCTCTTCATTTTTTTTTTTTACAAGTATTTGACCAACAAGTCCCATTTTTGTTGTGCAACAATAATTTAAAAAATATTTAGATAAATAATAGTAAAACATTGATAGAGATTTTAGATATGTATAAAACAAACTATTTCTGTACACTTGTATATATATATATATACTTATGACTCATAGAGATTATTTAATGGAGCCAAAAAAGGGAAAAAATTAAATTCATTATTATTATTATTATTATTATTATTATTATTATTATTATTATTATTTTGAAATGAAGGTTTACGAGACCCTTTGGACATTCGTTAAAATACACCCTGAGTCCTTGTAGAATATTTGCTTCTTTTTTTTTTTACAAGTATTCCACCAACAAGTCCCATTTTTTTGCACAACAATAATTTTAAAAATATTCAGCTAAATAGTAGTTAAACATTGATAGAGATTTCAGATATGTATAAAAGTTATAAAACAAACTATTTTTGTACACTTGTATATTTAAAACTTATGACTCATAGAGATTAATTAATGGAGCCAAAAAGGAAACAAAAATAAATTTATTATTATTATTACTTTGAAACGATGGTGTCCGAGACCCTTTGGACACTCATATAATCCACTAGGATAATAGGTCTGCCCCTCTACCTTTCTTCATTTAAATACTATGGTATTATCTCAAATGAAAAGTCATAGCCCCCAAGACTTAAACCCATCCATTTAATCAGGAGAGCCTCGAGTTTACCACCTGAGCCACCCTTAGGGGCAATTATTATTATTATTATAATTATTATTGTTGTTATTGTTGTTGTTGTTGTTGTTGAAATGATGATGTTGTACGTGGAGTTTGATTTCAAGTATATAGAGTATGGACAATATTACGGGTGCGACTTTAGTCTATTGAAAGAGATACTTATATAATTATATATTTTGTGAAGGTTGTCCTAAATTCTCATATATGTATTGTATTAGTTTTTGTTAGAGTGAGAGCTGTTGAACACGAGTGGAGTGAGGTTAAGGCTTAGACCATTCTGTTTGTAATTATTGTTAAATAGTGGAATTTATGATCTGATCTAACTCCTGAGATGTAGGCGAATTTCTAAAATTTGTCAATTTGCGTGTTCTATGTATTGATTGTTTTTGATTTCTCATTTTTCTTTCTTTCATTTGGTGGCTTTGTTGTAGATTTTTGTTACACATGGTGTCCGAGACACCCTTTGTACACTTGTTTAGTCCACTGAAATAATGGACTTGTCTTTCAATCATTTTTCACTTAAATATCAATGTGTTATCTCAAATAAAAAGTTGCAACCCTTTGTAAACTTGTTTATAATATTTGTTTTTTTTTTTTTAACAAGTATTCCACCAACAAGTCTCATTTTTGTTGCGTAAAAATAATTTAAAAAAGATTCAACTAAATAATAGTAAAACATTGATGGAGATTTTAGATATGTATAAAACGAATTGTATACGTACACCTGTATATTTAAAACTTATGACTCATAGACATTAAGTAATGGAGCCTAAAAAGGAAAGAAATTAAATTTATTATTATTATTATTTTAAAATGATGGTGTCTGAGGCCTTTTGGATATCGACTAATCCACCCGAATAATGGGTCTGCCTCTCTACCCTTCTCCACTTAAATACTAAGGTATTATCTTAAATGAAAAGTTGTACCCTCCAAGACTCAACCTTGACTATTTAATTAAGAGAGCCTTGAGTTTACCACCTAAGTCATCCTTGGGGGGCATTATAATTATTATTATTGAAATGATGACGTTATATATGGAGTCTAATTTCTAGCATATAGAGTATGGACAGTATTTTGGGTGCGACTTTGGTTTATTGAAAGAGATACTTCTATAATTATATATTTTGCGAGAGATACTTGTATAATTATATATTTTGTGAAGGCTGCCCTAAATTCTCATATATATTGTATTATTTTTTGTTAAAGTGAGAGATGTTGAACACAAGGAGAGTGAGGTTAAGGGTTAGGGCATTCTTCTTGTAACTATTGTTAAATAGTAGAATTTATGATCTGATGTGGCTCCTAGGATGTAGGCAAATTTTCAAAATTTTTAAATTCATGTGTTTAGTGTGTTAATTGTTTTTGATTTCTCATTTTTCTTTCTTTCATTTTCTGACTTTATTGTGGGTTTCGTTACTAATTGTATCGGAGACTTGACATTTAAGTAAAAAAAAGTATAGGAGTGAATCGAGTATTAATCAAGTGTCTGGAAAGTCTCGGACACTATCTTCTCAACAAAATAAAATAATAATAATAATAATACAACCTCTTAGACTTGAATTCTAACATTTTAATTAAGAAAACTTTGAGTTCATCATCTAAATCATCCTTCTTGGAGCAACTTAAAATTTATTATTTCAATTCATCTTCCTCTTTATCCTTTTTTAATTTGTTGTAAAAAATCATATGTATATTTTTGTATGGAAACTAGAAAATAATTTGAATTCATTAGTTTTATTATTGTGTTGATTATCATCATCATCACCATCATCATCATTATCATCACCACCACCACCGTCGTTGTTAATTATTTAATTACGGGTTCATAATTGATTGATGTGGAGAACACGTACGTGCAGGGTTTCAATATTCATATAATGCAGAAGAACCTGAAGAGTGAAGACAGAAGAGAAGCTAATAAATAAAAAAAGAAAAAGCTGGCAAGCTAGCAAAAGCTGCCACTGCTAGCTTTTTGCTTCCATGCATGTATGCATGCATGTACCCCCAGCTAACTGCCACCTGCCATGCCACCTTAATTAATTTATTAATTTCAATAACAAGATATATTAATTAATTATTGATTACTTAATTTCCATCCATCCATATTTATAATTACATCTTATTTAAATCTAATACAAATTCAAGGTCTCTCCAAAAATGGAATAAGTGTTTGTACAATTTTTGTGCTTGTGAGTTTTTTTAAAAAAAATATATGATGAGGCAAGCGATGTCTCAGATAGCTATAAATGAAAATCACTTAACCAAACATTGTCTTACCAATAATATATACGGGTGAATTCCTGAATTTACCACGTAAACATTTAATTCTTTCTCATCTCTTTACCCTCAGGGTGTGATTCAGGTGGTAATGTGGTCTGCGGGAGTGCCTCTCATGAGGTCAGGTGTTCAAACCCTCATGGTCTCATTTTCGTCCCTGAATTCCTGAATTTACCCTCCTTTTGTAGTTGTGGAGTCAATTTCAAGGGGCGCAGGATTAGTTACGTGGACCGTAAAACAGACACGTGGATACCCGGTGTGTAATCCAAAAAATATATATATACGGGTGAACAAGTATCTTTATTCTTTTCCTTTCTATCTCTTTCGTTGCTTTTTTAACTTGAATTTGTTCATCTTCCCCTTTCCCTCTCCCAATAACTATAATGGATTAGTATAAACATCCTATTTCCATTTACTTATATTCAAATATCCACAATTACGAGTTATGATCAAAAAGGTGTTTAACAACTTTTTTTTTATTATCAAACAATAGAAACAAAATGACAAAGAATACAAATTGAAAATAATTATTTATATCATATGTAATGCAGGTAATTGTGAATGTAGTTATGATAAAATAAAATAAAAAATGAAAAAGAAAGCGATGGGCATACTATATAGGAATATCGGTACGAGAGATATAATCAAATGAAAGGGTAAAAAATATTTTCCTTAAGGTTTGATACAAAGATAGAAATCTCTTTTAAGATTTATCAAAAAGACACAAATCTCTCCTTCTATCTTACAAAAAAAAATAAGGTTTTTTTAGGGGAGTTCTGTGTCTTGGTAAGTTTCAGAGAAGGTCTATGCCATTTTTGAAATGTCAAGGAAGACTGTCTTTTTGTCAAACCTCAAGGGAGGTGAGTAAGAGTTTATTTAAGTCAAGTCGAGTCGACACTGTAAAATACTCAAACTCGACTCGACTCGAAAGTATTAAACTCAAAACTCAACTTGAACTTGAACTTGAACGATTTCATAATTGTTAAATATAAACATTACAGTCTATCCTTCTCATAGGCAAGATAAAAGTTGTCCTTACAAGCAAGGAGGTTAAAAGGAGGATACTTAAAAAAACATCAAGAAGCTGGCCTGGCAGTTGTGGCGACGTAGTGGGCTAAAGAGTTAGCTTTTCTAGCAATAAAAGCAAATTTACAACAACAAAAGGAGTATTGAAGATTTCTAATGTCTTCAAAAATAGTAACAGAATCCCAACTTGAACAAGAGTTGGTAAGCAAATCATCAATCACAACAAAAAAATATTTTTTTTTTAATAGCAAAAGTATTAGTGACCAACTAAAAACTGTCACTAATAATGCATTTATAGTGATGAAAAAAAAATCCGTCACTAATAATAGTTTGGATGGTAGTAACGAAACAACTTTCCATCACCAATAAAGATTCAGTAGTGACGAATAAGTGTTTGTCACTACTAAGTTCATCACTAAAAGAACTTTTTCCCAAGTTAAGCATGACGTAAACATACTACTAGTAACACTTTTTCAGTGAATAGTGGCTAAATCAATTTGTCACTATAAACCTTTCAGTGACTAATCTATGTGGGTCACTATCAATATTTTTAGTGATGGTTTCCCTCCGTCACTAATAGTTTTACGTATTTTACATTAATAAAAATTTGACGAATATTTTTAGTGACTAAAATGAGTTGAAATTAATAGTTTAGGTACTTAGTTGATTTCAGAATTCGAGTGTCCAAATCAAACATACAAGATCCAAATTGAGTGGGATCAGTTTTGACATGTCCATACTGTTGAAGTGGATGTAGTAGAGCTCACAATCCCCAAAAATACCTCCCGATTTGAAAATAAGATACATTGAATTAACTTATCCTTGATAGTTAAAATTACTTAATTGATTTCAGAACTCAAGTGTCCAAATTGAGTGGGGTCAGTTTTGACATGTCTGTGACATTGAAATGAACGTGTTGGAGCTCACGGTCCCCAAAAATACCTTTTTCCATTTTGAAAATTAGACATGTAGAACTAACTTAACCTTAATAGTTAAAATTACTTAACTAGTTTTGAAACTCAAGTGTCCAAATTGGGCATACAAGGTGCAAACCGAGTGACGTCAATTTTGACATATTCGTGGCATTGAAGTAGACGTGTCGGGGTTGACGGTGCCTAAAAAATCTTTTCTAGTTGAAAATTAGACATTTAGAACCAAAATGAGTTTCATAAGTTAGGTACTTAGTTGATTTTGAAACTCACGAGTCCAAATCGGGCGTACAAGGTCCAAATTGAGTGAGATCAGTTTCAACGCATTCGTGCCATTGAAGTGGACGTGTCAGAGCTCACAATCCCCAAAAATACCTTCCGATTTGAATATTAGATACACAGAACTAACTTAATCTAAATAGTTAAAATTACTTAGTTGATTTCGGAACTTAAGTATCCAAATCTGGCATACGAGGTCCAAATTGAGTGGGGTTAGTTCTAACACGTTCGTGACATTGAATTGGATGCTCCGAAGTTAACAGTACCCACAAACTCAAATCAAGTTGAAAATTAGACATTTAGAACCAAAATGAGTTTCATAGTCTAGGTGCTTAATAGATTTCAAAACTCAAGCGTCCAATTCGGGCATACGAGATCCGAATTGAGTGGGGTCCATTTCAAAAATTTTGTAAAATTGAAATAGACGGGTTGGAGCCGACGGTACAAAAAAACTTCTCTTCAATTGAAAATTATACACTTAGAATCAAAATGAGTTCCATAGTTTAGGTAGTTAGCTTATCTTGGAACTCAAGTCTCCAAATCAGGCATATAAGGTCCAAACTGGACCTGGGTCTTAGGTTTTCAAGTCAGCTCCGGATAGTAGGTCGTGGATTATGGGTCAATGGGTCGGACCCAATCCAAAGGGTTAGTTCAACGGGTCGGATCTAATTATCTACTGGGTTGGGTCAACAGGTCAATTTCAGAACAAAATTTTTGCATTTTCAAATTGCTGGATTTGTATAATTAATTTAGAAGGCAAAAATTGAGCATGAAAGCAAAACAAAACATGAAAAGAAAAAAAAAAGAAAAAGAAGAACTAACCTTAATCTTCAACTCCTTCAATCTTCTTACTCACCCTCAATTCTTCTTTGCCACTAGCTTTTTGTTAGAATCTCCTCTTCAAACCTTCGTTTCCTCCAACTCTACAATTGCCCGTATCTTCTTGGATTCCTTCAACATCTTTCTGGATTCCTTTTACTCCTTCACAGTATCTTCAGTTCATGCTCTTTATATCACACCCTTGATCAGAATTCTCACAATGACTCACACAATTTTTCTCTCTATGATCGATTATGTGTTTATGTGAATGTTTGTGATTTTGTGTGAATGTGTCCCTCAAAAAGCCTCTATTTATAGGTTTGAGAGCATTGATCAACATTAAAATCAAATAAAAAACAGATCAATCAAATTAAGAAACTTATCAATCAATCTTTATTGATGATTTCCTAATTGTTTATCCTTCCATGTATATATCCTATCCTTCTAAAAAAAACTTTCATTATGGGGTTGGGAGCATTGGAACTTGATCTTTATTGCTGATGTCCTTCCATGTGTGTCTCGGGAACATTTAAACTTGATCAATCAATTTTAAAAAATGGATCAATCAAATTAAGAAACAGATAAATCAATCTTTATTGCGGATAAATTAAATTAGGAAGCAGATCAATCAATCTTTATTGTTGATTTTCCTAATTGTTTTCTTTGTGAATGTGGCCAGGTGCCATCATGGGATTGGAGAATTCGATTCTTTTTCTTTATTATTATTATTATTATTATTATTATTATTATTATTATTATTATTTTGTTCTTTTCAATGTAAAATTGTTGTATTCACAATTTTCCCTATATTTTCATTTTTCCTGTATTTCATAAAAATTTGTTAAATTTTGTTATAAAAGTCCCGGATAAATTGGGGTGTCTACATAGGACTTGATTATGTACACTCTAACATTAATCGAACAATTCTTCTACTTATGAACATATTTTTCATTTTCTTAATGATAGCAATGGACTAAGAGTTATGGTTGACTATGATGCGTGATGAATATGTAATTACAGAGTTTTGAATATAGGAACACTTAATTTTCAAAAAAACATAAGAATCTAGCTTAGTAGTGACGTTTCTAAATTAAATTTGCCACTATTTAGTAGTAGTGTAGCCTTTAACAATGGTTCAGATTCATCACTAAAAGCAATGAATATAGAGTCGCCACTAAAAGGTAGGACTTTAGTGACGAATATGAATCCGTCACTTAAAGACAAGTAGTAGTGACAGATATGAATCTGTCACTAAAAGGTAGACTACTAATGATGAAGTCATATTCAACACTTAAACCCTATCTTTTAGTGACGGATTAAAATTCGTCACTAAAGTTTAGGTAATAGCGATGCATTCAAATTTGTCACTAAAAGGTAGGGTTTTAGTGATGAATCTGAATTCGTCACTAAAAGTTAAGTAGTAGTGACGAATTTTGACTTCAAAATAGTATGAGTTTTTTGTAACAGTCTCAACTCTTTTAGTGACAGTTGGCTTTCGTCGCTAATATTTTCGCGGTAGTGACAGTTTTTGAAGTCGTCATTAATGGCTAGTTGATATGACCAATATAGTTACCAATTTGGTACCGCCACTAATAATATCCACGTAAAATCCTCCTCTTCCTTGATAGTATGGTTTTCTTTCAATTTAACTGTGGTAGGAATAATATTCATCCATAATTTCCACATAAATATCTTGATCTTTAGGTTGTATTTAAGATTAAAAACGAGTCTAAGCCATTTTTTCTTGCGAATCAGATTCAAATATGCGCTAAAAAAACCAGTCATTTTGATTTCCTATTTTAATGATATCATGATAAGATGATTTTAGTAAGAAGGTTCTATTTTTACTTGGTGTCTGCAGCTACTTAGAATGGGATGGATAAATAGGGATTTATACTTTTTCAATAGCGTTCTAAATATCTTTTGAAAAATTCTAAATTAGCATTTCTTAGAAGTCTCTATGATTTCCTATCCCACAAGCATATTTCTTGTGTAGTTAGTAGGTCATCCATCCTAACAACAGCTGGACATGTTAGTATATCCTATTTCCATTATATATATATACACACACATATATAATTGATCACCATTTATATATAAGAATGTAAGTAAATGAAAATAGGAACAAAATGACAATGAATATAAGATGAAATTAATTATTTTTTATTATATAATTCAGGTTATTGCAAATGTAATTGTGATAAAATCAAGAAAATTTGAAATAACTTAGAAAGAATAATAATTTTTTAGAAAATGTATGGGCATATTATATAGGAGTACTGATATGAGGGACATAATTAAATAAAAAAGGAAAAGATATTAACTTTTTCTTAGGTTCGATAAAAAGTTAAAAGTTTTCCTCTAATATTTTAAAAACCTTAAATATCTCTGCTAAAGTTTTAAGAATTTCAAGACCTGATCTCCTTAAATTTGTAAAAAAGATATAAATCTTTTTTTATATTTTAAAAAAATAAATTGAGAGGATATTTGTTTCTTTTTAAAAAGAGAAGTATGTAATATTTTTAAATTTTAAATAGAAATGTTTGTCTTTTTTGTTTGACTCAATTTTTAAGTAAAAAAAAAAAAGGTGATAAATGTGTATGTAATAAAGAATTTCATTAAGAAATAAATAGTTGAAAGGATGCACTGTAGAATTAATAAATATGACGCAGAGAGTGACGTAGGTAGGCGGGATTACCCAAAGAGTGGAAGACAGGTTGCATGCATCAGCTACTCGAGCCTAAGCAGCAGACTCATTTGAATGAATGAATGAATGGATGGTGATGTTCCCATCATTCTTCCTCTTCCTCTGAATGGTGATGTACCCATCATTCTTCCTCTTCCTCTAATTGAAAGTCCTTTCAAAAGTTGGGTCGCTCTCTCTCTCTCTCTCTCTCTCTCTCTCTCTCTCTGTAATCTTTACGTATATGTCTATGAAAATTACAGAGAGAGAGAGAGAGAGAGATGAAATGATAAAAAAATAAAATGCGGAAGGGTGTCTGGTGATGCATGTGACGCGACGTGTGAGACTGAGACGTCGTCCCTACTCCTAGCCACCCTCCTATATATAAATCCAAACATGGCCCAAGAATCCATGCTTGCCAGCCAACTTGCATGCACTCACCATGTTACATATATATATATATATATATATATATATATATATATGTAGAGGATTTAAGATTTAGATTTAGGGTTTAGGGTTAGCTAGCTAGTATCAGTACGATATGCATCCATTGGGTCTTCTCAATTTTTTTTTTTGTAATACTTTTTGAGGTTTCTTCATGGGCTTGTGGCTCTCCTTCTATATATATATATATATAGACTTCAAATTTCAATTTTATTAAAATTTTGCAGCTTATTTAATTTATTGTTTTCAGTAATTACGTTATTTTTCATTATGACTTAATTTATTAATGTGTGTTGTGACTCATTCAAAAAGTATATACTTGAAGATAATTACAAATTAGAGTCATGATTCAATATAATTGTATATTATATAAGGGTATAGTATGTTAGTCATAGTGCAATACAACCGTATATCATATGAGGGGGTACATGTTAAAGTCATGCTGCAATACAATTTTTTTTTAATTTTTGTTTATGATGCAATACAATTGTATGTAGCGCCCCAATTCGCCATGTGGGCTCGGAGTGCTAGATAAAATATATAGACTCTCTGATACCAATTGTAGCATATATAAATACAACCCGCCCTAACAAGGGAAATTCGGGTGTACCTACCGTTACTGAAATTAAACTATACAATAAAATATTTCAAAAACATCCAAACTATTTACCCAAGTTCTATCTGTTCCTAAATACATGCACATCACTATCTGTTTACATATTACAATCTCAAAATAACAAAATAAGACATCTAGTATCTCACCAACTCTAATAATCACAACCAGAAGTCTAATCCCAGCCCTGAGGTACACTAGGTACGATTCCCTGGAAGAACTGAAAAATAATTTATATAATGGGGTGAGACACTTTTCAGTAAGACGAATTATATTATTATCAGTGTGTGACTAACATGAGTTCTCGTGAATATAAAACTTTCATTATTTAAGTGTATATGAAATGACAATTAAAACTGTGCTACATTGTATATCTAAAAATACATAATTTTGAATAATAAATTGTCGACTCAATATAACCCTTTTATGGTAAATTTGCCCATACATGCATAAAAGATACAACCTAAACTACTATGTTAGTGTAACACCCCAAACCCGCCAAGTGGGGCCTGAAGGTTACGTGTTTCATTTACTTGTTTTTGATACCATAAACATCAATCACATAGCGGAAATAAGAAATAAATAAACAATCTCAATTTAAATACCAGAGTATATCTATAAATCTCAAAAATAACAGCATCCATATGTTTATATTACATCTCAGTATTTAAAAACATAAACTATACATAAACTGTTCTTACAATCACCCCAAAATTTTACCAAAAATACTAACCTGCTCGGAGTTCTAAGTTCGATCACTTGAAGGACCTGAAAATGTAATCATTCGCTAGGGTGAGACACATCTCAGTAAGGATGAATAAATTATAACAGTGTGTGGTAAAGAGTTTAATAAATACAAAATATAATCATTTGTTATTCAACATCAGCAGAGGAAGCACATATAGATTACACTCACACATACATAATTATTTATAGTGAAAGTTCTCGAGGATAAGGAAGATTATACACCCATACATATACCTTCCCTCTGCTCTAATACTATTACCACTACTAGGGCTGTAGTGACCCGAAGAATTATGGTATTTAAATAATGGAAGAAGAGGGAAAAGGAAATTGTATTTGGAATATTTAAACAGGGTCTCGTCGACGAACACAGGGCGTTTGTCGAAGAACTCACTTGAGGGGATCGTCGACAAGGACACATGTCTTGTCGACGAGAAGATACCGAGAGGCTATATTCAGCTCTGAATTTCGTTGACGAGTAATAGGCGTTCGTCGACGAACTTCCTTCATGGCCTCGTCGACAAAGTGACTTGTCTCGTCAACGAAACCCAGTATATAAATTCCTCTAAACTTGAATTTCAGTGCAGATTATTTAAGGAATTTAGACTTACTCTCTCCTCTTCGGTTTTCCCTCCCTTTTCACTATGATTCTGGGTCCGTTCTTCACCAGATTGACGATCTGAAGCCCCTACGACACTTTTGGTTAAGTTCTCTTCAAGTCTACTGGAGTGGATCGTTGGTGGGGTTAGCTTGGACTCCATCCCAAGTTTAGGGTAAGACTTTGTATTTAGCGTTTGACTTTCCTACAGTTGTAGAAAATGTAGTAGTCAAGAAAATACTGAAATTTTATTTGGGAGATGTTGTTTTTAGGGTATTGAACGAGGAACCCTGTGGATATAAAGCTAAACTTTATAGGGGTTTTTTCCAGAAGTCAGGTAAGGGGATAAAGTAAGTTAGTTTTTTTTTCATGGAAATATACATATAATTTTACAGCATTTAATTTCAGGGAATAAAAATATAGTAGAATTATGTTTGGGAAATACTGCTATAAATAATGGTATGATTTAAATATGAATAATACCTATTTTGTGTGGCATGAGTAAAATTTACCATGGGATACTATGTTTACAAATTAAGTATGGTTTACTAATTCTAGGAAAATGTTAAAATGAAAAAGAGTTTCTATATGATATGTCGGCATACGGGCTGAGGATTTTATTATGATATATCGGCGTATAGGCCAAGGGTTTTCTTTGCATGATATTCCAACGTACGGGCCGAGCCTTCTATATGATATGTCGGCATACGGGCCGAGAATTTTATTTGATATGTAATATGGTGTACGGGCCGTGATTGATAAAATACGAAATGCCGGCGCAAAGGTCGAAGATTTTCACGTTATGTATGAAAATGATATGATGATATTAACTTGACAATTATTATTATGAAATAGTCATGTATCATTATTTGAAATATGATATATGTTATCAGAACCTGGTTGGTTTGGTTTAGGCTTTCACGAGCACGGTACCATAGCTATATGATCACGATTATGATATGTTAGTGCTACTACTAGCCGTACGGGACAATGGGAGATTGGTAGTCGATGTGGTTTATTGTAGAGTTGGCACCCTTAGTGTACGGTCCAGTAGAGGCAGACCCATCGTACTTACAGACTTTTGCTTTTAATTCGGTAGTGGTCAGCTAGCTATTGTCGGGTCCCGCCTTCGAGCCGCACAACCCAGTCATGTGGGGGTAAGACATGACACCAGCTAACTAACCATCCAAGATGTTTTCTATTAGTATTATATGAGATGAATTATGTTTATGGAAATTCAGTATATTTCACCATGTTATGAATATATATGTTTTCTCGGAAATGATATAGACAGTTTTTCCAAGTATGTTTGTAACGCTCCGAACCCTTAAACCCGGGTCTGGACCGGATAAAATCCTTGATAATCCATAATTAACATAACATACGCAGCGGAAAACATAAACAAGATCTCCATATAACACAATACCAGAGTTTACTAATTTCTATCTATAATCCAAAGTATCCATCCAACACCTGCATTCCCATATATACATACATCTCCAAAACCATTTCAGTATTTTCACAACCATCATATTCTCAACAGGATTAAAACATAAAAACTTAAAACATAAATATTTACATTCCCCCAAAGTGTTTTGAAAATATACCCTTTCTCTTTAAGTCCCTCAACATGCTAAATACCCTCGAGCTCCCTAAGCTCGACCTCGAGGATGTTTTGAAAAAGAAATAATCATATTCGGGTGAGACACATCTCAGTAAGTGAAGAAATATACATATTAAAACAACGTGTGGCCAACATGAGATAGATAGATATCATTTTTATTTCATTTTCAAATCATCATATAACATTGAAATCGTTTTCTGAACCTAAACAATCACATGCAAATATTTAACCCATGAGATTACCCAAGGATAGGGTGATTACCCACCCATACAAATAGCACCCCTCTGCTTTGATACTTAGGTAACCCTAAGGTCACAATTAAAACATATCAGAGCACTCACCTTACTCAGTAAGTCCTCAAGTGGTAGATTAATCCCGTACTCACACAGTTCAACAATAGTTTACCGAAAAAGGCCATAAGGATAGGGAATCCTACCCGCCCATACAAGTAGGTTCCCTCTGCCCTAGTGTGTTATGCAGCTACTGTCACATCTGAAGCTACTAGTGCACTCGCCTTACTCATCAAGCCTTCAGGCGAAGAGTATGCTTCGCCCAATCGTAACATGTTCTACGTACATACATACTTCTATTATCATAATACATCATTATGTTCTGTCATTATACATTCATGCACATTCATTCTTATTCATAACTTAACTTTGCATTTCGTTTCAATTTAAGTGAGTCTTTCCCATTTACATCACTTACCTTTGTCATTTCATTTCATTGTCATTTCATCGTCATTTCATTGCATAACATTTCATTTCATTACTTCGTACTACAGCTAGTCTTTAGCCATCATCAGTTAGTCTACGTAGAAACGTGCTAGATCTGCTAACGCAGCTCCTTTTAACTGTCATCAGTTAGTCTGCACAGAAGTGTGCTAGATCTGCTAACATGGCTGTCTTTCAGCTGTCTTACATTTACATGGTTGCGTTTAACATACACAGGCAGCATTGTCCATATTATATTTTATTCTCATTGTTTTACTTACTTAGCCTGCATTTCATACATTTAACATATAATTTGCACAGATTCTCATGCCACACAATTTAACAGTAAAATTCATACATATTTCTCATAAAATAAGCCAACCCACATTTAACATTTACATGCTCAAAATACACTACATTTCTTACATAATTCCTTAGAAAATTCCTTTCACTTTCGTTTGTTTACTTTCACACATACATAACTATATCAACAATCCTAGGTTCAGAAAATATAAATTTCATGGCTGGTGTTTTAAACCCACATAAAAAACATATATACATAAATAACACATGTTCATTTTTTAATTCATGAAAAACCTGATTTAATATATAAATTTCTCCCTTACTTGAATTCTCGAACTACACCGACAGGGACTCTGGAAAAATACCTGCGGCGCTCACCCGGATCCTGAATAAAAATTCTAGTTCCATTTAATTAATCCCGAATAAAATATTATTTTAATATTTTCTAGGCCCATATTCTAAATAAATAAATATACCCTTAAATATAGTCAAATTACTAAATTTTCCAAATTAATTAATTCATTTCCCCAAAATACTACCCATCTAGCCTTCGTAGGCTCCACACACCTCAAATTAACATTTAACCTAATATTTAATACTCCCACTTAATTTTCTAAATTATGCCTGCGGGGCCCAAAATTACACCCGTGGCGCTTACCCGAGCCCTGACTCAAAAATCCTAATTCCATTTAAATTATTTCTAAATAACGTACTATTTAAATATTTTCTAGGGTCATAATTTTCAATTTATAGTTATACCCGCATAGTTAATTAATTTGCCAAATTTCTCAAATCTCATTCTCGCTTTGGAGTAGGGTTTAGAAAATCCCAATTGAAAATTACATATGCCAAAATGATGATGACGACTAGGACCACATGGTGGTACCCATTTGCCGATTTAACAGCAGATTTAAAGTAAAATTGAGAAAATGGGGAAAAATTACTTTTTTCCATGAGCAGTGCCTAAGTCGTTTCCACGACCAATCTGCTCCAGTAAAAATGTCGGCAGCGGAACCAGGAATCTAACGACACCTTCCGTTTTCCAATCCGCTGCAAATTTACTAAGAAATTGAGAGAGACAGAGACGGAGACGGAGGTGGTTGCGGCTGGCGCAAGAATTTTGCAGAGGGTGGGGGGGCGTGCTGCTTTTGATTTCTCCTTCTTTCTTCTTCTTTCTTTCTTTTCTTCTTATCTTCTTATCTTCAGATTACTTTATATATATATATATATATATATATATATATATATATTACTTTAACTTATATATATATATATATGTATATTATATTACTTTAACTTATATATTTATATATATATTAACTTACTTATATATATATATATATCTTATTTTAATTATTATTATTTTTTTAAATCCAATGCAATAATATTTAATTTAACAACTAATAATTTAGTTACTTAATTTAATTTAATTTCTTTTTTTTTTTAATTTTTTTCCCACGTCATTCCTTTTATTTATTTATTTTAATCCTTTTAAATTTTTGGGTCTTTACAATGTTTATGTACTGCTATATGTATAACACGAAATTACTCATGTTACCACACACTGGTATTAGTTTATTTTTCCTTATTAAGAGGTGTCTCACCCCAAATATATAAACATTTCAGGAGCTCCAGATAGGAGAGCGGATAAAACTCCACAGTGATAGTATTCAACTGATCTACCCTATTTGAAGGGTAAGTATTTTACTAGGGTCATATGGATTTTTGGGAGGTGACCATAGGACACTTTTGGTTATTTTGCATTGTGTATATTCATGTGATGGATGTAGTAACTCTAGTATTGTGTTAGATGGACAATTTAATATGTAAGTAAATTTACGTTTCCTGCTGCTTAGGGATCAGTATTGCATTTCAGGTGTACTCCTGGTACCATGGGTCCAGGTGGATTATGAATTGTCAGGTCTATTATATTGGATATAAATATATATATATATATATATATATATATATATATATATATGTATGGTAAATAAGCAGGTCGTTACAAGGGCAGTCACCTTACTCAGTAAGCCCTCGGGTGGAGAGTTTTATTTTACCATAAATATTCATGCAATTAAATTCACATACCATATATCCTATCAGAACACATTCCATGTCAATTATCCACGCAGGAAATACAGTCCACACAGGACTTACATTCACACAAGATTCTGCACAAGTTCTTCCCCGCCAACCATCATTGTCACACCTTCACAATGACCTATCCATAGTATGTTAGTAGAACAATCTCCTCAGGCCTACCAATGTTCTACCCCAATATATAATGACAATATAACAAACTCCTCAGGCCTGCCAATTTTATATCGTGACACACATGAATAAACACACAAAATTACCCATTCGCACACATCAAATTATTCACCACATAGTAATCACCAGTACCCAATATTCGCAACAAGTTAAATTATGAAGAGTTATATCCCTGCCACATGGTTTAAAAGTAATCCATACTGTTGTACGCTGTTAACAAATAATATAACCTACTCACGTTAATTTTTCCCAAAATATGAATCATAGATAAAATCATCCTTTTCAAATACCTAAACTGTTCGGAAAATCATACTATATATAAACAGCCCATTTATTTGAAAATAACTAGTTCAAACTTAATAAAAACTTGTTATAATTAATTCCCTTTACTTGCTTTCCCCGAAAATACCTGAAACCAACGGAAGCTGAAACCCTAGCTTTGTGGATTCGCCGCCGAAACCGTTCGGCAACCCGCAAGAGGAGAGGGAGATGACCATTGAGAAAAAATGGCGTCGGGTGAGCATAGGAGCAAGGAGAAATCGTGTGAGGAAGGAGAGAGAGAGAGAGAGAGAGAGAGAGAGGTTTGAAGGAGAGAGAGTGGGAAATGTTTTTCCCAAAAAAAAAAAAAGACCTAAGATGTATATATAAACAAGTTGTCCCCATGGAAAACTGTTGACGATTTTCCTACACTTGACAAAACCGTCGACGATTTGGCTGTTAATATGCCCACTGAAGATAAAACCATCAACGATTTTCTAAGAGATCCTCAAACCGTCAACGGTTTGGTGTTGAACCAAACCATCTTCATCATTTTTTCTTATTTTTCCTTTCCTTTATTAATTTTCCTTTTCTTTTATTCATTTATATTTTATTTTCCAAGTTTGGGTTATAACATTCTTCCCTCCCTTACAAAATTTTGTCCTTAAAATTCATTAATCCATCAGTTTTCACAACCTAAAAGCTAACTAACCACATTAACACAGTTCAATCTATTCTAACATATGAACCATAGAATCACTTAAAATCAAATAAGACTATCGCTTATCCAAATGTAAACATATTACCTGCGCCTCTGGTAATGTCCCCCTCAGTCCGGGTAAGCGTATAGACACGCGCTGGGCCACCGCTGCCGCGAGATACCGGGTTGTTCCTCCTATTCTAATCAGGAGCAAGTGCATTACTCGGTGGAGCATGATAATCACGAGTTATGTGGCCATTTCTGCCACACCTATAGCACATGGTATTCCCACCACGACATTCCCCCCAATGCCTCCGATTACATCTGGCACAAAGGGGGCCAGATGAATTCTCTCGATAGTCTCGATCAGTCCTATCTGACATCTGACCCCCAGTTTCTCGATCTCCCCTCTAGGAATCTTGTCAGACATCAGTTGTAGTAACCCGACCCCAAAAAAAGAAAAGAAGATATTTTGAGATATTTATATATAAATATCTTGGAGGAGATATTTATTTAGATTACTTAAGGGCTAAGTTATGATTTATTCTATAAATTCTCTTATTCTCTCTCATTCTCTCATTCTCTCATTCTCTCTCTCTCTCTCTCTCTCTCTCTCTCTCTAAGATCCTTCGCCGTTCGTCGCCCGTTTCTAAAAACGGAGGGTACTGCGTGGATCAGAAGAGGAAACTCTACACTTTTAGTGAATCGAATCTTCGTTTCGGAGAGTTTCGGGTTTTCCCAAGAATCGAGGTAGGAATCTGATCCTAATTTTGATTGGATATTTGGATAGCAGTAGAAAACATAGTAAGGTTATGTTCTGTGGTTTTAGGTTTTCGGGATCTTGGGTTGTCGTTTTGGACTGTTTTCGTACGAAATTTCATTTCGAATATAAGGTAAGGGGAATTTGATTACAACAGTTATTTTGGAAAACTAAACTGCTAAAAAGCTAGTTTACGTTATTATCTATGATTTAACTGCTTATTTGTGAAATTCTACCGAGTAGAAATGCCGGTTTGACGATTTTACGGTTTTTGGTAAAAACGAGGATTTCGACGTATGATCTCAAATTTTACAAACATCTTTATTTTTGTTTATACTATAGTAGGAGAGGCTCGATTCCTTTATTTATTTAGTTAAACTATGTATATTGAATTTCTATCATTTAGCGGGTTTTTGTTTTAAACTTGTGTAATATATGTTGAAATGGAAATGAATGTATTTTCTATACTACTGATATAGAATATGGGAATGAAATTCCAATTTGTTATACTGACAATGTGATAAACAGAGGCTGGTGATACACCGAGCCGCATTAGTAAACAAAGAGGGGTAAACTGAGTGGAAAGACGCCGGCCGGTTTGAACCCGCTGGAATTATTTCTATACTATTGATATAGATTATGGGAGATAAAATCATATTTGTATAAATTGAATTTATGATACACGGAACCACAGCTTGAGAGTCCCGGGAGGGTTGAAAAATACTTTCTTTGCAGGGTGAAATGAAACCACTGTTATATGATACGGCACGACATCGTAGCTAGATGTACACGTGCAACCACACGTATTAAACGATGTGGGTACCAAGATGGTCGGCTAGCAAGGTGAAACCATTGGCTGATATTGGGCCAATGGGGGCAGTCGGATCGTATGTAGGTACTCGGCAGTGTCTGCATGAACAGGGCATTGGACGAGTACCAGTGCACAACGCGAGCCACGGGGTAAAACTGGTTATAGGGATATTTTGCTGTTGGTCATCTGATAAATCATTAAATGGTCGAAAAACAGATGTGGGAATTTTGTAATATGAATAATGATATACCTAATGCATTACTGTATTGAAAATATTTGATTTATATTTCAGATGTTGAATGAAAATATGCATGTATGCAGTCACACACTGTTGTAACTCCTTCTTCCTTACTGAGAGGTGTCTCACCCTATCTTACAACCTTTGTTTTCAGGTCCGTCCGTGCGTCGGTCCTAGTAGATAAAGGGACTGGGGAGGTTATTTTGGTTAGCTTATGTAAGCATCTAAATTTTATACTAAACTTGATGAAAGTCCTTTTTGGAGGGTTGTAATATGACGATTACTCTAAGTCCAAATGTATGTAAATTATGGATATATTAGTAAACTCTGGTATAAGGCTAGTAGTAATCCCAATGGATGTTTTTGTTTTTCCGCGACATATACATCATGATTATGTATTATTTACACCCGCATGTCCCTGTTTAGGACGGGTTGTTTCCATATCTTGAACAGGTATAGGTATTTGATGTATGTGAGTGACACCTGAGTCCATGTAAAGGGTCGGGTCGTTACATCAATATGTGAACTCGAAGGTATGGATCTCTTCCTCTGATTCGCTTCTACCTCACTCTCCTATATACTGGCCTCAACTGCCATGGCCCTGTCCACTAGCTCAGAGAAACTTTGAGTCAACAATGCCACCACCTGAGCACTATCTCCTGCCTCAAAGTAATTTTTTATAGAAAGGGATACATATTTTTTATTTGTTTAATTTTTTTTAAAAAAAAAATACACAGACACCAAGGTGAAACTGAATCTGTTCATTCCAGTTAGAGTAATTTGTCCCATTGAAGATCGAAACAGAAGAAGCCAACGAATGCATGAAACAGGAACAGACACTGCAATACTCCAACATGCTCACACACATTAATGCTTTGAGTTTAAAACATTTCAATAGTAAATTGCGTTCAATATTTGGATCAACTTATGCAATATACTAACACTTTACATTTACTGGTGATTTTCACCCATCCAGGCATAATTGACAACCTTTATAAAGTTCGATTGATTTGTCACCTTTGGGTTAGCATTCCAATCTCACTACCATTCTTTCAATTATCTTGATTAATTCAATGATTATTTGAAAGTTGGTGCACCTTTGGGCCATCCATAATATTCAAATAGTCATTTTGTTATAGTTTTTGTAAAATTATATTTCAATCAACGTTTACAACTTTTCTCAGTAAGATCACTTTGGTGACAACATGCTAACCATAATAGAAACATTGATTGATACCTTACTCAGCAAAAATTTATCCATAATTTACAGCAGATAATTTACCATTATAGGACATATTAATGTTCCATCCTTAATCAAGCAATGAATGGTTTGCACACATTTTTATTTAATGGCTCATTTCAGTATTTCTTTCCTAGGGAAAAATGTCAATCCGCCCGTTAGACTCGTCGATGAGTGGACACATTAGTTGATGAGTGCTCAACACCTGTTCAGCATTGAAACCAAGGGATTCGTCGATGAGGCACTATTTGAGAAAAATAAAGCCTAGGTATTTTCTCGTCGACGAGTGACCTTAATGGATTCGTCGACGAAAAGAAGGATTTGTCAACGAGACGTTTGACAACAACCCTAGAATTCCAGAAATATAATTTCTGACCACAGAATCATCCCAAAAATAAAAAAAAAAATCCAACAAATAACCCACATACTTTTGGTTTGATTCTAGGAAACCAACACAATCATAAATTTTACCCATAAAACCATAATAAAATCGAAAAGTATAACCATAAGCGGGCTCTGATACCATGTGTAAGAAAACTTTTATAAATATACTACAGCCAATAGGATCTTCAACTATCATGAATTTCACATCTATTTTTCCTTTATGCCAAAAATAAATAAACCATAACATAAACTTTACATACCGGAATCAGCTATGCCAAATTAAATAAGAACACCCAGAGAAGTCGTAGAGATTATTTCTCCCACTTTTCCTTGGTCTCTTTCTTTCCTACACCAGATTTATGAGATTTCCTGATGATCAGAGAATAGAGGTAGAGAGAGGACAATTTCCCATATGCCATCCGTTACTTTACTTGCAGCTCACATCACTTTTCTGCTAACTCTCTTAACTTTTTCACTTTTTAGCTTGCGAGCTTTAGCTTTCCTTCCTTCCTTTTTCACTTTTTTGCTAATCTTCTTTTGCTTAGCTTAACTTGATATAGAGCATGCCCTTACAACTACTTCTCATAACAGTAGTATAGGAATAACCTTCCAACTTTCACCATTAATATCTCATTAATTCTAAATTAATCCTTTCCTGTTAACCCATTAATTTTTCATTCAATACCCTTTAGGATATGGGCCTATACCCTTCATGTGGGATCCATATCATTCATGTGGGACATATCCTTTGGGATAAATGCTATTGCTCTTAATTAATTAATTATATTATGTTAACAACTTGTTAAGCTTTGAGCAATGACACAAGCAATTTGTGGAAAAAAAAAATAGCAATAGGGATTTGGGCACTTGTGGCAATCAAGTTAGTCTAAGATTATTGTTGAAAGAGAGAAAATTAAGAGCACCAGTTGTGAGAGAAGCAAAGCTAGGTTAAGTCATTCTTTTGGTTCTTAATTTTCTTGAACTTCCAACGCTTGAAGTCTATATGTGGCTTGCCAACAGAATTAGTGTTCTCTTCATTCCCATAAAAATTTGTCCCATTGCTCTATAATGTGAGTAGATCATTTGTATGAAGAAACTATAGTTGAAAATAAAAAGAAAAAAAATTCTTAAACATGCAATTAAGTAAGTTAGGCATGGACAAATATTATTTTTAAAGTACATTAGTTTTGCGCCCACAAATTAAGATAGTGTCTATGTGCAAGTAGTCACTGCACATACACATGTTCTCTAGAAATATTATGAGGGCTTGGTTTTATATGGACTCGTAAATATTGAGCAACTAGGGCTTTGGAATCTAATTATATACTATACAATATAAAAATTGAGAATAGTTTAGTAGATTAGAAGAGAGAGAGAGAGAGAGAGAGAGAGAGAGAGAGAGAGAGAGTAGTGAGATACTACATGTTAAAATAAAATTTTATATTACATTTATTTTTTCAAATTCGTACAAATCCAAATTTAAAGGTTTTCTTAGGCATAGCTAGGGTAGGAAAATGCGTTATGATTATAAGAACTTGGCAAAATATCAAATTCTTAAACCAAAAATACTTTATCGGCAGTGTTTGATAGTATGAATTTGGGGATTTGAATTTGAATTTATGTGTATTTGGACAAAATTCAGTACAATTTTGCATTGTGTTTTGTCCAATCTACACATTCAAATCTAGGGCCTCAAATATAAGCTCCCAAATGCAGGGTAATGCAAATCAATATAAAATCATTATTCTTAAAACATCTCAAGGAACACAATTCTTTCATGTTGGTATGAGTAAAGCACATGAATTTTCATTAGTACTCTAGAAAGCTTCAGTCTAAAAATGTTCATAAGATACAACATCATCTTCACACTCACATAGGTAAATCCATCAAATGTGCAATGCATCATCTCACATAAGTTACAGATTCATTAATAGATAAACTTGACCTCACAAATATTACAATTGTATTATTCTATGCACCATATATAAAAAAAGAGTGAAAAAGGAAAACTAATAGCACTCAACAAATGACTCGTTCAAATATGATTTGTCATTATTCGTTTATAACTTGATTTCACGGAATCTCTACATATGTTGGGTTGATATCATTAGTAGTTTATAATTAATAATTTAAGACTAAGGGGCTTATCTCCTTTGAGCTTTCTTCTACTCTAGCTTTCTTGCTAATTCCCTAGTTAAGGATTTTTTAAATTTCTTTCTATCCTCACAAAACATAGAATAGTTAGCCTATGTATGTATAATTTATTATTTTACAACTTTATGTTTTAACCGAATACTCTTATATATTTACCCATAAAGGAATACCTAATGATGAGTTCTTCATTCAATCAACCTCATTAGCCAGCTTTCTAGGATTTATAAATTGAACTTAATTATATCTAGTGGATCAAGCAATTGTTCCATATTGATTTCATTTCTCTAAATCGCCATTTAAAAATGCACTTATATATATATCATATGAAAGTAAAAGTGCATTTTTAAATGTGCATGATTTATATATATGTATGTATGTATGTATGTATGTGTGTATGTATGTACGTATATGTAAATTATGTGTGAAATATAATTCTCATAATTTTCTATCCTCTCCCTGTTTTAAAACTTCATTCCTATTATTCCATTCTGGGTTTTTTTTTTAGTGTTCAGAACATATATAAACTATATTTTCCAATGTTTATTGTTGGCCCAAATTAAAGGACTCGACGACCAACAATGTTGAGGGTGAAGTACTTTTTGTTCTTGTATCTTTGATTTAGTGTGTTATTATTTATGTTATTTATGTTGTAATGTTATATTATTACTTGATTTATACTATATAATTTTTTTTCTCATCCCTCGGCATGACACTTTTTATGGTAAACTACATTAATTAACAGTTTTTTGTTTCAATGATTTTATCTTGTTTCATTATTCCTCATTGTTCACACTTCAATGGTGTTAAAAGTTAGTGTTAGTTGAATTTGTACAAAGCAAAATGCTATTATACATACATTATGAGAACAAAGTTAAGATTTGTTTGGCCAATCTTGCTAGATGGTCAATATATTTAATTCGACAACCCATGCAAAAAGACAATGGGATCCAGAAAACATGTCGAGAAAGGAAATATATTGGTCTAGGATCAGTAAGGTCGGTGTAATAAATTCATTTGAGAAATTATAACAAACTAGTACTAAAATGTCTTCATTATAGATGTAACAAATGTTACTATTATAACAACTTGTTAATTGATCAAGGTTTAGTATTAAATTATATATTTTACGAAATTATTAGGCATGTTGAGTATATATACCAAACCAATCATGTGTCGTCATGTGAAGGGAGCCTTTTAGTTTCCTATTCAAACTTCTTAGCAATGGTTTCACATCTGGTACATCTATCATTTTTTTTGTTGGTTTGTGTACTAATCAACTAATACTCTTGATGCACCTAATATTTTCTCATACTTTTACAGTGGCCAAACAACTACTTGAGGTGATGACATTCTCCACAAATCAATTCCTTTTCAAATAAAATCCAAATCATACCTAGCTACAAGGACTTGAGTATGTATAGAAGAATGTTTCTATACACAAGTATGCTTAAAATACCCAAATTAGTTTTGCACACACTATTCCTAGTTATGATATTTCAAAAGTATGGTCTTCCATTCTTGGCATGGTTAATTATTGGTAGGTTGGTAACTACTCACATACGATCGTGTAGATGTGCATGGCATAACACTCTCATCATTGTATTGTCAGTACTTTCCACGCACCTTATTATCCATTTAACCGATCTACCTAGAACAAGTTTGCTGTTGTTTGAGGTGTGGCTCTTATACTTTGGTTTTCTTAAACAAATAAGGAAGAAGAAAAACATAAAGGGGCAACACAGCAGGGACTCGTCGACGAGTGCCCTATGCTTGTTGACGAGTAGATCTTGAGAGTAAGAAAATCTCAGAGTTCTGGACTCGTCGACGAATGCCCTGTTCTCGCCGACGAGTGGTCTTCTATGGATCGTCGATGAATCCCCTGTACTCGCTGATGAATGCGCCTGGGCTGTGAGCCGTTTTTCTGAATTTTGAATTTTGAATGTTGGGCGGTTGGGTATTTGGAGGGAAACCTCTGAAGGACTATTATATATGTCATTATGGGCATATATTGATAGAGAGAGTGATCATTTGAGAAGCGTATTGTGTACTTTGTGATTTCCTTAGTGAAATTCTTGTGCCATTGCTTCCATGGATGTTGCCTTTGTTGAACCACGTAAATCTTGTTGTTGCTCTTGTTGTTTATTATTTTCTGGTTGTGTTTCATTTACTTGTTGTATTTATTCCGTTGCGCATCCTAATTATTCGATCCATATCACAAAAAATTGGTATCAGAGCGATTGTTGTTATGGCATCGAGGTCATCTTCTGCAAGATTTGACATCGTCAAATTTGATGGAACCGAGAACTTTGGTTTATGGTAAAGGAGAGTGAAGGACATTCTTATGCAATAAGGAATGGCTAGGGCTCTACTTGATACTCGACTGGAAGGAATGGATGAGGCAACATGGGTAGATTTGAAAGCAAAAGCCGCTTCTACAATATGCTTGTGTTTGGCCAACGAAATACTCTATCGGGTGATGGAGGAGGATTCTCAAGCGGCTATATTGTGAAAATTAGAGAGCCGGTACATGTCCAAATCTCTTAATAATAAACTTTTTCCTAAGCAACGTTTGTATTGTCTTAAGATGGTCGAAGGATCGAACTTAGATCAACACATTAATGCTTTCAATCAAATTATTAGTGATTTGATGAGAGTTGATGTTAGGTTTGATGAGGATGACAAAGCTTCAATGTTTTTAAATTCTTTGCCCTCGACTCATACCTATGAAAATCTTGTAACCACTCTTACGTGGGGAAAAGAAACTCTTGATCTAGAAGAGGTAACAAGTGCTTTGTTAAATTTTCATCAAAGATTGAAAATATGTGATGAAGGAGAAAGACTTGTGGTAAAGGGTAATAACGAGTGAGGCAAGGGAAAATCCAAACATGGATCGAGTTATAAATCTTGAAATCAATCCAAGAAGAAGAAAGAAATCCGATCTTATAAATGTGGTAAAAAGGGGCATGTGAAACCCCAGTGTCCAGATTGAAAGAAGGGAAATTATGAGAAACATGAGGGTACTTCAAAATCTATGAATATTGTTCAAGAAGGAGGTTCAACGTGTAGTGATGGTGATGTTCTATTAGTTTCAAAGGGGGGGGGGGGGTTTAGAAAATCTAACGGACTCTTGGATACTTGACTCAGCATATTCTTATCACATGATTCCAAACAAGGAGTGGTTCAACACTTACAGGTTAGTGAATTCTAAATCAGTTCTTTTGAGTAATGATGCTTCTTGCAAGATCATTGGCATAGGAAATGTAAAGATAAAAATGTTTGATGGTGCTGTAAGAACATTATGTAATGTAAGACATATACCAAAGTTGAGGAAGAGTTTGATATCACTTGGTACTTTGGATTGTAATGGCTTTAATTACAAGTCCAAAGGTGGAGTTCTGACGGTATGGAAAGGTAATCTGATTGTAATGAAAGGGTAGAAACTAGATGGGAATATTTACACATTACAGGGAACTACCGTTGTAGGTGGAGCTACAACCGTAGATGCTAAATCAGATGAGACCGTCCTGTGGCATATGCGTCTTGGTCATATGGAGGAATACGACATGAAGGAACTACATAAGAGGAAACTTTTGAAGGGCTTGAAATCATGTCAACTGGAATTTGGCAGGATTTGTGTTCTTAGAAAACAGAACAGGGCAAAGTATATTAGCTAAACACAAGACAAAGGTTATTCTTGATTATGTAAATTTAGATATTTGGGGTCTGGTAAGAGTTGCATCAAAGGTTGAACATGTGTATTATATGAGTTTCATTAATAATTACTCACGGAAGGTCTGATTTTACTTCATGCGTCACAAATTAAATATGTTTGCCAAGTTTAACATTTGGAAGGCTGAAGTGGAAAACCTGACAGGGAGGAGAATCAAATACTTAAGGTCAGATAATGGGACCGAGTATGCTGATTCTTGATTTATGGAGTTTTTTATGGAGCAAGGCATTAAGAGACACTTTACAATTCGTTGGACACCTCAGCAAAATCGTGTGGCAAAACAGTTGAATCAGACTCTTTCTGAAAGGGCTCGGTGCCTCAAATTAAATGCAAAGCTACCAAAGAACTTTTGGGCTGAGGCAGTGAGCATGGCTTGTTTTTTGATAAACCGATCACCAAAGGCATCACTAGAGGGTAGAGTGACAGAAGAGGTTTGGACGGGAAATGCAGTAGATTACTCCGGATTGAAGGTATTTGGATGTCCAGCCTATATTCACATATCTAGTAAAGAGAGGTCTAAGCTTGACCCAAAGTCTCATCTTTGCATTTTTTTTTTTTTTTTTGGGATATCTAGAGGGTGTGAAGGGGTACAAGCTATTAGACCCTGTGGCAAACAAGGTGGTGATCAGTAGGGATGTAATCTTTGATGAAAAAGCTATGGTGAAGCATACTCAAGAGTATAATGAATAGAAACAGAAGCCAGAAAGCTGGCGCAGAGATGAACATGTTGTGTAGGTGGAGTTAGAAGCTAAGAGCAACGGAAATGATCTTGGCCCTATAGTTTCAGAGAGTTCTAGCTTAGGAAACCAGTAAGTTGATGATATTCCTATACGGAGATTCAGACGCACTATCAAACCTCCACCAAGGTATGGATTTGAAGAGTTAGTATCTTATGCTTTTCTTATTGGTTGCAACGATCCAACTACATTTCAAGAGGCAGTGTACAACCAGGAGAAAGGTGGACGGGTGCGATGATTGAGGAGATGAAATCATTACATGAGAACCAAACTTGAGATTTGGTGGAGCTTTCAGATGGGAAGAGACCAATAGGTTGCAAATGGGTACATAGGAAGAAGGAAGTAATTTGAGAAAAATAAATAAATAAATAAATTCAAGGCACGGTTGGTAGCAAAAGGATACTCACAGAAGAAGGGGATAGATTATGATGAGATCTTTTCTCCAGTAGTTCAACGTACTTCTATCTGAATTGTGTTGGGGTTGGTAGCCCATTATGATCTTCATTTGGAACAAATGGATGTGAAGATGACATTTCTTCATGGTGACCTGGAGGAACAAATCTACATGGTACAGCCGGAGGGATTCATTGAACTGGGAAAATAAAATTTAGTTTGCAGGTTGAAGAAATCTCTTTATGAGCTGTAACAGTCTCCAAGGCAATGGTATAAACGATTTGATTCTTACATGATCAAGATTGGCTACAAGAGGTGAGAGTATAACTGCTGCGTATATATGAACAAGCTTGAGGATGGTTCTCTTATTTTTTTTTGTTACTGTACGTCGATGATATGTTGATAGTTGCAAAAAATTTAACTAAGGTGAATCAATTAAATGACTTGTTGTATAAAGAATTTGACATGAAGGATCTTGGCTCAACCAAGAAAATACTTGGGATGGAGATTCGCAGTGACAGAAATGTAGGGAGATTATGGCTATCTCAGGGTGGTCATGTACAAAAAATGTTGGAGAGGTTTAGCATAACTAATGCAAGACCAATGTGTACACCTCTAGCGAATCATTTCAAGTTGTTTATTGCAGATTGTCCAAGTACGGATAAGGAAATCTGAGACATATCAATGGTCCCATATGCTAGTGCTGTGGGGAGTTTGATCTATGCCATGGTGTGTATGAGGCCAGATTTGGCTTATACGGTGAGCATGGTAAGTAAGTTTTTCTCTAATCTAGGAAGGCAACATTGGGAAGTTGTCAATGGATACTTAGATACTTTAGGGGTACATTGGGATTTGACATCATGCTCAATAAGCAACAAGGTTGTCCTTTAGTTATGGGATTTGTTGATGCTAATTATACTGGAGATATGGATGACAGAAGGTCTACAACGGGATATGTGTTTACCCTTGTAGGAGGACCGGTGTGTTGGAGATCTATGGTACAGTCTCTGGTAGCATTATCCACGACTAAAGTGAAATATATGGCAGTTCCCAAAGCTGCAAAGGAAGTTTTATAGCTTACCGGTTTAGTCAGAGAGTTGGGGTTACAGTAAGATGGAGTGGTGTTGCATTGTGATAATTAGAGTGACATTTACTTGGCGAAGAATCAAATATACTATGCTAGAACCAAGCACATGGATGTGAGGTTCCACAGGGTTCAAGAATTGATTTCTTTGGGTGAGCTTGTGTTGGAAAAAGTTCACACGTATAAAAATGCAGCGGATATTCTGACAAAATTGGTTACTTCTAAGAAGTTCAAGCATTTCTTGGACTTACTCCATGTCTCCAATTGATAGAAGGGAGACAAACCCAACCAAGCATTTCAAGTTCAAGGTGGAGCAGTTAGACATGTTTTTCGAGATTCTCCTAAGGGTTGTATAATCACTAAGGTGGAGATTGTAGTTTGAGGTGTGGCTCTTATACTTTGATTTTCTTAAACAAAGAAGGAAGAAGAAAAACATAAAGGGGCAACACAGTAGGGACTCATCGGCGAGTGCCCTATGCTCGTCGACGAGTAGATCCCGTGAGCAGAAAAATCTCAGAGTTCTGGACTCGTTGACAAATGCCATGTTCTCGTCGACGAGTGGTCTTCTATGGATCGTCGACGAATCCCCTGTACTTGTCGACCAATGCGCCTGGGCTGCAAGCAATTTTTCTTAATTTTGAATTTTGAACGTTGGGTGGTTGGGTATTTGGAGGGAAACCTTCGAGGGACTATTATATATGTCATTCTGAGCATATATTGATAGAGAGAATGATCATTTGAGAAGTGTATTGTGTACTTTGTGATTTCCTTAGTGAAATTCTTATGTCATTACTTCAGTAGATGTAGGCTTTGCCGAACCACATAAATCTTGTTCTTGTTCTTGTTATTTATCAATTTCTGGTTGTGTTTCATTTACTTGTTGTATTTATTCCGCTGTGCATCCTAATCATTCAATCCATATCACAACATTTGCTCTCCTATGTAACTTGCATGTGCTAGATTTGCTCAGAGGAAGTTTGCTTATGTGACTTGCACGTGGTCGACTTGCTTAGAATAGGTTTGCTCCGCCATGTGACCTGCATGTGGACGACTTGTGAAAAAAGACAATGGGATGTAGAAAACATGTCGAGAAAGGAAACATATTGGTCTGGTATTAGTTAGGTCAGTGTAATCAATTCATTTGAGAAATTCTAACAAACTAGTACTAAAATGTTTTCATTAATATAGATGTAATAAATGTAACAATTATAACAACTTATTAATTGATCGAGGTTTAGTATTAAATTATATCTTTTACGAAATAGTTAGGCATATTGAGTGCATTTACCAAAGTGACAAAACCAATCATGTGTCATCATGTGAGGGAGCTCTTTTAGTTTCATATTCAAACTTCTTAGCAATGGTTTCACGTCTGACACATCTATTAATTTTTTGTTGGTTTGTGTACTAATTCTCCTAACATGCTAACAGTTGGAGGACCAAGTGTGTGACCGAGGCCAATAAGGATCATCTAGGCCTGCAATGGATCTAAATAGAGTCAAGACGTAAGAGGTAGGATTGGTTTGGAGGCACATGGAATGCAATCCGAGGCACGTAAGGCACCAGTGGTAAGGCCAACTTGAGCAATTGTTGGTGAATTGGGCTTACTCCCATAAGGGAGACGATTTTTGTTCAAGGGAGAGCAGCTGGAACTCACAAGTGAGGGGGAGATTGTTGAGAATTCCACTTGTGAGTTTGTCCCACATTGGAAAATTTGAATGGATGATGGGTGTTTATATACATGGTTGGGCCCAAGACCCAATAGGCTTAAGCTTTTGGGTCAAGTTGATGTTCACCCATGTGTATCAAGCCCACCCATGGGCTCCTCCGGTCGTAACACTTGGCATGGTTGATTATTGGCAAGTTGGTAACTACTCACATATGATCATGTAGATGTGCATGACATAACTACCCTCGTCATTGTATTGTCAATACTTTCCACTCACCTTATTATCCATTTAACTGATCTGCCTAGAACAAGTTTGCTCCCCCATGTAACTTGCATGTGGTAGATTTGCTCAGAGGAAGTTTGCTTCCTTATGTGACTTGCACATGGTCAACCTGCTTAGGATAGGTTTGTTTCGCCATGTGTCCTACACGTGGACGACTTGCCCAGAGTAAGTATATTTCCCCACATGATGTGCACACGATCGACTTGCTTAGGACAAGTTTGCTTCCTCTTGTGGCTTGCATATGACGGGTCTATTAAGAGCATGTCTGCTTTCATGTAACCCGCACACGACTAACTTGCTTAGAACAAGTCTACTTTCTCACATGACTTGCACGTGACCAGCCTATTTAAAATAGGTTTGCACTTCTCATGATTTACATGTGGTCAACCTCAAACCTTCCAGTCTATTAGATTTTTCATCTCAACAGTCCTTGTTAAATATTACTTCCTTTTATTTTATTATCTCTATTGAGTCTTAATTAACTATATAATAAAAAGTAGCTCATCTATTTTTTTTCTAATAATTAATTATAACTTTAATAAAAATGAGGAACACGTATTAACAAAACAATGAAAAATAACTCATCTATTCTTCCTCTGGATGAAAAATACAAGTTAGATATAAGTTAGAGGTTCAAAATGGGTTAGTGCAAACTTTGTAGCTAGCTTTACCTTATCATGTGACTTCTCCTCCATTGAATGTAAGTCTTCTATTATTGGTGTGCTAAGTTACTGATAGGTTGATAACTACTCATGTACGATCGTGTGGGCGTGCAAGACATAACTATCCTTATCATTGTCTAGTAAGTAGTTTCCACTCACCTTATTATCCATCTAATTGAGTTTCCTAGAACAAATTTGCTCTCCTCTGTAACTTGCATGTGGTAGATCTGCTCAGAGGAAGTTTGCTTCCTTATGTGATCTACATGTGGCCGCCAACTTGCTCAGAACAAGTTTGCTCCCCCACGCGGCCTGCACGTGGACGACCTGCATAATGCAGGTCTATTTATCCACATGATGCGCACACAATCGACTTAACTCAGAACAAATTTGCTTCCTTTCCTGACTTGCACCTGACAAACTTGTCTATAGTAGGTCCACTTTTCACATAACCCGCACGTGGCTGACTTGCTTAGAACAAATCTACTTTCTCATGTGACTTGCACGTGGTCAACCTACATTGAGTAGGTCTGCATTTCTCATGACTTACACGTGGTTGAGTTACATACTTGGAGTAAGTCAGCCTCTCAAACCTTCCGACCTATTAGATTTTTCATCCCCAAGAGTCCTTATTATCATGATTATATCACTTTACTTCTTTTTAATTTGTCAAGATATCTATACCGAGTCTTAATTATGCAATAAAAACAAACCCATCTATTTTTTCTAATAAGTAACTATAATTCTAATAAAAATGAGGAACATATCTTAACTAAATAATAAAAAATAACTCTCCTATTCTTCCCTGGATGAAAAATACAAGCTAGTTATAAGAGGCTCAAAATGGGCTAGGGTTAACTTCGTAAGTGGTGAGAGTGTGAACACAATTGGGTAAGAAGCAAAAGCTAGCTAGCTAGCTTGTCACAACTCAACAAGAGACTATGACAATTAATGCTCCAAATGATAGTGCCTGTTTTTTGTCACCATAGGTTGGGGTGGGGACACCCTGTCCGCTCCTACTCCTATTGTCCAATGTCCATAATACCCCTCTCTCTCTCTCTCTCTCCTATTGTCCATAATACCCAACTTACCCCTCTCTCCCTCTCTCTCTCCTATTGTCCATAATACCCAACTTACCCCCCCCCCCCCCTCTCTCTCTCTCTCTCTCTCTCTCTCTCCTTCACATTTGTAGGTGGGGGACCCTTAAATAATCAACCCAATAATTTTTTCCTTTTTGTGTCTGTGTTTGGACTTTGGACCATGAAAGAAGCAGTACAGCACCGCTGGTGCCCTTTCCAAATCTTTTGTTGTGCTTGTATTTGTTTTTTTTTTTTTTTTTTTACTTAAATAAAATTTGGCAAAGTTTTATTAATGATAAAGTCCATCATCACCCTTATAAAGAAATAGATGAAAAGATTTTATTTTTAAAATAATTAATACTATGAAGATAAAAAAATTAATTAATTGCGTATAACCATGGAATTTTTTATTTTTAGTTTTTATATTTTTTATACGTTGTAAAAAAATAGAATAAATTATTAGCTTCACGGTCTTTGCATGCACTTATCAAACTCGAGAATATGAGAGTTGTTCTCAAGGTGTAGATCCAAATTGTCGAAGCACCTTAGATCAGTTAGATCCTCACAAATGAGACATTGCATGCATTAATCACGGTGGGGAAAATCGCTCAATACTTACAAGAGAAATAAATAAATAATAAGAGTTCATCATCAATCATTGGCACTCCATTCTTTCATGTCTTAAATTAGACATCCAAGAAAGTTATAATTAATTCAAGCGAATTAAATAAGATTGATAGCTCATTTCAAATCAACAAATTTTTTTTCATTTTTAAAATTAGTTTTATCTTAGTTCATTTAATGCAAAAAATTGTAAAACACTTCTTTTGCATGCACAAAAATAATTTTTATTCCTCTAATTTCTGACATTCAAAATATATAATATAAAGCTCAAGTCACAATTTTATTAATTTTTATTTTAAAAAATAAGCTATAAAGACAAAAATATCCGTAAAATTAATTAAAGACGTTAATTAATTTGATTAACATTCATACAAAGTTTAAGGATTACTCGCTTCAATTACTAACAACAGACATATCAAATCAATGTTTTGTATATCTAAGTTGTTAAGGCGAATTCGTGAAGAGGGAAGCAACAAAAAAAATATTAAAACAAAAAAATTAATATTTTACATACTTTCGTAATACACCTAATAAAATAATAATATTTTAAAAATGTAATATTTTGTTTATTTTGTAAATATTTAGTCTTTTGATCATTCTTATTAATTGAAAATAATAAAATTAATTATTTTATATATTTTTATTAAGTTTAAAGGTTCAATGACTATAACAAATTCACAAGATACCTCCTTTTCTTTTTGAGTCAAACAATAAAACGAGTTTTTATAATGCTCAGAAAGAACAGTATTATAGTTACTTATTAAATATCACCATTTTCCTATAAATCATAAAGTGGATTTTATCTTAGCCATTTCATATTTGAAAATATGACTAAGATCATCAAAATGTGATTTTATTTATTTTAATTTGTCTCAGAAAAGAAAAAAAATTTAAAAATATTAAAGTACGATTCTAATTAAAGTCATTACTGACACCGAGTATTAATAAAAATGATTGAATTCATCAAAGCATGATTTTTTTCAAAGAAAAGACTCAATTACTCTCTAGAATTAATTAGAAAGCGAAAAGATTCAAATTTCTACTTTAGTATTTAATTTCTGAAATCATGCCTTTCGAAGCTATATATCAAAAATATACTTTTTAGTGACTGAAAATAGATTATACGTAAACCGGTAAAATTTAAGAAATGAAATATGTTGATGAAACCCACCTATGCTGTGCGTGTTTTGTTTAGCATAACTATATCTCTTGAGTGATCTTTCAAATAACTATACTTGATAATCAAGAGATTAATAGAATTGATAAATTTAGATGTCTTGGATCTATTATGCAAGTTGAAAGAGAAATTGAATAAGTTGTAATACATAGAATTAAAACAGGTTGAGTAAAATGGATGAGTGCTTCGGATGTGTTGTGTGATCGTAGAATACCCATAAAATTTAAAAATAAAATAAAATAAAATTATAAGATGACTGCAAGGCCAACTATGCGCTATGCTTTATGGTATAGAAGGTTGGACAACTAAGGAACAACATGTACAAAAAATAAAAGTTGATGAGATGTAGATTTTAAAGTGGATGATTGGCATAACATTAAAAGATAAGCTGGAATTGAAACGGAACGACCAGTCGGCCACTTTACTGTAAGGAAGGTGAGTTAGTATTGGTTGACACGAAACGGGGGTCTTGGATAAACCTTTAAAAGACTTTAAAATGATTCCGACCAGCTGAGAAAATGATTTACATATCCCTTTACTCTCATAGACGAAACGTCTTGAGCGGAATGAATGATGAAAAATGGATTCGGATTCACTTAGTGGAACTTAAGACTCGGTGTTGTTGTGTATAAAATTAATTAATTTTCCAAAAAAACTAGTTAGACTATTTTTAGGGCTTTTAAGAGAGTGTTAATATGATGACTGTCCTCCATCAATCAGATAATCAATGCCCTTTATGACCAAGATTGGTTGCTGGTGGAAAAAGTTAAGTGAGCTGATTTGAAATCCTTAAATTAATCATAAAAGCAATTCTGCTTTTTTCCTACATTCAGGCTTCCCTTTTTTCTAAAAATTAAATAACTAAATCAGATTAAATTTAAGTAAAAATTACGTCACGCCACCTGCACTCTGCACGTGACTCCTCCAAAATTAAATTATTATTTATTTATTTATTTATTTAATTTTTCTTATTTTATTTCACAAAAATAAAAAAATAAAATACAGCAGATCATCCGAGAGAGAGAGAGGAGGAAACGATGATCTTGTATTTTATTTTATTTTACATTTTTTGTATTTTCACACATTCAATCTTGTATTTTTCTCCCGCCGGAGAATCTCCTTCGTTTTCCCCACCGTCGTATCGGCCGGGGCTCCCTGTTTCTTCCTTCAACGCCTCTCTTTCTCTCTCCCGCCTCCGCAACATTCTAACAATGGCGCCTCTCTGTTTCCTCCTCTTCTCCATGGCGTTCGGCTTCTCGGAACAGGCCACCTCCGTCTCTACAGACGCAATGTCGCTTCTCAGCTTCAAGAGCTCCGTTTCTCTGACCATTGCCGTTATCCGGTGCATTCCCGCACCGACCACTGCTTTGCTCGGCGTAACTGCAATCTTCTCCGGCAGGGTTGTTCGCAGCTCAACATCGCGGAACCCAGAGCTTATAGTTCGCCTTCACCCCGTTGAAGGGACCAAACAATAGTTTCCCCTCCGTTCTCGCTGGAACCCTCACGGCTTCCGTCGGAAATCTCACTGAGCTCCAGACCTTGTCCCTCCCTCACAATGCGTTCTCCGGTGAGATCCCGCCGGAGCTCGGAAAGCTGCGGCTGTTGGAGGTTCTCGAACTTCAAGGAAATAACTTCTCCGGGTGTATTCCGGCGCAGATAAGCCTTTTATCTTCGCTGCGCGTGCTTAATTTATCCTACAACGCGCTCTCCGGTTCGATTCCGGATAAACTAATAGGTTACGGAAAAGTCAGAGTCATCGATCTATCAAACAACCACCTTTCCAGTGGAATTAAAGTTGAAAAGATGACCGAGTGCAAGTTTCTCACTCACCTGAAGCTTTCTCATAACTTACTAATCAACAACATTCCGAGGGAGATCGGAAAATGCCGGAACCTGAAGACTCTCCTGCTCGACGGGAATGTTCTAGAAGGACGGATTCCGGCGGAAATTGGTAAAATTTCGGAACTTCGAGTTCTAGATGTTTCTAGGAACAGTCTCACTAATAGGATCCCAAAGGAGCTATCCAATTGCAAGAGGCTCTCCGTTATAGTTCTGACTAATTTGGTAGATTTAAGTTCTGAAAATATCTTGGATGATTCCAGAGGAGAATTTAATGCTTATGTGGGAGGTGTTCCATCTGAGGTATTGTTGCTCCCAAATCTGCAGATTTTTTGGGCACCAAGAGCAAATCTTGGAGGAAAGTTGCCTAGTAATTGGAGCAATTTGTGCTCTTTGAGGGTACTCAACCTGGGTCAGAATTATTTTACTGGCGTGGTGCCACAAAAATTGGGAATGTGTAAAAATCTTACTTTCCTGGATTTGAGTTCAAATGATTTGCGGGGATACCTTCATCCCCAGTTAAGGGTTCCCTGCATGGTGTACTTCAACATCAGCCGGAATTCCATAACTGGCATTCTTCCTGCGTTTGAAAATGGTAGCTGCGGTAGTGGCATGATCTCGTATGGGAAGGGTTCTAATTCTCTAGATGAGGAAGATATTCAGCACTCATACAACAACATTCCTGTTTGGGATTCTCAGATGAGTTCCCTTTTTAAACCAATGTTGGGTGAGAAGTTTGCACTTGTTCATGATTTGAGTTGGAATAGATTCTTTGGTTCTTTACCTTTGTTCTCGTTAGGAGACCAGCTCTTGGGAACTAACCATAAATCCTCCTATAGATTAGTACTGAACAATAATGTGTTCAATGGGTCTCTTCCCCATGAGCTAGTTTCAAACTGTAATGACTTGAAGAGCTTTTCAGTTAACTTGAGCGCCAACCAGTTATCTGGTGGGGGATTGCCTCTTAACTGTTTAAACCTAAGGGATTTTGAAGCAGCGGACAATCAGATTGATGGGTCAATAGGTCCTGGCATTGGAAACTTGACGACACTTCAGTGTCTCGACATGAGAAACAACAGGCTGTCTGGGTCTCTGCCTGACCAGCTGGGGATGTTGAAGGATCTCAGATGGATTCTTCTTGGAGGAAACAATTTATCGGGGGAAATTTCGACAAAACTCGATCAATTGACTTCTCTTATATTTCTGGATCTGTCTAAAAATGCTCTAACAGGATCTATCCCTGCAAGTTTGACAAATGCTACAAATCTTCAAGTTGTTTTGCTTGATCATAATAGACTTTTCGGGGAAATACCTTCATCTTTCTCGACCCTTTCCAGTCTTACTCAACTGAATGTTTCATTCAATAACCTTTCTGGTCATATACCCCGTCTTCAACACCCAAGCAACTGCAACTGCTTCAAAGGGAACAGATACTTGCACTCGTGCCCAGATGTATACTCAGCTTCTCCAGTGGGGCTTCCAGTCCCACATGGAATTAAGAAACGGCACAATCGGAGTAAATGGAAGTCTTTTGTAATTCCGGTGACAACTTCTGTTTCTGTCATCATCTGTGGTCTTTTAGTGATGGTTCTTTACTATGTCCTTGGTAGGAGAAAGATTAGTAGACTCACTAGTCTAAGAAAGAAAATGGTGGTGACATTTGCTGATGTTCCAACTGAACTGAATTATGATAGCATTGTTAGAGCAACAGGGAATTTTAGCATCCGAAACCTTATCGGTAGAGGTGGCTTTGGGTCCACTTACAAGGCAGAGTTGGTCCCCGGTTTCCTAGTAGCTGTTAAGAGGCTCTCCATAGGTAGGTTTCAAGGATTTGAACAATTTGATGCAGAGATAAGAACACTTGGAAGAATTCGACATAAGAACCTTGTAACTCTTATTGGGCACTATGTGGGAGAAGCCGAGATGTTCTTAATTTACAATTACCTTTCTGGTGGAAATCTTGAAACTTTCATACATCACAGGTCTGAAAAAAATGTGCAGTGGCCAGTGATCCACAAGATTGCCATTGATGTAGCTCAGGCTCTTGCTTATCTTCACTACTCATGTGTTCCTCGGATTGTTCATCGGGACATCAAACCTAGCAACATTCTGCTTGATGAGGAGCTTAACGCCTATCTTTCAGACTTCGGATTAGCCCGGCTTCTGGAAGTTTCTGAAACCCATGCCACTACAGATGTAGCCGGCACATTTGGTTATGTGGCTCCGGAGTATGCAACCACCTGTAGGGTCTCTGACAAGTCAGATGTTTATAGCTTTGGTGTTGTGCTCCTAGAATTGATGTCAGGAAAGAAATCCCTCGATCCATCCTTTTCTGAATATGGGAATGGATTCAACATTGTTGCCTGGGCTAAGTTACTGATCAGGGAGGGGCGTTCTTCTGTGCTTTTCCGTACTGAGTTGTGGGAAGCTGGGCCTAGAGAAAATTTAATGGGAATGTTAAGACTTGCATCAGTATGCACTGTTGAGTCACTTGCTATTCGGCCATCAATGAAGCATGTTGTGGAGAAATTGAAACAGTTGAAATCATGATGACCAAATTATGTTGTCTCAAGCCCCATCACTAGACAACCCCGCAACATGCACATTTCTACCATAGGATACTTGAATATGAGGTAAGATCATCTGTATCAAGCCATTCTTTACTTCTTTATGCAAGCATCCTAATGATGCAAGCTAGATTTTCAAATCCAAATTTCAGGAAAAGAAAGTGAGATAGAATTTGGCAGATTTTGGTTTTCTTTTTATTTACCCAATCTTGCTGAATCCAGTTGTTCTAAGGCTAGTGCTCTTATCAGTTTGAAAATGTGGAGAAGATATGGGTGCAACTTAGAGCTGGAAGCCAGACAGTATCTCTCTTATACCATATTGTATACTTGAGTGGCATCAAATTCCAAATACATCTTAACATTATACTTAATTTCTGAATGCATGAAATGAAGTATCAGGGACTTGTTTGTCCTCAGTTTTACATGTTATTAGTTTTCTTTTAAACGTTCAACATATATGCTCTCTTCCCCCTGTTTTTTGGAAAAAGTGGGGGGTGGGCGGGGGGTCGGGATCCTTGCCGTCAAGAAATGAATTGATACTTTCAACTTGAGCTCCATCATATATTATTCACATCCTCAAAAAGAAAAAAGGAACTTGAATTTGTGTGTCAGACAGACACATACACACACAACAGAATTAGTTAATATTGTTTTAATGCCAGCAGGAATACAGCCTAAGGCAGACTGACACCCAGACTTGCTGGTCTTGGTTATTGCTCACCAGATTTCTGAGCATAGTGGTTGTCTACAGATGACCCTGATATAGCATCAGCTTGCCTGGCATCATGGTTCAGTGATCTTTCCTCACAACCAAGGTTGCACACAATTTTCGTTACTTTCATCAGTTTATTGCCGCTCTTCTTTAGTCTTCCTGCTAAAAACTTTAATAATTCACAACCTTTCACTATGTCACCATGTTAATTTATTCACCTAAATTTTGCAGAACCGAGCTGCAGGCTGTTACCCAGTTCCGCATATGATTCATCAACCAGATTTGGGTGTATTAACCAATGGTCATATGAACCTTTGCACCCCAGTGGCAGACAAATTGGGCTGTTGCCTTTGTCATACTAGCTTCCCTGCTTCTTGATTTGCTCGAACAGTTGACATAGCTCAAGAGCTGGCAGTGCACCGCAAGAGTGTCATCAAGGAGCAATTCATTTTGCTTAAGTGTGAAAATCTGTGTCAACACATGCCCCAACAAGAATTTGGAACAGATGGCATTTTTAACACATTATTTAACTTACTGGTGTGTAATTTTAGATATTGTTCGAGTGATGGGCACATGCAATCTCTTTTCTCATAGAAATGTTTTTGGTCAAGAAATTATTGAATCATTCTCTTCCCATGTCTAATGATTAAACTGTTTTGGGCTGGTAGTTAACGAAACTCAGAAGAATTTGAAATTTTATATTTTTGCCTTTTGGATCAAACCTTTAAGACTTCAACATTGTATAATAGTGCATATTTTGAGGAAAATACTAAAGGATGCGGGGCCTGTAATGCCACAGGCTCCACGTGGCAGATGTTCAATGAATGCAGCAGCATGGGCCCCACTTAACACCTGCCGTGTGGGCCCTATATCATCACAGCCCCATACTAAACACCTGTTATATGGGCTCGTGTAATCACTGATCCATTGCATAGCTATACTCAGATTTGGAACATTGCAGATGGTCAATATTCTGAAACTAGTAGGTCACAGTCCTGTTTGCTGGACATTTAACTATGCTAATAAGTGAACCAGGGTGTGGTTCAGGTGGTAGTGCGGGCTGTGAGAGTGCCTTTCACAAGGTCAGGTGTTCAAACTCTCCCAGACTCGTTTCCGCCCCTGGACTCCTGAATTTATCCTCCCTTTGGAGTTGTGGGGTCAACTTCAAATGGCGCAGGATTAGTCACGTGGACCGTAAAACGGACGCGTGGATACCCGGTGCATATTCAAAAAAAAAAAAAAAAAATGTGAAGCTGTTTTGAAAACCTAAAAGCACTTCTGCACTTTCTTGTTTCATTTTGCAGCTTTTCAATCATATATGACTCAATATTTGGAGAGAACTGGAGACTATAAACTTAATATTTGGACGTGCATGTTTGCCCAGATATTGAGGCCAATTTTCATTTAGATCTTAAATATCTGTCACATACAAAATGGCAATTTTCATGTTTTCCACCACATCTCGACTTTTAGGTGATGATAACCTGAACAAAGATAAAATATTTCAAGCTTCTTTGAAGGCAGGGTGCATTGTTTCCAAAAATCTGCATAATGTGTGCATCAGCCTACCTTGTTTCAAAAAACCAATCTATGAAACGATTGTTTGGAAGATGTTCTGTCTGTGGTGAACTTTGGGAGTTTCCTTGTAAGATGTATAACCTTTTTGATCACACAAAACTAAGGGAATTGAAAAATGAAATTGCATACATTGAAAGATACCAGTCTTCCATTTGATTCAAGGATTTTGTGAGAAAGTAGAGAAAATCATAGAAGGAAATTACAAAACAATTAATAGTTAATGACATCTATGTAATAAATTGTTTATTATTTGCTATACATTCTATTTTCTCTATCATTCTCTATAACTAAACAAGAAAAAAGTAGATTTTTTTTTTTTTTCCTTCCCTTTGCATTTTGTAACCTCGGGAGCCCAAAAGAACAAAGCAAAAACAAAAAATCTCATTCAAGACACTGGTGGAGAGTTGCCTGAAAGCAAAGCTAGCATCCGCAGAAATGTCCCAAGGTGATTTCTAAACCAAGTTTTCCTTGGAAAGACTGCGTCAAAGAGCAGAAGCACCCTGGTTAGCAGTGAGGACAAACTCTTCAGTTGTGGTGCCAATGATGTCATTAGCATGCTTCAAGCCAATACAAGAATATCTTCCAGTAGCATCCTGCATTCAAAAATGGCTCCCCAGAAGAGGCACCAAATTAGAGCATGCTCAGGTCTCTCCTGCAGTGATGATATTATTACAGTTACTCAACAAGTTACTTGGTTCATGGAATCTTTTAGGATTCCTGGAAATGTGAGTTAGAATCCTTGATGCCCATGTTTGGTTTGTCCTAGAATCCGAGACATTAGGCATGTAGAATTCTCTAGGAATTCGTTACGATCACAAAACATTCCCATTTATTTCTTTGGCAATCTGTATTCCCAGGGAAATGGCATCCTATTCCCTGGGATGTGAGTCACCGAAGCAAATGCCTAATGCGCCACAGAGAGAACAAAAAGTCTATTTTATTCCTAGGCACTGGAGGAATCATCTTCCTCCTATATTCATCCTTCTCTCAATAGTTTCTTTTTTATCTGAAAAAAGTATTTTAGGCACATAAAGAGCTATAGTGGTCAAACTACATGGACACACATACACATGTAACAAGGTATAGATGAACTTAATATGATGATCTTTTTATGTCACCAATCAAAAGGAAAGAAAAACTTTATTAGATCCCAGAAGACCTTTTGCTACTATTTTTCTGAACCACACGGACATAAGCATGGAGACAATATTTTCAAGCAAGCAATGAAAAATCTTCATGGGTCGAAGTACAAGCAGATAATAATGGTGATATTGCTGTAAGTTTTAGTCATGGAGGAGAAATAGAGAAAATAAGAATTCACCTGAGCAACAAGTCCTAACTTTTCTAGCTTCCTAATTGCATCATCTACCTCAAAATTACAGCTTTCACCAAACTTTTCTTTAATTAGTGCCTCACACTGCAGGTCAAGATCCTATTTCACATCATCACAAAAAAAGTTGTAAAATCAGTAGTGTTACAAGAATTCACACCAAATGTAAGAATCATTATAGCAATGAAAAAAAAAAAATGAGAGAGAGAGAGCACATGAAAGTGATGCATACCTGTTTAGTAATTTCTCTTTGGTCCATCAATGTAAAGAAAGACACGATCACCTCTTTCACCTGCACAATCAAATTACGAGGTTGTGTAAGCATTTGGCAGCTCGTGACAGCTTCCATAAAGGACAAGAATGCATTATATAACAGTCAAACTACCACGATAACAAATTTGTGACGAAGGCCCATAAGCATATATTGCATCATTACTGACGCATACAGCAGAGTATAACTATGACATCTACTCCAAAAAAAAAAAAATGTATTTTTTATAAATATCAGATACTCCAAAACTATGTCAAGATCTGAAACAAACACTAAGTCCTTGTTTGGAACTTGGAAAACATTAGAGAAAGGAAAGGAAAATACAAAAGAATCCAGTTTTTCATGAAGGAAAGTGAGAAAGAAAATAAAAGATATACAAAATCAATGGACAAATTTTTTATTTTAAATGATATTAACATTTGATAATTGATATACCAATTTTTTTTATTTTTTTAATAGTATTTGATATAGATAGAAAACGCAACGAAAAATGAATTCCTTCCTTATTATCCTTTCTTTTTCTTCCCTCAAAATGTCATGTGAATGTTAGTTCTGAACCAAATTATTTTCTGAAAAATAGAGAGAAAGAAGAAATATCTTATGGGTGTCTGTAGCATGTCAGAGAATATAGAGGCAAATGAAATATCTTATGAGTAATGGTAGTACAGCTTGTAGATGCTTCTGGAATTCAACATTTAAACAAGAAAATGTCTCAAGCCCATCGCACACCAAGATACTTAGAACTGTTAAACTGGTACCTAAGTAAATTGCTAACTAGTTTTCAATTTATTGCTATTGAATATCTCGCATGGAGTCCAAACTTCATCAAGTATTTAGTAACTCAAACCAGTCCAAACACCAAGCTACTTGTTTGAAGGCTATGTATTTTTCCATGCACTTTTGTTAATAAGATCATTGTTACCTGTTAAAAGAATAATCAAATATTAAAAGAAAATATAATTTTCCAAGATTGGTCCTTACTTCTTGCTGAATCACATCGTCGCACAAGTGAAGAAGAGTGCCCCGTCCACTATCCAGTTGTTTGTTATACACGGACTTCATGATTAAGTTCTGATATCGAGAGAAGTTTTTCTGAAACCTGCAGGCAGTGGAAAAAAAAATAATAACCACATTAGTAACAATAAATTTCAACAAATGTTTTAAAACAAGAAAAAATTACACTATGTGAGAGGTAGAGGCACCTAGTTAACTATGTTACAAAAACATGGACTACCAATGGGACAAAATAACCTAATAAACATGCAAACAGAAAAGGAAAAAGACAGTAAAACCACAATAATAACCCTCAACCCCACAAAAAAAATAAAAAGAAAAGAAAAAAGAAAAAAAAGGAAGATACTTAACATGATGTATGTCTTAACAGAGTAACCAATTAGTGCAGAGAGGATGGCAAACATGACCCGGATATCAGCTTTAGGCATTTGAAGCGAACTGATTACAGCAACCTATAAGGAAAGTCATTTTGCATCTGGACCAGGTGATAGAAAACAGAAAACAGTGTTTTCTTTGAACTTCATGGATATTAATTAACTAACCAGCCCAAGCACAGCAGAGACAAGGAATTTGACCCAGTCCTTCGGAGTCAAACTTGGATTTTTCTTTTCTGGCTGTTAAAGGGGAAAAAAGTTCTGATACCAATTTAGAAGTTGAATACTTAGGGAAAAAAAGAGGGTAGAGAGAGGGAAAGCAGGAAAAAACTCACAAGAACTATTTCCATATCGGCCATTGGAATGTTTTTGAAATGCTTCAAGAATATCCCTCGCTTTTCTTTTCCTTTGGAACTTGCTCTCCTGTAGAACACAGTGTGGTTAAGCATAAGTGGATGTCCATTTACGGCGTGTCCAACAGGAACAGAGAAGATGGAGTAAAGTCTAGGTAATTTTAGGAAATGAAAGCTCCTGAAACTTTGACAGTTTCTCTATGCAATTCATTTCTTCCCAAGGCACCTGGATTTCCTAGGTCCAAAGGGAATATTCTGTTTGACAAAATCCTAAACATTGTTCATGAAAAATTTTAAATCAAAAGGAAATAAAAAAGAACTAAAGAAGTACCTGTAGACAACAATTATCCGATCAAATGTAGGCTCTTGAATTGTGATCTTTCTCAGCAGATTACGGATACTGTGGGGACAAGAAATAACATTGTCATTATTAACAAAGGACCTAGCAAGAACAATATATGTGCACACATAATTATTTTGTATCAAATTTTTATTATTAAATCTAAACTGAACTTCAATTTTTATTATCTTCCAGAAATTATTACAGTAATTTCTATGATGTAAAAATTTTCTCTGTTGCATCATAATTAAATGAATGAATGAAAATTAGAGCTTAAGTTTTTCTTTTAAGTACTTCATTTTCTACCTGTGATGGAAGCAAGATTTTGTCAATTATGAGAGTGAGATTCTACGAAGGTAGGAGTGCAGGTCAGTAAATGTTTTGAGTAAGAATTGCTAATCAAGTTCCCAAATCAAAAGAATCCTCATCATAGTAGGTTCTTGCTTCTAACTAATTAACCAAATCCTAAAGTGACCAAATTTAAGGCAGAAGAAGAGGTCTAAGGCATTAATGCAGCATTGTGTTTGTAGACACCCTTGACCAATACATATCTTCCACACATTCACACATGAGAGAGAGAGAGAGAGTCAAATGATGAAGATATCAAGAATAATGGGAAAAGATCAAAGTAATTTTGAGATCAAACTATGATCTGCAGAAAACTTTTCAAGCCAATGAGGGTTGCACCTAGATCTTCTTTCTGAAACAACATTGGAGTCCAGTGACGGTTGCACTTTAGGTGATGAAGTGTTAAGTCCATTAAAAAAAAAAAAAAATTTTAAAAAGCTGCCCGTCTTTGCTTCAAAAATGTTTAGAAGAGCAAGGAAAATTTGCACTTTTCCCAATGGAACTCAACTCTAAAGTCATTATTTTATTCTCTATTTTATATCCTAAGGGTTTAGACACACATTTACCAGCACCAACCCCACCCCCCCCCCTCCAAGGGGGAAAAAAAGAGAAAAAAAGGGATTCATTAAGAGATTGTGGAGGGACTGTGGAGGGGGTTCTTGAGAAGGGAGGAGAGTTTTGTTGTGTACACAAGTAATAGATGTTTTGGAGATGTCCCAAAGAGGAGAGGCAAACAATTCCCAAGAAGTTCAAGTGTGCATGGTGATACGTGAAGGTATTCAGATGGCTTGATGGTTAAAGTGCCAAAAAGAATAATCAGCAGATATTTATAGAGAAGAGATAGAATGTTGTAAGGTGTCATCGTCCAATAATAGATTTGTTGATTCGAATGCACAGCGGAAACACACACAACTCGAATCAGAACAAGCAATGCAAGTACTCAACGATGAATATATGGAAATTAACAATCAACCACAAAGAGAAAAAAAAGCAAGCAATAAAAACATACGACACAAGAAATTACGTGGTTCGACAATTTGCCTACTTCCACGCCTACTTCCACGAGAGCAAACAGCTGATTTTCACAATCAGATTGTCAAGCTTGTCAAGCTTACATCAAGGGTTACAAAATATGGTTTATATTCCAACCTTATGCGTACAGAAGACTTAGACTATATCTAAAACACTCCTGTAGCAATCCCCAAAGGAAAATCCTCTGAAATCTCCCAATCTACTGATCTCTTGTTTCAAAATCTGTGATTTGCGCCGAACAAAACCGTTGACGGTTTCAGGAAACCATTGACGGTATGGACTGAAACCGTCAACCAAATCATCGACCCAACCGTCGACGGTTTCTTCTTGCAGCTCAGCTACCTTATTCTTTGCTTCACTATGCTTTCCAGCGCATGCATTCCACTCAATATAAGTCACATCTCCAACAATCTCCACCTTGACAAATATTCACCACTTAAGAGAAATATGAAAGATAACCCGCTACTCCACCCGAGACACTAGATTAGGATTGCCTCCCGTCTAGCACCTGGAGACATAAACCAAGTCCAAGCGATGCTTGAACTTGTCCGTGGTAACAGGAACTCCACCTAACTGAATACCTAACTCCTTGAACGATCCTCTAAATGACAATACTACCTTGGCAGCCCCAGCCATTGCCAAGTACTCTGACTCAGTTGTTGAAAGTGCAACCTGAGACTATACCCTCGACTTCCAACAAGTATGCCCTCCCACAATGTACCCTATTGTAGACCTCTTGTCATCCCAGTGCCCTGTGTAGTATGCATTCACAAATATCACAACTGAAGGATTGCTATGTTGCCCACCGAAGCACCCCACTGCACTGATGTAAGAGACCTTTGACATGTCCCGAACATCACCGTCCGTCCTCGGGTACTGAGCGGTAGACAGTTTACATTGATTTGCCAACGGTGTACCAGTGACCGGTTTAACATCAACTATGCTAAACCTCTCCAACACTTTCTCCACAAAACCACCCTGAGATAACCACAATCTCCCTACAATTATGTCCACAAAGCCACCCTGAAATAACCTCCATCTCCTTGCAGCTTTATCCTTGAGAGTCTCTAACCCAAGAATCTTTTTGGCTATACCCAAAACCTTCATGTCAAATTCCTTTCTCAACAAAGTTTCTAACTGATTAACCTCAATCAAAATCTTTTCACCAACTAACATGTCATCAATATAAAACAACAGAACATGGTTTTAAATAAAGGCCGCGACCGTTACGTAACGCAGTTACGTAAAGGTTTTTTGGGTCGGTGGGAAGAAAAATCACGGCCGTAGCAGCCGTTACGGACCGCGACCGTTATGTAAAGGCCGCTACGGCCGTTACGTAACTGCTATAGGACTGTTACACCAAAAAAATATTTTATTTTTTACTTTTTCTTCTCACTTTTTCTCTCTCTTTCATATATCATTCTCAATATACCAAATGGCAAGAGGTGGAAAAGATTATAATAAGGATGACAATGATACAAAATTTACTTTTTCTTTAAATACTCACAATAGATGCATTAATTAACATATTCAAAATACTAACTTGTTAAGAATTTTTTTTTTAATAATATTAGTAATGTGATATTTATGTTCTTTATTTTTCAACTTCAACCTTCTTTCTTTTCTAGCTATTTTATATTTATATTATTCGTATGTCTTATGTGTCTAATAGATTAATGGAGTGTATAATGTATTTTATTTTATTAATTCATTTAGCACACATAAGAATTTATCACAGATAAGGATAATGAGAAGTATAAATACGCGCACACACGTAATTTTCTATCAATGATGGTTTAAAACAAATGTAAACTTGTTGCCCTTACCAAATAACTTAGTTACTCGAACTAAAGGGTCCAGAATACACTAAAACCCTTTCTAAGAATGGCCAAAAGCTTAAAACATGCAAGTACGCTAATATGCACAAAGTTGTGCGTGCTTAAAAAAAATTCACGGCCGTTACACCCGCTTCCCGTTATGTAACATCCGCTACTCCTGCTTCCCGTTACACCTGTTACCATTACGTTACGCTACCCGCTACCGCGATTTAAAACCATGCAACAGAATAATTACCCACTTGCATCCTATCACTCTCCCACATCTAATTCTTATGCAGTAACTTTATCTCCTCCACCATAGCACTTATCTATCTATTTTTTCCTTTACCGTGCACCACATCTTGAAAAATAGTAGGAACGTTGTTGGTAGTAATGAATGCATAAGACATCAAATCATCAAATTCATACATGGACGGTGGCCTGATAGTGCACCTGGGCCTATTGTGATCCTGCTGGTCTCCCGAGTTAGAAATCCCTGCAATATGAACAATGTCATCTCTGCCCTGAGTCTGTAACTCCACCTACGTCACAATCTCATTTCTACTGAAGTTTATATTGTGATACTGCTGGTATCCTAAGCTAGAGCTCCCTGCACTTCTACCCTGAGTCCCTAACTCCACCTGCACAACATGTTCATTGCTGCTGTAGCTTTCTGGCACCTATTTCTTTTCATCAACCTAAGTACACTGCACCATGGATTTAACATCAAAAACCATGTCTCTACTGATCGCCACCTTGTTTGTCATTAGATCCCACAGCTTGAACCCCACTTTATGATACCCCAGAAAGATGTACTATCTAGACATCTCACCAAGCTTAGATCTCACCTCACTAGAAACATGATTGGTACTCTCTCTCTCTCTCTCTCTCTGCTACTTTATCTCTATTTTTGTATTTTTGAAAGCAGGTTAGTTTGGGTGATAGCAATGTTGCATGTGCATGCATTCTCATGTGCAAGAATGGTGAGATTATAGATGCTTATACATGAGTGTATGTATGATAGTATATGTAATTTTATGTGTATTTGTTTATGCATGTGTGTGTGACAATATAAATATGCATAAGGATTCATATGCATGTGGCAATGTGTCAGCATGAATTTATGCATGTGTGTGTGGCCGTTTGGACCACAGCATGCAAGTTTGTGTGTAAGTTGCATGCATGTGTGTGTGTGTGTGTGCGATGTACCCATGCACGTGTAAGAGAATATATATGTGTTGTAATATATGGCTAAATATGTTAGTATGTAATGGATGTATATACATTTATACTAGAAGACATATGTTTGTAGCGTGTATGTAAATATATATGTATGTTTAAATATGTCTGTGTATTGGTAAATATGTGTACTTAAAGTATATGTGTATATGTGTATGTGTACATATGTGGAAGTGTGTAAATGTACATATTTATAAAATAGGAATGTATTTGAACATGTAGATATACATGTGTATATATGTGTACACAAGTAGGTGTAAGCGAATATACATGTAGATATATATACATTTAAATGAAGACATATGAATATGCAAATGTGTATGTATATAGATGTGTATATATAAATATGTATTTATGAATATGTGTTTAATATGCACATGCGTAGGTGTGTGTTTCATATGTATATGTATGGAAAATGGGTGTATTTAAACATATATATGTACAAATGTATGTATTTGTATGTATATAAGCACTGATATGTATACAGGTAAGATTTATGTATATATGTGTACCTTTAGATATATATATATATATATATATATAATATTTAAATGGCATATGCATGTATGGAAAAGAATGTGTAGGCTAATTGTGTGTAGATACTTGGTGTGTATGTTGGGGTACTATGGAATGCCAAATATATGAACGCAAGAATACATAGGTGCATACATGTTTAATATTAATACATGTGAATGAATGTATAGGTGTATATGTTAATAAGCATCAATGTTAGTATATACATGCATGAATACGTAAAAGTTCATATGTCAATGTGTTATGGTGAATTGCTATTCATTAGTAGGAGCATGCTTAAGGTGCTGCTTCATATAATTATGGATTAACCATTTCTTAATTCAAAAAGAAAAAAAGAAAAATATGGAAATTTCCAAAAAAGCAAGTTTGCTTAGAAAATCCTCTGTCCTCTCTAATTTATAGTCTTTTATTGTTAATGTGTTGTCTTACATATCCAATTGTATAACCTCGATTCCCGAAGTCTAATTCAGATTTATGATGTGATTTTTTACTGTATAGTGTCTTCTTTTCCTTATCCTTAAGCACAATTAAGATTCTTAACTCCCAAAGATCATATAATCGAGGAGATTATGGTATTAACTAATGAGATTAGATTAAATGAACCTAAGACTATCTAATTGGATGCTTGTTTGGTGATTTGAAGTCCCCACCTAACCTGTTTCCAAAAAAACAAAATTGTTTTCAAAAATCTTCTTGATTTTAAAAGAAAGGGGCTGATGATGAAATACTAGAATTTTCCAATTAAACTCATGCATCTCCAAATCATTTTCAAATTAGTGATACAACCCAATATCTCCTCTTCTATACTCATTTTCTAAACATGTTTTCTTTGAATATTGGTAATACAACCCGATCCACCATCATCATCATTTTAAAAATTATCTAAAGTTCTGCAGCCAACCCCTTTAAAATTCGTATTATGGGTTTCTAGAAGCCATGTTGGAGTGCTCATAGACAGAAGTTATTACTGGATGACCGAAAAGGGGATCTTTTCTATCACTTTCACAATATTCTTATAAGGAGTGACACATGCCACACACATGTAATTACAGTAACATTCCATAAACAGGTGCCAATAAGGGCGCTGATTGGCCAACCATCACCGAGATGGTTAATCAGTCACCTTCCTTATGCACAAATGTACTCCTGAACTCAGTTTGTGATTGCAGACTTAGTATTTTTCTTTATTTTCCCCATCCTTCAAAAAATATGGTGGCGACTCTGTGTCTTGTTCATTTGATTTATTCCCCCCCCCCCCCCCACCTTTACTTTATTGTTTGTGGATCGCATACTAAATCCCATCATTCAACACCCTAGATAGAATCCAGCATTGACATACGTAAACAAAATGAGGACAGAACATTGTCATTCCTCCACCATGAGCAATAATATGGTGACTCAAAAAAAGGTATTATATGCAATTATCTGGAATGCCGGATTTTCTTTAGGAAGTGAGCAACTAAAAAAAAATATTGATACAGACAAGACTAATTCATGTTTCATTTGTTTAAGAATAATTTTTTATAATAAAAGAAGAATTCATTAGTAGAATAAGAATATACATCTAGGAGAATAAGACATCTCCTTAACAAAGTTTGGAAAATCTAGATAAAAAAACACGAAGGAACAACCTACAGACTAAAGAACGAAAAAGAAAAAAAACCATCATGAGCTGACACTCCAACACATAATGCCAATTGCGCAGAATATCAGAAAAGTTCACCCCTTTAAAACTCCCTTGTCTCACACACCAAAGAGAAGCCAAATAATGTATCTTTTACCCAACCAACACCTGAGCCAACTTCTTCCCTAGAAGAATGCACGCATTACGCTCCATTCACAACCCCTAAAAAATGGCAAAAAAAAAAACACACATTTCCAAAGCGCTGTCCTTTCCTTTTTCCTGCCAAATCCAGCAAAGTCAGTGCCAAAAAATCCTCCATTATCTTAGAACTCACCCAACATTCACCTAAAATACCAATTAGCTTATTCCAAACACTCCAAGCATAGTCACGATGAATGATGAATATGTCTGGAGATATAGCCTTCAAAGGTCTCCTAACCTGCAGCAAGTAAATGGTATTAATTCTATCAAGTGCAACCAACTAGATAAAAGCCTTAATTTTAAAAGGGACTTTGACCTTTCAAATGGAACTATAGAGCAGAAAAAGAAAACTCGACCTATTCAAAAAATTACAAAAAGATTTACACAAATAAACCCCAAAGGATACAGAAACCAAGACTGCCTATCCTCCTGTAAAGAAAAATGACAGTAATTCAACAAGACTAGCAAAGAACAAGACTAGCAAAGAGAATAGTTATCCCATCTCCCTATCATTTAACGACATGTGGAAGTGAAAATTCTAAGAAGGTAAAGGCCCACCTGAATTAATAAGAAAAGAAGAAATTGACTCATCCTGCTCTGAGCTTAGAAAAAAAATACATGGAAAAGAGGTGGACAAAACGACATTCCCCACCAAGGATCTTTCCAAAATCGGATATTACTACCTCTACCCGCGAGGAATTTAATATGGGGAATGAAGTGGGAATAACTTTGGGAGAAAGCTTTCCACATGCTCTCCCAAAAACATCTAAATCTCAAATTATTATATTACTCATTCTCATCTAATCTATACTTATAATTAACAACCAAATGCTATAGAGAGGAATTCTCTAGCGGGAAACCGCCAAAGCCATTTAGCCAAAAGGGTTGTGTTTTTCGACACCAAATATCTTATACCCAAACCACAATCCTGTTTAAACCTACCCACCACTCCCCAACTAACCAGATGATCCCTACTACCCGCTACCCCATAGCATAAAAAAAATCTTCTCAATCTTATTAGCAACCCTTTCCGGAATCCTAAACATTAAAAGGAAATATAAAGGGATACTAGAAAGGCAGGCCTGGATAAGAGTAATTCTACCACCAAGAGAAAAAAGAGCACCTTTCCACCCATCCAATCTCTTAGAAACCCTTTCCACAACAGGATCCCAAACACTAGCAGACCTTGGGTTACCCCCCCCCCCCCCCCCGCCCCCCAAAGGAACCCAAATGTAGGACAGTGGCCAATCCAAAACACTACATCCCGCCTCCACAGATAGCTCCCTAACATTCTCAACAGCCATATTGATAGCCGCAATACCGCTCTTACCCATATTAATCTTAAGCCTAGAAACCTTCTCAAAAACATGAAGGAGACCCAAAATATTCTTACAGGATGGTTTATGATCCTCTAGAAAAAAATATAGTATCATCAGCAAACTGAAGGTGCGAAACCTTGACCCTTTCTCTCCCCACTTCCAAGCCTTTCACTATGTTAGACAACCACTTTACCTAAAAGCTTAAGCTGTTAGGTTTTGCGCCAACCGGCCAACAATATACATCAAGCTTTAACACTCCTTCCCAAGTGCAGCCTGACAGCACATGGAGAGATAAAGACACGATAATATCATCCATTATAGGGAATACAATAATTTTTTAAATACCAGACAATAAACGCAGGCGACAAGACTAGAACCCAAAACCTCCTGTTAACCAAATCTGATACCATGTTAGACAACCATTTTACCTAAAAACTTAAGTTGTTAGGTTGTGGGCCAACAATGTATATCAATTTTTAACACACTAAACCTCTATCCAATGCCCTTTCCACCATCCTACTCAAAGAATCAGCCACTAAAACAAACAAAAATGGGGAAAAAAGGTCTCCTTGTCTAATCCTTCTCATAGCCTTAAGCCAAGATTTAGACTCACCAATTACTAATACGGAGTAGCTCACATAAAGCAAACAGCCTCTAATACAATGCCGCCATCTCTCTCCAAACCCCTTGCTCACAAAGATCTTATCTAGGAACTCCTAGTTCAATCTATCATTAGCTTTCTCAAAATCCAATTTAAAGATGATGCCCTTCTTCTTCCTTCTTCGGATATACTCCACGACCTCATTAGCAACCAAAATCCACAATTTGCCTACCCCCCAAAAAAGCACTCTAAACCTTAGAAATAGTCCTATCAATCACCTTACTCAGTCTATTAGCTAACACTTCGGTGATGATTTTGTTTAAGAACAATAAGTTGGGATGGCTTCTACAATGAGTTAAATAGATCAACAGATCCTAAACGCAGAATTTAAAATGTTTGGAGTGACAAGCACATTGCATAGGACCTCGTCAAGAGAATACAAGGTTATGGAGACATTGCTCTCACACACACATGGACGTGTTAAACAGGTAAACTCAAGCACATTCCAGGGGGAGGGAGATATGAAGTCATCAATCTGTCTATATTGGTTCACTTGTAGAAAAAGAGAGATGAACCCCTGGATTTCTTCTCTTCCTCCCCTTTCTTCTCTTGGAACTGGATGTGTTTGATAATATGTAAATCTGATCTACAAAATACTGGTGCTACTTACTTCAGTTATCATAACGACTCTTTCTAAACTTTATAGTTAGTTACCTGGGTTGCTGCCCTTCTTCCTCCAGGGAACCGCGATCTAGATTGCACGTACCAATTCTTGGGTAAATAGCATCCCATTTTGATGGATATGGAGATGCCAAAAGGGCGACCCAGATTTGTTAACCATTGTCAAATAAAAAATCATAGGAAAAATTTAAAGACTTTCAAAACAAATTGTACGACAAATGGCAAATGAGCAATTTATAAAAAAAAATGCATACATTTTTGTGAATTTGTATGAGTTAAATCTGTTTGGACTTTGGGACTTGGGAAGTTTATAGATTTGTGTAGTTTTTTGTTGGTCTGGTTTGCTTGAACTTTCTTCTGCAAAATCTGCATTATGCAGCTTTTATCAAACTGTAATTCTAACGTTGCTTATGTACAAATTATGAACTATGATGCAATTGTCTTTCTATATTCTATAACCCATCCTAAGTAATTAGTTCAAAACTTACTGTGATCCAACATAACATACTAACTAATTGAACCAAATAAGTGGTTCAGTTGTACCCATGAACCAAAATGGCATGCCAACTAAGCCTACTCCACTAAGAAATGCGTACCTCTTAAGTAGCATACCCCATTCCAATACCCACACCAATGCCTGAAATGCACCGTTCCAGCCTTCCAGGTAACTATAATTTTGTACTATAATTATCTCCATGTGTTATTTTTAGATGAACAATGCATTTTGGTCCTAATTGTCTCAATTGTATTTTTCCTTCTACTTGATGAATGAATTATGAATAGCACACTTGATCACTAAGTACTACAGTTAGAAATATGCTTGTTTGATTAATTTAACAAAAATTTTTGCTATTATTCCATTAGTGATTCATTTCTACATGCATACATACATAAATACATACACACACATGCAGAAGCATGAATGTGCAGGTGTCCTTAAATTCTGGATGACTTCTGAATGACCCATATAAAACAGATATCCCATATTAAGAACAGTGTGACCAAAACTCCAAAATAATATAGGATAAAGCCCAGCCCAGCCCTTGCACGATGCAATCGTGCAAGATGCTAACTGCTTCGCTAAAATGACAGTGTGCCCTACAGCCAATGCTGCAGCTGCACGCTCTTTTTTAATGTCCTCACATGCAAAGTGTTAAATGCGCCACTAAAGTGACACAGTGTGCCCTACAGCCCATGCCACAGATGCACACTCTTTTTTTTTTTAAGTCCTCACAAGCAAAGTGCTAAGTGCTCTGCTGAAGTGACACTATGTACCCTACAGTCCACACTGTGCATGCATGTGCGGCCGAGCAAGCACTGCCTTTTAGGGCCCAAATGGGACTGTGTGGTAGGCTAGTAACTTAAAGGTATCAGAGACAAACACTTAATAACATATATTCCTTTTCCTAATTTTCCAGTGTGGGACAACTTTCCATATATCTCTCTTGAATGTGTGGAATGTGTTGTGTGGTTTTGAAAACCCCAATGTTTTTGAAAATTTTTCAACTACTAAGTCCTTCATTTATGTGAAAATGTTATTAAATAAAGACTTTCATATAATAATGTTAGATTACCACTTCACCTAAAAGCTTAAGCTGTTAGGTTCTGGGCCAATGATGTATGTCAAGCCTAAACACTCTCCCGATAAGTGCAACTTGACAGCATGTGGAGAGATAAACACACGATAGATAACACCCATTACAGGGAATACAGTAATTTTTTAAACACCACAAATAAACATGGGCAAAAAGACTAGAACCCAGGACATGCTGGTAACCAACTCTCATACCATGTTAAATTACCACTTTACCTACAAGCTTAAGTAATTAGGTTGTGGGCCAATAATGTATATCAAGCCTCAAGAAATAAAAACTGCAACCCTGCAACTTTGGGAGATCATTTAAAACCTGAGTTTCATATTGTCAATGTGGATCCTTTCAACATGTAGGCCTTCTTGCTCCACTTCAATGCTTATTTCGTCAGGCTTCTTTGGATCTTTTTTATATTGTGCACCAGATTTCCTGTACAAAATTCTCTTAAGCCTGTAAAAAAGATAATAAATGTTAAATGTGTAAGGCAGATTAATTTCAAAAAGATGTGACCTAAGATTATAAAAAGTACACTGAATTAGACCACTATGTTCACAGTTTAGGATCCCTACTAAGGTCAAAGATTAGCTCAGTGATGCTAATATAACATTATATTCAATCAGGATACACACAGTGTATAGTTGATGATGACATTCAAATTCTTTTAAAAGAATGATGATATCCAAATTTCTTAATAAGGTTATACAGCTCAAGTGTTTGGCTACATTTAAAAGAATTTACCAGAAAATATTTTCCTGAGAAACATCAACATCCCAAAGCTATAATCCTTACCCTGTCAGTCTCAAAAGACATCGCCATAAACGTGCAAGGATGGCATCCACTTTTGCATTGAAAAAATAACCAGATGTCTGATCAAATCCAATTCCACGTCGAAAGATTATGTACTGAAAGCAAATAGAGAAATCAACATTAGTTTGAGAGAGAGAGAGAGAGAGAGGGGTGGAGAGGCCAGGGAAGAAAGATGGCAATGAGTACCACCGATTTGTAATTATTTTTGTTACGATTGATATATATTGTTGGCCCACAACGTAATAGCTTAAGCTTTTAGTTAAAGTGGTAATCTAACATGGTATCAAAGCAGACTACCAGGAGGTCCTGGGTTCTATCTGCATTTATTGTGCAGTGTACAAAAAATTATTATATTCCTTATAATTATCTCTCCACATGCTGTCGGGCTGCACGTGCAAGGGAGTGTTAAAGGCTTAAAGCTTGATATACATTGTTAATCCATGACCTAATAGCTTGAGCTTTTAGGCCAAGTGGTAATCTAACAATTTTAATTAAAAAAAAAACTTACCCACATTGGCACATTCTATGAATTGTTCAAAGACAGATATGCAGATCTTGCAATGTGGCTGCTTCTTATAGACAAACATGGATTCAATTGCAGAACATATGACTACTATAATTTTAGTGATGATCACATGACATCGTTGTGAACCTTTTAGAATTTCTCAAAAAAAATATTTAACAACAGAACTAATTGCATCAATTTTCAGTTTGAATATTTAAGCAGAAGATATAGTGACGGAGGACTGCCTACATCATTTATGCTGCCTGTTCGCCGCACTTACTTTTGGCATACCCTTAGGAAATTATGCTTGTATTTAGATTTTTGTTTGTGTTGTATTGTTCAGTTAGGTTGGGGTCAATATGCAATTATGTGTTCTAGTTAGATCTTGGCTATAAAAATTTTGGAAGATGTGGTGTATGAATAGTGATCATATTATGCATTCAGATTTCAAAACTGATTACCCTCTCTCTCTCTTGCAGCCTCTTCCTCTTCTCTTTTTCTTCTTCTTCCTCCTCCTTCCCTTCTCCTCTTTCTGTTTCTCTCTCTATTCTGTTTCTAACTTTCCATTCTGCCCTGCAACAGTTTCTCTCTTCTTCTCCCTTCTTCTTTCCTCTTCTTCTCCCTGTTTCTCTCCCTCGATTCTCTCTCTGTTTCTGTTTCTTACTATCCAACACCATATGGTCTGACATGGAAGGATTGCCTTATAATTAATTGTTCTTAAAACTAGTTCCCTTTAATGAATCATTTTTCAAGAGCAGGCTTGAGTCTATGGTTTGTTTATAATATTTCTATATTTTATGAGATATGAGAATGAGTTTTTGTAAAGCTGTCCACGTGTGATATATTACATGCAGTGAGCATTTTTGAAAATTATTATTTTATGCATCAATTACTGACATAAGAAACACAAGGTCACGACTGAAAGGTAAGCTTTATATGGTTATGGAGGGTACTTTTAAACTTAGAAGGGCAAGCAGAGAACTAGTAAACCATACAAAAGGACAAGATAATGGAATGAACAAAAAAAAAAACTGTATTTGTTGAACAAAATCACGCATAACACATAAACAGAATGAGATATTCAGGTAAAAAAAGAAACAAGTAATGGCCTGTTTTGTTGTGGAAAACAAATTTCTTTTTTCATCTTTAGTTTTATAAAGAATTACAAAAATTCCACTTTGAAAATTTATACGGAGAACTTGGACAAAAAAAATGCTTCCCAACTTTCCAGTATAAATGCTGGAAACTGGAAAACAAGTGACATTTTTATACAAATTTTGGAAAACTGAGAAAGAAGATGCTATTTTTCTAATTATTTGGGAGCTTGAAAACGAAAAATTAAAACTGCTTTCAACAACTAAACGAGCCTTAAATGCAACATTTGATGAAAGTATGACAGAAAGTTAAAACAAGTTTACATGCAACACATGCATGAGAAAGTCAATATTTGTCCCATTGACTATCAATGCCCATGCTGTCAGTTGCATCAAATAGGAACTTCAATTAGCTTGGAATTTTCAGTCAAATGTAAAAAAAAAAAAATAATACCTTATCAGAAAAATGTGGAAGGTTTTCATAAGGATGTTTTTCAAAGTACCTCCTCAAAAGCTTTGTGTCAAGCTGAGCTCAGCAAGAACAGGACTGCAATCAGCAAACACTAAAACAAGAAAACATCCAAAAGTATATACAGTAGGATTTTAGAATTATTCAGATATATCTTGGTACTTACAGACCTTAGATTCATCAACTTTTATGGGAAGATTTAACTGATATTGCCCAGAAAGTGCAACATCAAGCTCATCATCAGTCACTATCTTGAAATTGCTTTTATCCATCACCTAAATAAGAGGGAAAAATGAAAATATTAGAAAATCTAAGTAAAAGGGGAAAATAAACATAGAAAATTTCAATCATCAGGAAAGCCAATGCATGCTCAGTGACATTGTTGCAGTCAACAACTAGAATGCAATAAGAAATGCATATTGTCTGTTTAACCCCGTGAGTAACCCCACTGGCAAAGGCATGGACAATGTCGTGTTAGAGTTCAAATATCGTACCTGCTTACCCCAAGGAGGGTGGGAATTAAGGGAAGGCCCCTTGCCCATGTATTAGCTGGGTGTTGAAATGGACCTGATACCTTTGGTTACAAATTACAATATAGATAGACACACACACACGCATCACACATGTAGCATGACTCTTCCGGCCAACAAAAAAATCACAAAATAAAAATTCCTTGCTTTGCAGAAGAAAACTCTTCTCCTTGCAAACTTAAAAAAGCAGAAAAAACAAAATGGAAAAAAAAAAAAAAACAACAACAAAAAACAGAGCAAAAAATATAAAAAGAAGAAACAAAGCAAAACAGCACAGAAGAATTCTTAAAGTTGTGTTCACCACCTGTAAAATCAACAGTGCAATTTACCAAAGGCAAGGGCAGGGAGGCTTTAGCTTTTCTTGCAACAAAAAATCTCAAAGACACTAGCATCATAAAAACAATGCCTTCCATGATCTTAGGCACAAACAAGATAACAATAAATATTAAAGATAATTAAAAGTATAGAGCTAGATAGGCATAAAAGAGAGATCAAATGCAAAAAAAATTGAGGAAAACAATGCTTTGGTTAAAGAAGGAGACATCAAAGAAAGATGACAAAGTCACTTTAAAGGGCAATTTAATGAAAATCAAGCAGAAGGCTTAAACTTAGAATTGACAAATGAGAAAAAGGCTAAAAATTTAATATTTACCCACAAATTAGGGTTAATAGACTGAAATTTTCTTTAAAAAAGATAAATTGGAAAGCAGACCAGATGACATCCTAATTGAAGTGTGGAAATGCCTAGGCCATGATGGAATTATTTGCTTAACTAATTTATTTAGCACAATTATAAGAACCAAGAAACTGCTAATGGAGGAAAAACACTTTAATACCTATAAACAAAAATAAAGGAGATATTCAAAATTGTAATAACTATCATAGAATTATACTTATGATCACAAAATGAAAACTTGGGAAAGGGTGATTGAACAAAGACTTAGGTTAGAAATGAAGGTTTTTGAAAACCATTTTGGTTTTATGCCTAGGAGATATATTACAAAAGATATATATATCTATTAAAAATTTTATAGAAAAGTTTATGAAAAAGAAAAGGGACTTGTACATGGTTTTTATGGACCTAGAGACATAGGATACTTAGGGAAATTGTGGGTTCTAGAAAAAGGGGAGTATGTTGTAGGTATATTGAAGTAATTAAAGATTTGTACGATAAAGTAATGACTAGCATTAGGACTATAGGTGGAGATTCATATTACAATAGGTGTACATAAGGGTTTTCTTTGAATCCTTATCTTTTTGCATTAGCAATGGATGAACTTACTAGGAGTATCCAAATGAGGTTTCAAGGTTTATGTTGTTTGTAGATGATATTGTCTTGATTGATAATAAGGTGGAATACAAACAAAGTTAGAATTATGGAAAGGAGCTTTAAAATCTAAAATTTTAAGATAAATAGAAATAGGAGAGAATATACGGAATTTAATTTTAGTAATGGCAAGAGAAATATTGGAGAGAAGATTAAACTTGATGGTTAAGAAATTAACAGCACTACGAGATTTCAATACCTTGGTTCTATTATGCAAGCTAAAGGAGAAAATGAATGAATTGTAATACATAGAGTTTATGTAGGTTAGGAAACAAGGAGAAGTGCTTTAAACGTGTTGTAATACCCTAAAAAATAAAAAATAAAATTCTATAAAACGACGATAAGACTGGCCATGCTTAATGTTGGTCAATTAATATTAGTGATGGTATAAGGGATAGAGTAGCCCTAGAATAACTTGGAATGAGAAAGTAAGGATTTAATAACTATTAAGGCTTGATATACATTGTTGACCCACAACCTAATAGCTTAAGCTTTTAGGTAAAGTGATAATCTAATATGGTATTAGAGCTGGTTACTAGGAGGTCCTAGGTTCAAGTCTTCTTGCCCGTGTTTAAACTAAGTTTTTTTTTAAAAAAAAAAATTATCGTGTCCCAAATATGGGTGTTACTCATTGTTCGTTTATCTCTCCACGTGTTGTTGGACTGCACATGCAGGGAAGCGTTAAGGCTTGATTGCTTGAAAACATTGTTAGCTCATAACCTAATAGCTTAAACTTTTAGATAAAGTGGTAATCTAACAATAAAACTTTATTTTTCCAAAGATATTGCCCAAGATCGTGCAAATTGGTGGAAAAGGATTCATGTAGCCAACCCCACCTAGTGGGACTTAAGGTTTGGTTGTTGTTGTTGTAATTTCATGAAAAATATAAGGCATAGGTTTATAAATATCTTTAGGGCGAGCTGAAAAATTTAGGTGATTGTCCATGAAACGAATAATGAAACCAAATAAGTAACTAAATAAATGAGACAACAGCAAGGAGCAAAGCCTAAACTATGGTAGCAACACCTCAAATACGCAAGTGAGGAAATTTTGTTCAAAAATATCAGTATCTTCAGGTGAGAGGTTCTGCTGTTGCAATTTATGAGCTCCATGGATGGGATCAAATAGGGAGTACAGTCGCTGCAAGCACAATAATAAGTTAAATTCAGACTTAAAGCAGTGAAAAGCATTATCATTCAAAGAATGATGCTGAAAAGGAATAAAGATCCTGTGCTTAGGGGCACCAAAAGAACAATAAATACCATCATATCTTCAAATCGTAGAAGATACCCAGCTCTAACTGTGTATTCAACTCTTTTGCAGAACTTTAAAAACTCAGTCCGGTCAGAACCATGCTCTGCAAAATTTTTAAAACTCAAGGTTCTCATTCAACATTGAAGTAGGATATTTCAATCCAAAACTTAAGGTAATAAACCCTCAAGATTGATGTGAAGAATATAGTAGAGTAGTTTGTTTAGAATATAGAGGATTGAGCTGAAACCCCCCAGTCTCCACAAATACACAATAATTCTGATTCTGACAATTACACAAGGGATGTGATGTGACTTATTACAACTGCTGAAAAAAATAGTTAGCTCAGATTCAATTAGCTATACGTAGGGTAACTCTACAGGATCCACTTCTATGAATCAAATAAGAAGAAAAGAAGTTCTTCAAAACATCCCCATTTGACTTGGAATAGTTCTTAAGGGTTGGCAAACAGGATTTTGCCCTGGATTGCTATTTTTCGATTCGAATATTTCTTCATTTTCTTTTTGAATATGAAAATTACCATCATATAGTACTGCACACAAGCACGTAAATTAATTACAGCAATGGATATTCCATGAAAGCAGGCAATTTCAGAAATGTTTTACATACAAACTAGGAGAAATGAACACAACTACACATGAAAATATGACTGCAGCATGGGGCCAAAAATACAAAGAAGCGACCCACGAAATCAATCAAATCAAAGACAGATGCACGTGATTCGGGACACTGAAAAATCAGAACATCCATTATAAAAAAATTTCAGACATTTTTTCCCTCTAAGTTCAGAACACGATATGAAGAAAAAGAATACATGATTGGAAAAAAGAAAGACAGAAAGAAAGAAACAGAAATGAACCCAATTAAACAAAACCTATGAGGTTGGCCAAGGTGGTGACGAGATTGTGCTTGAGGATGGGGATGACGGATTCCCGCTCTAAATGAATTATATCCTTCTTCTTCTTGCCCATTGTTTGCCCTTTCCCTAAGACATCCTCGGAAGGCTTCAAAGGGAGACATCAACGCTTTGCTAAAACTGTGAAGACTCTGATCATCCTGTGGCTCAGAAAGCTGCATTTCTTCTCTCCCCTTCCCTCTCCTCCCAACCCACCTTGCAGTCTCCGCTCTCTCCGGCTTCAGCGGGAAATTTTTTTCTGATTTATTTCACGTGAATTGGAATTTGGTTGGCCGTTGCCCAAACCTACTCTATTTGTCAATATTTTGGTGAAAACAATGTTATATTTGAATTAATTAATTAATTAATCAATCAATTAACTATATATATATATGAGCTAGAATAGGATGGAGGATTGGCTGTGGATCCCAAACTCAGTATTAATTTCTCTTTGAATTTTTTTTTCAAAAAAAAAAATCTTACAATTACCCTTTATTTTTATTTTTATTTTTTATTTTTTGGTAAACCTATTAATCACTGCTTCTTCTTTTCTTTTCTTTTTCATTTTTACTTTAAAATATAAAAAAAATATATATTACTGGAGGGGGAAAAAACAATACTGAAAGTGCCCACTAAAAGTTGAATCACAGCTTAATCTTTCACTCTTGCTATTTTGTAATTTTATGATTTTTCTTAGGTGAGTTTCAAAAGGTAATGATAACAATTTAAGCATTTCTTGTAAAATGGAAAGTATTAGTGTGAGACTTTGAACAATCATTGCTAAAACTCAATAATTACTTATCATTTTCAATTTAAATATATAGAAATTGTTCTTCAAGGATGACTCGTATGGTAAATTCAAGACTTCAGTTAAAATATCAGAATTCAAGCTTTGTAGGTTATGACTTTCCATTTGAGATAATACCTTAATAATTAAGTGAAGAAGGGTAGAGGGATAGACCCATTATTTCGGTGGATTAGTCGAGCGTTCAAAAGACCTTAGACACCGTTGTTTTAAAATGACTCATCACTAAAGGTTGGGTATGTCAATAGCTTTGCACTTCAATTTAGCTTTACTAGTATTTGTTGTTTTTCATAAATAATGATGAACAGAAAAAATTAAAGAGTAATTGTAAGATTACTCTTTATGTTTCTGAATCCAATTTAAATCCAAATCGATTGTTCGAAATTTATGTTTCTGAATCCAATTTAAATCTAAACCTTTTTTAAAGCTGTAAATAAAGACACAAGACAAATTAGTCATTTTAAACACTTTACAGTAATTGGGGAAGGGTTTTACCAGTAAGAGGAGGAAACACTAAAAGGCAAGAGAGTTGCTGATAAAAGTAATTAAAAAAATATGTCTTAACCCACTCATGAAGTGGAAAAATTGCTTGTCCAACAAACACTCCTATGGTACTACCAACCTCCAGCTGCTGCTCTGTTGATTGGTATGTGTGCATACATGGCTTATTTGGTTCTTCAATAAATTATGTATACCACAAAGTGTTTGTGCAATTTGATATGCAAAGAGTTTATGCTTCTCTAACTTTTGACTTGTTATGCATATTTTGTTTAGATTTTTAGTTCACTGGCAGGTTTTGACACAGTTGTTACTGTCCAAACACTTTCTGGACAATGCAACACACTCATGAGAAGCTTTTGATGTTCTATTTAGATCATCTGAAAGTCAATATATGCCATCATCCTGATTTACTGAGTCATTGTTAAAAATTATGAAAGTTAAAAACGAAAAAACAAAAGACTGAAAATAGACAAAATAGCATCAGCTTATTCAAACAAGCTCTGAATCTAAAAATGTCCACTTCGATGGAGGTTCATTTTTTTCCCCAATACCATGCCTGAAAATCCAGTTGTCAGTTAAGTAGGCAGTAGCCACTACTTTAGAGTTGTGAACACATCAGCTTGCAAATTACATTGATGGATAACTAGGATCAATGGAGGACGGATGCTTTTCTTTTACCAAGATTCATTTGGACTGTGTTTGTGAACCACAACCATCGTCGTCATTATTTATTTTCACTGACAATGTACAAGGCCTATGAGGGACTTCAAGTTGCTCACAAGTTCCCATCAAATCGACACTGGAGGTCATTGAACAGGGCAGTAACAATCATTAGGGAACTACATATCATTATTTTCTGAAATGATACAAATGAGACTTGGGTGACCCGAACAACATCTTTGTAGCATTCCAGATAAAGTATACACTTGAAAAACCTCGTTTGAAGTAATATGCACAGATTTTTTGAAAATGTTTATCAAGAGAATTACATACATTTTAACAGTTGTGGAAAATGGCCTCCAGAAGAAATTTGCAGAAGACCATCTAGATGAGTCATCTTTTTAGATGTGACTGAAAGCAGAATTACCACCTGTGGGCATCTCCCAAAGCATTAGATATGCAAACTGTAAACTCTTCCTTTTATTTTTTTTGTGAGGAAATGATTAATACAGATGGGAAAGCTTGGCTTACCCCCAAGACAACATCAAGTAGAAGTAGCACCCTGTCTTGCCTTAAGGACCAGCTCCTCTGTGGTGGTTCCAATTATCTCATTAGCACGCTTTAATCCTTCAGAGGAATACATTCCAATAGTATCCTGAGTTCAAGATTACTCAAGTTAGAAGAGACATAAAGCAACTGAAAAAAGAAGCAGCTGAGTGAAAGGCAGCACCAAGAATGTTTCTCAAATCAGATTTTTGCTTGGACAGTTGTCTGTCCAAGATACAAGGAATGGTTTAGGTATTCTACATAATATCTACAAAATAGAAAGTGGAAGCCAGATAGGATGTAGGAGATGAAAGCAAGAGAAATTCCTGAAAACTAAATGAGACATGCGAAGTGGAGAAACGTTACATAATTTACAGGAAAACTACAAGAGATGTTTAGTAACAATGCGCTAGGTAAAAGAGATTTGAAGCCTTGGATTTGGATAAAACTCGGTACAACTTTGTTTCAATTTTGTCCAAATCAACATATTTCCAATTCCAAGGCTCCAAAGCCAGGTTTCCAAAGCCTGCATAGAAAACTTCCAGTGAAAAATTTTTGAATTAAAGAAGCCTTTTAGGTGTTTATGAACTATTATAATAATAATAATAATAATAATAATAAACTCATAAATATAAAAGAAGAAAGATTTTGGGAAACATGTTTCTCACTAGCTTCCTAGTCAATTCCCAGCAATCCCAGAATTCAGAAAGTTGCCCTTTAGTACCCAAAAATCGGTCTGCAGTGAACTGGGTTTCTCAAAACTATTTCCAGGTAACTACATTACACATGTATAAACTGACGAATATCATTATACATTCATAAGGGCGAGCAAGTTTCTCCCAAATTCAACAAACACATTATGTGGGTAGCAAGGTTGGAGTCCTCCCTCAATGGATACAGATATAACTACCAATGTAGATCATCAGATTGACATGTCCACCACTAAGAGCACTGCTAGCCACAGTTACTTCTCATACAAGCTCTTTATGCTTTGTCACTTGGCCATTTTATTCAAACATAATACGAGGTAACCACTTCAAACTATTTTGGATTCTCAATGCTATATGTTTTTTTTTTTTATTATAAGTTATGATTAAGTTTAAATAAGCATCTCATTTTTGTTTTTGAAAATAATATCAAATGGCCTGCTTATAGGGAGATCTGTGAGAAGAGTGCATAGACTGTTCCTACCATTTCTTGTGCAACTATTGTGATCCTTATTGAATTTTTTTTTTTAGAGGATTATAGGGAAAATGACATGAATTACAAATTTCAGTTCAATTTTTGAACAGATGTGATTTCGTTTTGGATAGAGGTAAATAACAGAAATACTTATTGTTCAAATTTTGATTAAATGAATGACCTGACTCAAAGATATATCTGTCCCTCTTTATATAATACAAATCAAATACATTTTAATGACCACAGTACCCTTACTAACTCTCACTAATTAACATAACACTAACCCACTTAATAATAATACTAAAAGACTAAAATAACCATTAACACTCCTCAAGCTGGAGCATAGAAATCATATACTCTTAGCTTGTTAAAAATAAATTTAACACGAGCACCCCCAAAAGCTTACTCCTTTGTGACCGGTTGGTCATGGGTTCGAATCTAAGGAAACAGTCTCTCTGCATAAGAGTAGGGGTAAGGCTGCATACACTATGACAGCCCTTCCCTTACCCTCGCGAAGCGGGGAGCCTTATGGCCCAAGGGACAACCACTCCCCAAAGCTTTGGTAAACAAATCAGCAAGCTGCATATTGGACTTCTCATAAGTGGTAGTAATGAGCTTCTGCACAAGTTTCTCCTTAACAAAATGGAAATCAACTTCAATGTGTTTTGTTCTCTTATAGAAGACCAGGTTGCAGGCAATATGAAGAACAGCTTGATTATCACATATCAACTCCATAGACTACGAATGCAAAAAACCCAATTCTTCTGACATGTTCTTCAACCAACAAATTCACATGTAGTGTGAGTCATAGCTCTATACTCTAACTCAGCACTTGACTTGGTCATCACAGTTTGTTTCTTACTTTTCCAAGAAGCCAAATTACCACCAACCAAGATACGGTAACACATTGTGGATCTTATGTCGGAAAGTGACCCAGCCCAATCTGGAATTGTGTATCTCTGAATATGAGTGTAACCCTAATCTCAATATAAAAGACCTCTCCTAGGTGCACCTTTGAGATGTATCAAGATGCGAATTATTACTTCCCAATGACTTGACTCCTTGGAGAATCCAAAAATTGACTAACAACACTTGCTACGAAAGATATGTCCGGCCGAGTGACTCTTGAGATGATTCAAATTGCCGACAAGTCTCTGATATCATCAAGGATTAGGCAACAAATCACCCATATCTAGCACTAACTTGCAGTTAGGATCCATGGGTGTATGAACTAGTTTGGATCCCAACAACCAATCTCATCTAACATATCAAGAACTTACTTTCTCTGTGACAAAATAGTTCCTATACGGGATATGGATATTTCTATATATCCAAGAAGTATTTCAACAATCCCAAATCTTTGGTTTGAAACTTAGTTTGTAGAAAATGTTCAAGGCTCTAAATACCTTGATCATCATCACCTGTAATTACAGTATCATCCACGTACACAATAAGAAGGATCTTACCCGATGAAGTATGATGATAAAACACAGAATGATCCACTACACACTGTCTAAGGCTAAACTCAAAGTACTACAATGTTGAATTGACCAAACCATGCTCTAGGGACTCTTTTAAAACCATATGGTTCCTTCTTGAGCCGACATACTAAGCCTAACCCCCTCTAAGCAACAAACCCAGGTGGTTGCTCCATATTAGGGGTTGCAAAAAGGGTTAACGGGACACCGTAAACGGGTAGGGCTTAAACGGCTTTGGGTTGGGTTCGGGTTGACCCGTTTATTAATGGGTCACTAATATATAAACCTAAACCCATCCATTTAATAAACGGGTAACCCGTTTAAAAATATAATTTATTTATTTTAAAAAATTTTAAACATTTTATAGATCGAGAGCACCAAATGGTACGAATCGGCAAATCTAAAACAAACCAGAGCAAATATTGACTTTTTGAGTCCGTCTCCTGTTTTGATTATGACAAACCACAGTATCTTATCTGTGTGCTAAGTGTACGAACAGGTTTACTTTTCTTAGCACGAATGACAGATGAGATATGGAAGCCGAGAAGCACTTAAACGAGCACATCATTCGGCACAATCCATGATATTACAAAGGAGCAAAGCATGAAATTCTTTTGTTTTTCTTTCAAGTTGTATTGTAATTGTAATAAGTTTTTTTATGGTCAGTAATAACTGCATCTTATGCATGATAGGGTTTAATGCTCAAGACCATAGTTTGACCTTAGGGATTGGTCGACCGACGTCGGATTTTTTGGACTTAATGCTCAAGGCCATAGATTGACTTTAGGTCCCTAAACATCACATGAAAAGTCCCCTATAACTCAAAAGTTATATGTATGTGAATAGGGGTGACTTTTAATAAAAATCAGGACCTAAAATAATAACTGAAAGTCACTCAGTCAACTGAACCCAGCTGGTTATATTCAGCTCAATCGACCGAACCATTCAGGGATTAACAATTTGACCAAGGCTCCGTTGACCGAATGTTTTTGAACATATCTTCCACAGTCAACTGAACTGACACGTGTTTGGCCCCCAACAACTTAGTCGACCGAACTTCTAGTTCATTTGTGATTGAGTTGACCGAACCATATGAATAGAAAACTAAATTTCAGATATAGTCGACCGAACCTCGAACTTTTTCTAAATCAACTTAATTCAATCGACTATATCTGTAGTTCAAAAGTGCCTCGGTCGACCGTACTTATCAATATAGTCGACCGAACTTAAAACACAGTCGACCGAAACTCTCGGGTTACCATATTTTTAACCGCGGTAATAAGCACTAAACAAGGGTTAACTTTTAACTAAACTTTTTCAAAATCCCCAATAGGTCCCCAACAGTCAAAATTTGAGGGATATCTATATATGCTCCCTCATTTGCCTTGATTAGTAACTAGATTAGCAAAAGTAATTAGCAAAAATTCTCTCAAATCTTTTATACTTCTTTTGCTATATACTCAATATTCCAAGCATGTTTTTTCATACTCTCTTACATACTTATTAGCAAATATCATTTTGAAATAGAGAGTTTATTTTTCTAGTTCTCCTAACTTGCAAATCAATTGCAAGGTGTAGGAAGATTTGATTGTGGTTATTGTGTGCATACTCACAAATCATTTCCTTGGCAAAATACTCTCACATATTCATACGTTTTTGAAAATCTATTTTTGAGAGTTTTGCTTGATTTTTTTATTCCCATAATATTTCGTATATAAATATTTGATTGGTAATAACTTCTTTTAGCTTCCTAGTCTTTGCATTCAAATTGCAAGACTTGAAAGCTTGCATACTTTATTTGCAAAATCTTTTGCAAGCTCAAACCCTAAGTATCTATTGTGATTATATTTGATAAAATATTTTTGTGATACTCAATTAGGGTTTTGAGGTAACCTTGAATATTCACTTGTTGAATATATTATTGTTAGCCTTAGTGGCTACACCATCATTATTTAATATGTTTTGATCATATTAACCTATATGTTGTTCCTAGTGTTTTCCTATCTTTGCAGGTCATGTTTAATACAAGTACTCGAACATGAGTTATTGGATCAAAGGCAAAAATTGGACCGAGTAGACATCAAGAAGGAAAGATCAAATGGATACATACTCGGAATGACCCAAGCAAAACCAAATGTTTCATAATTGTTGAATTATTTCTAATAAGGGTTGTGTGAGTGGTAGGTTCAGTTTGTAACTCTTGCGTTTTGTTTCTGCATGATTTCCGAGTAAGAGTTGAACAAAGCACATGCATACTAGAACACATGAGTTTATAGGATTGCACTAAAGTCACAAACTCAATATTCATAGTTTTCTAAGTTAAAACAAGAGTTTGTCAAATGAATCCTAAAACTCAAACATGTTTTCAGAGGGACAAGTTTTTAACATCCTAGTTTTAAGAACATTTTTATACTTAGTCCCGATTGTGTTAAAACAAGTTTTATGTCCTAAAGGTTCAAAGAAAGTCAAGTACATTTATAAAAGGACATATTAAGCATATAAGATATCAAAATGGGTTTTCAAACGTGTTTTATTAATTAAGATATCTTATATTTAAAAGGAAACTCATTTGGACAAGTTTTAATCTTCATTAAACTTAATATATTTCATATACTTTTGTCCAAAAATGTTTTGAGTCATTAAAATGCTTTTTTATAAGGAAAAACAAAGCAATCGTCACTACCGTAGTGCAGCCTTGAGTCCTAAACACTTTTCGATATTTTTGGCATAACTTTTGCTATAAAAGTCCAAATGGGACGATCTTGGTGTCCCTAGAAATCTAAGACAGAATTTCACAACTTTCATGTTTATGACTTTTTCTAATTCAGGGACTTTGTCGACGAACACAGAGGATTTGTCGACGAGTTACAGTGTGTGATTAGTCGACGAGAATAGGGGCTCGTCGACGAGTCCAATGGGCAGAATGATAGTATATGATTTAAATTTCATATATTATGATATAATTGCTTGCATCTTGCCAAGTGTTTTATTTTGTAAAGAAAATTTGTAATTCCGCAAAAAAGTCCATTTACCCCCCCCCCCCCTCTGGACTATATACTCCCAGGCTGGGACGTACAACAATTATCTTGAATTAAATTTTTCAAGATCTCACTTGAGCATTAAATACTATTATCTGTGAGTGCATTGGTTATTGTTTGTGCGTATCGGTACATATTTGCTTATTGGAGAAGCATTGAAATTGTACGCGAAAGTTTATATTTGATTATTTGTTGTATTCCAGGCATGGCCTGAGGGGGTGTCGATCTAACCCATAAGGATCGGTTGTAAAGGTTGAGATCAGCCCTGGTAATTTGACCTAGTATTGTATCCGGTGCTGCTCTACCCATTAAGTGAGCATTAGTGGAATCCTCAGGCTTGTGAGCTGAAGCGCGAACATAGGCAGTATTGGCTGAACCTCGATAACATATCGTGTGTCTACTGTTAATTTTCAGCACTTTATATTTCTGCACATGTATGTTATATTCGATATATTGTGAATGTTGCGCATGATTTAATTTTCGCATATTACTTTTATCAGCGCAATTGGTATATGCTTGAAAGACCCTAGGTTGTGGATTATTGATATCTAGTTTAACCTAGGCAAAAGTTTTAAATACCCAATTCACCCCCCTCCTCTTGGGAATACACCAATTCCAACAGCAACAAGTCAAAATCCCTATGATTTTGAGATAAGATCAACCCTGCAACATAGTCAGTGAAGCAAAACTTACACGAGGAGGTTGAGAAGAGCAAGACAGAGCTGGAACTGGAATCTGGAAACAGAGCAAGATAGAGAGAGATGGATGATGGTCGATTGCATTTCGTAGCGCAAGTGCACAACCCAGAAGTATGGAACCTAAAGATGGATGATGTTCGATTGGCCCGATCACACTTCGCAACGCAAGTGGCCAATCGTCTTTGTTTATCGTTTCTCAAAAATTACTCAAATCAGAATGGAATAGCCGATGCCGAAGAGGGTTTGGGACTTTGGGGGAAATGGGGATTGGGGAATTAGGGTTTCTCGGTTCGTTGTTCGGGTTCTATGACTGCGCTTGCAGCTTCTGGCTTGAGGATTTGAGAGCTTCTACATTTTGCCTTTCTGGAATCTGGAAACAAAGCAAGACAAAGAGAGATGGATAATTCTAATGGCCAATTACACTTTGCAATGCAAGTGCGCAACCCAGATGGATGAATCTTATGGCCGATCGCACTTCGCACCCGATGCCGAATAGAGTTTTGGGGAAATGGGGATTGGGGAATTAGGGTCTCTCGGTTCATCATCAGCATTCGGGTTTTGCGACTGCTGACTATGCCTACGACTTCTAGCTTGAGGAGTTGAGGGCTTCAGGCTTCTGCATACAACATTCTGCCTTTCTGGGTGTTAGGTGGCGAGGTGGGTTAGTAGGGTTACTGGGTTATTAGGTTAATGGGTAGCAGGGTAGGGTTATAGTATATATATATAGATAAACGGGTGAAGGGGAGCTTAGGCGCAATGGTAAGGTTGTCGCTATGTGACCTGGAGGTCACGAGTTCGAGGTGTGGAAACAGCCTCTTATAAAAATGCAAGGTAAGGCTGCGTACTATAGATCCATTGTGGTCCACCCCTTCCCCGAACCACGCATACGCAGGAGCTTTGTGCATCGGGCTGCCCTTTTATTAAGATAAAAGGGTCACCCGACAGGTACCTGACCCAAACCCGCCCAACCCGTTTATTAAACAAGTCGGGTTTGGGTTGACCCGTTTATAAATGGGTCATCTTGTATTAAACCCAAACCCAATTTAAATGGGAAGGTCACGGGTCACCTGTCGGATTTCGACCTGTTTTGCCACCCTACTCCATATAGACCTCCTTCTTAAGATCACCATGCAAGAAGGCATTCTTCACACTTAACTGATGCAAAGCCTAGTGACAAGTGGTAGCCACAACGATCAACAAACTTACTGATGTAAGTTTGACAACCAAAGAAAAAGTTTCTGAACAATCCAAGCCATAAACCTAAGTATACCCTTTAGTAACAAGATGTGCCTTCAGATGAGGCATAGAACCTCAGGGTTGACTTTCACAGTGTATATCCAGCAACAAACAACCATAGACTTGTCGAGAGAAAGAGATACCAAGTCCTAAGTATCATTGTTTTGTAAAGCAATCATCTCTTCAACCATGACATTACTCTACCGAGAGTGGGCAAAAGCTTCCGGAACAAATTTAGGAAGGGTAGCAGATGATAAAGTAGTAACAAAACAATAATAGGAGGGTGATAAGAAGTCATAGCAAACATAGTTGGAGATGGGATGTTGTGTACATTTGCATTTACCTCTTTGGAAAGCAATGGAAGGATCAACATCATGGGAAGTATGATCATAAAACGAGGAAGCCAAAGGCATGGTAATAGAAGTTAGAGGGAACTCTCATCCTTGGAGCCGCCATTGTGAATACACTCACAAATTAGGACGATCAAGACGATGAGAAGGAATCTAACTACATAGAGGCATGGGTGGTTGATTGCGTAAGGACAACAAACTAGAATTTGAAAGATTAGGTAGACAAAAAGAATCATTAAGATCAGAAGCACTCGGGATTGAGTATAACAAGGTGTAGACTCAAAAAAGGTAACATTTGCAAAAATAAAGAAGCGATGTAGCGTAGAAATATAGCAACGATATCCCCTTTTAAGTAAATGAATAACTCAAAAGACACAGTTAATAGCACGAGGATCCAACTGATCCATACCAAGAGTCTATAACCCAAGGACTAGGACAAGAAGTACTAGATGACAAGCATGCTGTGTTATTAATTTTTTTGGGCGAGGGATGCAATAGGAAGAGAAGCCTCTTGTTATGCTTGATACTCCTAGAACTTGGAATACTTTTCCTCTAACATAGATACAGTACGTTGCCCCCACTTGGCTCCAAAGGTGTGGCGTTGGTAGTGGCTGTATTGGCAATATGTGAAGGTCTACCATGGACATCCAGACACTATTCTATAGTATGATTACCTTGTCCACAATGAGCGCACTTGCGGGGTGTGCCTCTGCCTCGTCCATCTCTACCACCGCAACCACTCAAACCACCTTGATAACTTATTTTGTGGGTTGTTTGCCAAAGAACTAGAATTGCTATGCATGGCAAAGGATGTCCTCTCAGAGCTAGATGCAAAAGTAGAAGAATGTGTGCTAAAGAAAGCACAAAGAACACTAGAATAAATACCGGAAAATGATAGCAACTCTACACTAGTATGTATGGGATTGGACTACCTCAAACTCGGGTTTTAAACCCGCTAGAACCCAAATAATATTCACCTACTCCCTCTACTTATACATCTCAGGATCTTGGTGGCTATAGGCTGCATGATTTTAAGCTCCTCATGAATACGTTTCATCTCTCCAAAATAATCTATAATGCTCCTATCTCCCTATTGTAATTGAGAGTACTCCAAGGATAAACCATACATACATGTAATGTTACTAGAGTACAAAAGTTTGGCCTAATCCCAAATATCCTTGCATGTATCTAGATGCATGCACATCCATGCAATCTGGGGCTCCATCAAATTCTAAAAAAGGGAAACAATCAAATGATCTTAATGAATCCACACTTCTTTTACCTGCTCATCAGAAGAACCAAATTGGAACAAGTGGTCAGATTTCTCTAATTCTGCTAAATAAATCCAAACAGCCTTAGACCACTAAACGTAATTCTCTCCATCCAACTTTTCAATCGTTATCTGTGGCAGCAATGAAGGAAACATGTTTTGGGATTCATAAACTCCATTGCAACACTAACAAACCAGCAGCCACATTACAGCTAAACAAGAAGAACAATCAAAACTAATTGGGACAACCAAAAACAAGGTGAACCACTGGAACAACCACGGGCAAGGTGTACCAACTACAAACTGATAAAACACTGCCACAGCCTCATAAATCACATAAACAGTTAAACACTGACAATGCTTCAAGAAACTCACAAAAAGCCTTTACAAACACCAAACAACAATGGATTACCAAGAGTGCATTGTCAAAAAAAAGGTTGGATCTTTAAGCAAAAAACATGCCCAATAGCTTGATAATATGCTCTAGGGAAGGAATCAGAACGTGCAGGAGGAAAAAATCAGAAAAAGGTGGCCAGAATTACTCTCACGCACCGGCACATGGGGCCGGGACTGCCAGCAGTCAGCCAGCACATGGGGGTGCATGGGGAGGTTCCCAGCAATGGGATTTTGTAGGGTTATGGTTTAGAGGGTTCTGTTTTTTGCTATATGCTTTGTTTTGTTGAGTGCGATAGGGTTTACGTTGGATCACACTCTGATACCATGTTGAGATTTTGATTAAATGAATGACCTAACTCAAAGATAGGTCTCTCCTTCTATTCATAATACAGATCAAATACATTCTAATGACCAAATACACCTACCAACTCTCACTAATTAACATAGTATTAACACACTTAATTATATATTAAAAGACTAAAATAAGCATTAACAGTTATCAAATTGATCATAAATGGGAAAAGAAAAATGATCATACCTGAGTAACAATGCCCAACTTCTCTAACTTTTGAATTGCATCATCCACATCAAAGTTACATCTCTCACCAAATTCTTCTTTGATTAATTCCTCACACCGCTTGTCAAGTTCCTATTTCACATTATCATAAAAATTTATCAACCAGCAATCCACAAAGAGTCCACATTTAATATTCTACAAAAATCAGGAAGAGAAAAGAAAATAGGAAAGCCAAAAAATGATGAACACCTGTTTTGTAGCTTTACCCTGTTCCATCAATATGAAGAATGATATAATCACCTCCTTGACCTGCAGTTCATATCATGAGGTCATGTAAGAAATTGGCAGGGACATGATTGACTGTATCAAGAATGAGGGTCTCATGATTGGCAGTGCATAACTGGCCTCATCACAGAGGAACTCACCATTGACTTGCTAGCAATAAGAATCAGAGACCAGCAGGTCATCGATGATACATATGACTAAATTACATTCTTAAAATAAATAAATAACAGCACTAAGCTGTAAAGATTGATTTAAAATTAACCTAGTTGCTGCATTTTAACTTCTTACATGATTTCTGTTCACCTGAGGAAGAACTCAAAGATCTTTCGTTTGGCATAGGGGCCTGTGGCGGTTTTTATTTTTAGCAGCTGCTATACTTAAAATCTTAAGCTATTAAATTAATTTGGCCAACAACATACATCAAGCTTTAAGAGTAATAAACATAAAACAGATGTAGAGTTTGTGTAAAATATGCTGACGTTATCCTTTTTAATTTTTACTGTGGTGTGTCGTGAAAGCATCTCTCACAAACAAACAGCATTCAGAAAGACTATGATTGCTTTGTGGGGGCAATCAATGGCCTCTCTGTCAGCCTCCTTTATCCAGTTTGGGTTACCAGGACTTAATCCTATCAACTATTAAATTTAAACAGGTTAGAGTCTTCAGCTGAAGTAGTGAATTTTGTAAATATATACTAAATAGGTTAGAATCTCTTGCAGAAAATGTTAAAAGCTTTTCAAACAATTACCTATCATTTAAGGTATATTTATAGATAAGAAGATTATGATGTTGAATCAAAGATGTTCATATCTAAACTGAGCCCTAAAAAAATCAATTGCAGTAATATCATGTTCTGCGACACTATAATGCAATTAAAAGCTGAAAATAACTTTCAAACTCTACATTCTGACTAAAAAATATGCATTTCACAATATATGCATCTCTATCCTGCTCAATCAATTCATTGGTTAAGCATAGAAAGAAAAAAAGCAACAAGACAAACTAATGAAACTGTCATTCACTTTATCTTTCACACTGTTTCAAGCATTTGTAATTAAGAATGATCCAACTATAAATTTGTGGTAGATTAGTAACTAGAAACATTGTCTCCAAAAGAACATATGTTTAAGTGGCTAATTGAACATCACGAGCAGTAGGACACAACATTTTTCCCGTTTGATAGGTCAGTGGCAGAATGGGGATAGGTGGTGAAGGCAATGTTAGACAAACATAAGCAACATTATAGATGAGCTATGAAATGAAACATTCTGGCGCATACAACTTACTTCTTGTTGTATCACATCATCACACAAATGAAGAAGGGTACCCTTCCCACTATCCAGCTGTTTATCATACATGGACTGTGTGATTAGGTTCTGATAAGCAGCCATGTTTTGCTGAAACCTGAGACAATTGAAGAAACATAGCCACATTAGAAATCATAATTTTGAAGACAAATTTAAATCCTTGAAGAAAAAATCTAAAACCATTTAACCAGGTCAACTAGATAGGAAACTTTTTGAGGAACAGATTAAATGGTGGATAAAACACAGAACTATATGCACCATGCGAATTGATCAATTGAATAACATGGGAATCATGTATGTGCAAGAAAACAAAAAGAAATGAGAAAGTTGAGGAAAAAAAATACGTAACGTAAAATATGTCTTGGCACAATAACCAATCAGAGTGGAAAGGATGGCAAAAATGACCCAAAGATCGGCTTTAGGCCTATCAAGTGAACCAATCACAGCAACCTGTAATGAAAGACAATGGAGATGCATCTGAACGAGAAGAACAAAAGAACAGTCAAGTTATCAAACTTCATGGATTTTAAAGAAATCTAACCAGCCCAACTAGAGCAGAGCCAAGGAATATGACCCAGTCCATCGGTGTTAAACCAGGATTTTTCTTCTCAGGCTGTTCAATAGAAAAAGTTCCTACACAGGTAAGGAGTTGGGTACAAATTTGAAACAAAGAGGATATCCAGGAGTTTAAAAACTTGACAAGAGCAAAAAAAGAAACCCCAGGGAGGAAGAGGGCATTGGCAAATGACAAGAACTGACAAGAATTATTTCCATATCAGCCATTGGGATGTTTCTGAAATGTTTCAAGTATATTCCTCGTTCTGTTTTCTCTTGGGTACTAGCTCGCCTGCAAAATCATATATCATAAAGTGTCAATTCAAAGAATCCAGCAAGTTTCCAAATAAAGAAAAGCCAAAACTCATGGCTCCAGACAAAAATATCTATCTGAAAGTTTTCTGAATTAATTACTCCATTCTCAAGGTACACTAGTGCAGTTAGGTGAAGGAGGCAATTCTTCTTCGAATTAAGAAATAAGAAATTGTACATGCTTTTTGAACCATCTTTCGAGAATCATCATCACATATTCTCAACACCTCAACATTTTCAACAAGAGCTCTAATAGTTACTCTTCATCTCACCCTAGATTCCAACCCTTTGGTCAGGGACATGGGTACTTTTCTAGTGGGCGCCTGAAAATAATGGAAAACATATGAAAAATGCGTGGTATGAATCATATGATACACATGCTCACTGCCTATGCCCAAACAAGAAAGGATAAGAACAACTGAAAAGTTGGTTTTGAATATAAAAATATGCCCCAATGCAACATACAGTCTTCATAATTTTTAAAAAATAAAGAAGAAAAAGAATGAAAATTCACAGTACCTGTAAACAACAAGCATCCTATCAAAGGTAGGTTCTTGGATTGTGATCTTGCTCAGCAGATTGTGGATACTGTCACAAAATAAGAATTTCATGAACTGGCTAGCAATAAATGACAGAGTATTATGATATAAAAAATAACAAAAATTAAACATGATGAATCAAAGCAGGAAAAAAAAACAGACACAATGACAAACTGTGAACCATATTATATAAGTACCAAGCTAGATAACAATTTAAGATCCCGTAAAATTCTATGGATGAATTAAAGTTAGGATGCCACTTCCTAACCAAAGTTAACTTTCAAAACTTTTGTGACTAATTTAATACTTTGGTGTTTAGGTTCTCTAAAATCCAGTCTATCTAGACAACTTAATTCCAATTGGTAGTAACTAGAATGAATACCCAAAAATGAGAAATATAACCTTGATCCAGGTTTTTTTTTTTTTTTTTTTTCCTGATAGTAAAGTTGCTTGAGGAGAACTCTAGTATCTAAAGGCCTTACAATAAATAGGCTTAAAAAACACTGAATGTGGAACAAGAAGTCATAAAGTTAGTAATCATAGGCAAGGAAATGATGGAATAGGTAATCTAATACTCATCGGGTACCTAAACATGATCAATTCAATGGTTCGGGTAAAAAAGTATCCACTAGAATTAAAGGACTAAGGAGAAGATTATATATGAAACTAAACGTGGGATGGTTAAAATGGATAGTGCTTCTAAATCAAGTGATTTTGGAATACATATTAAGTTGAAAGGTAAATGTTGACAAGAAAGACTGTAAAAAGCCATGTTATATGGATCAAAATGATATGAAACAAAGGAAAAAGCATGTACGGATAATAAGTGTACCTGAAATCAGGATGTCAAGATTGATGTGTATCATGACCATGCACACAGAGTTTCAGTGAGACAGATTTATATGCGAAATGTGGTTCAGATTATTAATAGCAGAGTTTTCTAGAGTAAGCATTATATGCTATTAATTCAAGCATTAATAGCATATTAATAATTATTGAATACATTGAAATGAATTCAGGTTCCTATTTGATGAAAAGGTTGAGATAAATTCATGAAATTATAGGAACCACTGAATAAATTCAAGCAATCAATAGCAGGGAACATGCCATTAAAAATACTTCATTAAGAAACCCAGAAAATATCACATAAAAACATTTTCCTGCACTACGTATAATCAGGGGTGTAACTGCAAAAGATGCCATTTAAAACCTGAGCTCCATATTTTCAATGCGAATCCGTTCAACATATAAGTCATCCAGTCCTCTTTCAATGCTAATATCATCATTTTTCTTTGGATCATCATTTTTCTTTGGATCTTTTCTTTTTTGTGCACTCTTCTTTCTGGACAAAACTTCCCCAAGCCTGCAAACATCATTACCCCACAAATGATTAAAATGTAAAATGCATATGCCATCTTAAGTTCAAAAGGGTGAAGTGGGAGGGTAGTAAGGATATTCAGGACAAACTCTCTTAATACTTGACTTCACCCTTCAGGAAAACATAAATAGTAATTTAATTCCACCAAAAGAGTCAGGCCATTAGCTAAAATATGAAAATGTGGCATTACGGAATCCCAAATAAAAATGACATTGTTTCACCTTTGCAGATGACTGTTCGCACTTTGCAGCAAACAAGGTGAAATGATATTCCAAGTGTTTGGCTATATTAAATTTGAAATATGCTTGTGTAATACATTCCAAAAAAACTTATCTTGAATAATTTGAAAACATCAGCATTCCAATATTTTGATCAAAATAATTACTTACCCAGTTTTTCTCAAAAGCAATGCCCATAATCGTGCAATGATTATGTTCACCTTCTCCATGAAAAAATAATCTGTTGTCTGATCAATTCCAATGCCACATCGGAAGATTATGTACTAAATATAGAAATAAAGAACTCATTAGTTTTTGCCTTTTTCCCCAACAGGAGAGAGAGAGAGAGAGAGAGAGAGAGAGAGAGAGAGAGAGAGGGAGAGAGAGAGAGAGGGAGAGTAGCAACTATATCCAGCATCAAACAAGTGCATAAAAAGTAGAGAAGGCAGATATATTCCTCATTATAATAAAAAACACAGCAGATTATCTCAAGTATTTGATTTTGGGGCCAGTAATACAGTTCCTTTATGCCACAACTTAAACTGATTATTCATCTAACGATTCCATTAGTAATATGAAATAGAATCAAGCCGTCATTACGTCCAAAAATTTTTCACATCACATTGATAAAGGGAAAGCTCTGGTTGTCATCAATACAAGAATCAACCAAGATTCCTTTCAATCTATTTAATGTTATGCAACCAATAATTTTCAATGAACAAATGAGTTCAAATGGTCTTCACAACACGATCAGCATAAATATATTTGAGAAATGCATCCCATGTGTTAGCTGAATTCAATAATCTATTCAAGTCAGCGTACCTTAACATTATGTACATCCCAATCTTATAATACAATCACCTATTCTAATAAGGAAATAATCCCCGTACAGAATAATATATAATCTCCTTCATTTACACACTTTCCTAATTTACCCATTATACACAAAGATACTCGGGATTTTAACACTCCCCCTCAAGTTGGATCATAAATATTAATCATCTCCAACTTGCTAATGAGATCATCAAAGTTCTGCCGTGCCAATCCTTTCGTAAAGATATCTGCAGTTTGTTCCTTGGTAGTTACATAGGTCATACAGATAGTTCCTTCTTCAACTTTCTCTTTGATTAAATGTCGGTCCACTTCTACATGTTTAGTCCTATCATGTTGAACTGGATTGAGAGAGACACTGATGGCTACTTTGTTGTCACAATAGAGTTTGATAGGAAATTTCACCAGGACCTGTAGTTCATCCAAGAGTTTTCGCAACCATAGTCCTTCACATAACCCTTGAGCAACTGCTCTAAATTCAGCTTCGGCACTACTACGAGCTACTACATTCTGTTTTTTGCTTCTCCAGGTTACCAGATTTCCCCAGACAAATGTGCAATAACCGGTGGTGGACCTTCCATCTTCCACTGATCCTACCCAATCTGCATCTGTAAAGATCTCTACTTCCTTGCTTTCACATTTCTTGTAGAAGAGCCTTTTGCCCGGGGAGCCCTTGAGATATCGAAGGATCTTGTATACAGCATCTAAATGAGCTTCTTTTGGTGAATGCATGTGTTGACTTACCACACTAACTGCAAATACAATATCTGGTCTGGTATGTGACAAGTAGATTAGCTTACCAACCAATCTCTGATACCTCTCCTTTTCAACAGATATTCCATAGTCTTCGACCCTCTTTATTGCTTCGATCGGGGTTTCACTAGGTTTGCTCCTAGCATGCCAGTTTCAATTAGGAGATCAGTGATATACTTTCGCTGAGAGACTAATACCCTTTTTCGTTCTAGCAACTTCCATGCCCAAGAAGTACCGCATTTGTCCCAAGTCTTTAACTTCAAATTCAGTAGCTAGAACTTTCTTTAATCTTTCCATCTCTACTGTATCATCCCCAGTTAAAATTATATCATCAACATACACTATTAGAATTGTTCGCTTACCTCTTTCAGACTATTGGAAGAATAGGGTGTGATTAGATTGCCTTGTCGATATCCTTGGTTTTTTATTACTTTTGCAAATCTGTCGAACCATGCCCTGGGAGATTGCTTGAGTCCATACAAGGACTTCTTGAGTTTACACACTTTGTTTTCTTCACCTTTCTTGCTAAAGCCTGGTGGTATTGTCATGTAGATTTCTTCTTCTAACTCACCATTTAGAAATGCATTCTTAATGTCAAGTTGTTGTAGTGGCCAATCTAAGTTGGCTGCCAAGGATAGGAGAACCCGAACTGTATTCAAGTTTGCCACCGGTGCAAATGTCTCTGTATAGTCAATGCCATAAGTCTGTGTGAATCCTTTTGCAACGAGTCGGGCTTTATATCGTTCAACTATCCCATCAGATTTATATTTCACTGTGAAGACCCATTTACAACCAACTGGCTTCTTCCCTCTCGGCAAATTCATTACATCCCAAGTCCCATTTTTCTCCAGAGCCCACATTTCCTCCATGACAGCCTCCCTCCATTTAGGTATTTCCAGAGCTTCCTGAATATTCTTTGGAATTCTCATCCTGTCAAGGTTAGAGACAAAGGCACAATATCCTGTAGACAAGCTTTTATAAGACATATATATAGACCAAGGATATTAAGTACATGACCTGGTTTGTTTTTAGACTGCAATAGGTAAATTGATGTCATCAGGTACAAGATTATCAGAAGAGGGCTCATGAGACTCATGGTTGTTCGGAGCCATCACTAGTTCCAATGTGCTTGGTGCCTCAGGTATGAGATTCTCCTTGTTCTTTGTGTTTGGCTTTCTTGAGTAAACTAGTATGTCTGTGTTGTTTTGCTTCCCTGCATCTCCCCCTGATGTTAAGTGCTCTTTTGTGTTTGACAGTTCAGGAAGTGATGCAACGGGAGACTCAGTGGATGGGTCGGGGAATGATGATGCAACGGGAGACTCAGTAGATGGCACAAAGTCAGTGGTAATAGGAGACTCGATAGACTCTGTAGTAAAGAAGTCAAAGAACCGATCTTCACTCCATTGCTCCCCCTGAAGAGAGGGCTTTGGGAAATAAGGAGTGGTTTCAAAGAATGTGACATCAAGGCTAACAAACATTCTCTTTGAGACAGGATCATAGCATTTGTAGCCTTTCTGGGTAGGGGAGTAACCAATGAAGACACATTTAACGGCACGAGGATCCAATTTATCGCGATGATGAGCATGAATATGAATAAAAGCCGTACAACCAAAGATTTTCAGTGGAATACTGGAGGGGAGTCGTGAAGTAGGAAAATGTTCTTGGAATTTCTAGAGAGGAGTGGCAAAGGAAAGTACTCGACTCGGCATTCGATTAATGAGATGTGTAGCTGTTAAGATGGCATCTCCCCAAAAATAGTTTCTCATGTTTGTAGTAAACATCAATGCTCGAGCTACTTCAAGTATATGTCTATTTTTTCTTTCAGCAACCCCATTTTGTTGAGGAGTATCCACACAAGAACTCTGATGAACAATCCCATTTTCTTGAAGATAAGTTCCCAGAACATCATTAAAATATTCCGTACCATTATCAGTACGTAAAATTTGAATGTGAGTCTGGAATTGTGTTTGAATCATGGAATGAAAACTAACAAAAATGGAACGGACTTCAGTTTTATTTTTCAACAAGTAAACCCAACAAAGGCGAGTATGGTCATCAATAAAAGTAACAAACCATTTTGTATGGGTGCGATTGAGGGATCTTGAGGGTCCCCACAAATCACTGTTAATCATAGTAAATGGACGAGATGGTTTGTATATGGATGTTGGGAAAGAAGCACGCCGATGTTTTGCAAGTTCACACACTTTTGAAACTCAGGAGACATTTTATTTGAACAGATAGACGGAAACAAACGCTTTAGATATTGAAAATTTGGGAAACCCATCCTAGAATGCCATAACAAAAGTTCATTATCTCTAGAAATAGATGCAGAATCACAAATTACAGTATTACATTGATCACTCAAGTCTGCCTCCTCAAAGTAGTAGAGTCCCTCATACGCTTTAGCAGTGCCAATCGTCTTCCCCGATGATAGGTCCTGAAAAACACAATGAGATGAAACAAATTTAGCAGAGCAATTGGAGTCTTTTGTTAACTGGCTAATGGATAACAAGTTGCAAGATAACTTGGGAACATTTAGGACAGATTTAAGGTTACGGAGTCAGATATGCGAATACTTCCTTTACCAGCAACTGGTGAGAGTGAACCATCTGCAATTTTGACTCTCAAGTTTCCACCATATGGCGAATAGGATGAAAACAATTGATAAGAACCAGTCATATGATCAGATGCAACCGAGTCAATTATCCATGGTGATTTGTGACAGGATATAGTATTTAAGGCTGATAAATAATTACCTCGGTGAGCTAGAGAACCAGTGGAAGATTGACCCGATGTTTGAATGAAGGTAATCATTTTATATAGTTGATCCAACTGTTCAGGGCTGAATGCACTACTTGGACTGATATTATTGTTTTTTTCACCTTGTAATTTTCCAATTGAACTGTCAGTGGTAGCCTGATACCCACGATTTTTTTGATAATGTCTTGGTTTCCAATCTGCAGGCTTTCCATGAATTTCCCAGCAGGTTTCTTTTGAATGACCTGGCTTTCGACAGTGCTCACACCATAATTTGCCTTTTTGTGGTTTTTGTCCGTATCCTCCCAGGCCTTCTGAAATTAGAGCCGAGACATCCGACCCACCCAAATTTAGGGCTGGTATTTCAGACCCAACACAATCCGGCCGTGGCTTCAGCATCACTCATCTTCGGCTCTCCTCCCTCTTTACTTCAACGAACACCTCTCGGGTTGATGGCAGAGGTCTTCGGCCAAGAATTCGTCCCTGTACATCATCTAGATCTCGGTTGAGGCCGGCCAAGAACTCGAAGACCCATTCGTTTTTGAGTCGTTTTTTGTATCGTGCGCTATCGTCGGAGCATTCCCATTCTTCTTCGATGCTCAGGTCGAGCTCCTGCCAGAGATGGGTCATCTCCATGAAATACTCAGTCACGCCTCGTTCGCCTTGCCTCATTTGCCACAACCGGGTCTGGATCTCAAAACTATGCGAGTAACTTTCGACGTCGGAATACGTCTCACGAACAGCGTCCTAGACGTCCTTCGCCGTTGGTAAGAACAAGTAGATTTTCCCGATTGAAGGTTGCATCGAGTTGACGAGCCAAGCGGTGACCATGGAGTTTTCGGACCTCCATTTTTGCAAGGCTACAACTTCGGTGGAGTCGAGTTTCCTCCGTTCACCAGTAAGATAACCTAGCCTCCCTTTCCCTTCGATTACCAATTTTATGGATTGAGCCCACTCACGGAAGTTTTTTCCGTTTAATTTTTCCACTGCGAGTGAAAAAGTTGTGTTGTCTAGCCCATTCAAACCTCCAACGGATGTGATCTCTAAATCGCCGTCGATATTTTCAGCAGGGGTCAACCCTCTGCTGTTGACGATGCCGTTGGTGATAACGCTGGCCATAGTTAGCTAAGGTTGACAAACCCTAGCTCTGATACCATGTTAGCTGAATTCAAAAATCTATTCAACTCAGCGTACCTTAACATTATGTACATCCCAATCTTATAATACAATCACCTATTCTAATAAGGAAATAATCCCCCTACAAAATAATATATAATCTCCTACATTTACACACTTTCCTAATTTACCCATTATACAAAAAGATACTCGGGATTTTAACCCCATGGAACCAAAATCCACCACAGGATTACATATTATTGACTCCGAAATTGTTCTGTATTATATATACTTCAAAATACAAAGAAAGGAATTTTTTGCCATTGGTTTAGTGTTATAACCCCCTTAAAGGTGGGTCTATGTGCATGATAACAGAAGAAGAATTGATTAGTGGTTTGAAAGAAACGAAGTGTTAGACTATCAGAAACTTCAGCAGAAAATCCAGGAGCATCTGCACCAATTCCTCACTCCATCCATTATGTTACTAATTCAAAATGATCCAACTGTTAGCGTGACTTTCTCCTACAAATGTGTATTTGATTGTTTCCTTATTTTGCTCATATTTGTTTCCTTATTATACGCTTGACAGTTCAATTGTACAGCTATAAATATAATGGAAAACTATACGGCTAGTTTTCCATTATATTTATGGATGTACAATTGAACTGTCAAGAGAATAATAAGGAAACAAATATGAGCAAAATAAGGAAACAATCAAATACACATTTGTAGGAGAAAGTCACGCTAACAGCTGGATCATTTTGAATTAGCAACATAATGGATGGAGTGAGGAATTGGTGCAGATGCTCCTGGATTTTCTGCTGAAGTTTCTGATAGTCTAACAAAGAATGGTTTACCATTTCATCAACCAACAAGGATCATTCAAATTTTTTTTCTGATTCCACTTAATCAACTTCCTGAATATCTCAGATTCTCAGGAAACAGGCTTCAATTGCAGTGAGGGTTCCTTTCATGTTCTTCATAATATTGAAAACAAGTTGACATGTCAAATGATCTAAAATAAAAACCAATTGTTGAAACACCTTACATCTAATTATTCAATTCTACTCACCTCATGCCAAAGGTGAAGTAACCAAGCGTATTTATTCTTATCAGAAGGAAAATTGAAGTTACAACCTTGGTCAACCAAAATTCACAAACATCCAGCAAAAAGGTTCAACGGATGATGGTGATGAACAAAGAAATCCAAAGCATGAGGAAAATGCTGCTTGCACAAAGCATGCAAACAGAAAACCAACCAGTTCAGATGCGAAACTTGCATGTTGAAAATTTTTATGAACATGCATGCAGAAGATACCTAAATAAGCAACAATTAATTGATCACTTCCTAATCATGGCAATTGTTCCTCCCCCTCTCTCTCCATCCCTTCTTCAAAATCCAGAATGGGAGGCACAGTGTGGAAATAAATATTGACATGCATACAGCCAATCAAGCTCAAAAGGGATTCCAACCAGCGTGCAAACTTTAAAATCTAGATTAAGAGCAATACCTTATCGGAAAAGTTGGGGAGGTTTTCTTGACGATGCTCCTCAAAATACCTCTTCAAAAGTATATTGTCAAGCTGAATTCATCCAAATTAGGGAAATGGGATCAGCAAATAAGAAGAGGACAAAACAAATTCCAAAGAAATATATATAAACAATTGGAGATGTTTAATAAGCAAAGATATTGGTAAAAAATGCTTCTTCTTTTTTTTTTGGAAACAAGCAGATTACTGACCTTAGACTCATCAACTGTGATAGGAAGATTTAGAAGATACTGCCCTGAATGTGCAATATCAATCTCATCATCAGTCACTACCTTAAAATTGCTCTTCACCAGCACCTGTATGAAAGAAAAACGAGAGGACAAAAAAAATTTGGAAAATTTAAGGCTATGAGAGAATTTTTTTCAATAAAACTAATCCTCTTAAGTGGAAAGGCAAATGGCATGTACCATAGTGATCAACAGCCAGAACACAAATTCTCTCTATCTGTTTGCATTGTGTATCAAACTAGCTTCTTGGAGAAATAATGAACACACATAATTGCATGCCTCCTATGTTCCCCTACTATGAGATTCCAGTTGGTCTCAACATATTCAGAGAGCATTATCAAAATTGTGAGAACATGCCTTACGCATAGTCTCCAAACTACAAAGGTATCACCTAACAACAGCAATAAGCACAATACAATTTTATATTTATGCAGATGCAAAAGTTAATATGGTAAAGTCAGTTTCTTAGACCTCATTATACCTCCCCTCAGTGCTTGCAGAAGTAACTTAATTTTACTAATTTTCTTACTCAATGCTCAGGACTCCACAGGGAGGGGGCTTATATTTATGCAGATGCAAAAGTTAAGATGGTAAATTCAGTTTCTTAGACCTCATTATACCACCCTTTAGTGCTTGCAGAGGTAACTTAATTTTACTACAATTTTCTAACTCAATGCTCAGGACTCCACTGGGAGGGGGTCTTATGCGACCACATAGAAGCAAGACACAACATTGTTAGGGATCTAGAACAGTAATCACACACACAAGCAAAACAAGCACACAAAATAAGAACACCAGATTTATGTGGTTCGGTCTAATCTGATCTATGTCCATGGAACACACGGAATATACTATAATCTGGGAGAAAAACAAGAGGAGGAGACACACACTCAACTCAACTCTTCTCACACTTTTCTCTCTCTCACCTTCAGCATTCTCACACTCCTCGCTCACTCACTTGCTTGCACTATTCACTCAACACAAATGCTCTCATTTATAGATACATAGGATAAATAGAGAAGGAAAGGACTTATTGCATTTTAATGGGATAAATGAGCACGTGGTACTTAATGGATTATGTTAGCACGCGGGCATCATCATTCCAGCATATGAAAGCTGGCTCCTCTGCTGCAGCTCATCCTCGTCAAGGCCATTAAATTCCGTTTCCATTTTCTCCGTTTCCATATTTGCTTAACAATCATTGTTTCCATGCGGAAGGAGACGACATTTACTCGGGTATGACCCTACTGGTTTGAAGGGTTCCAAAATTTTCAAATGCAGTACTACATGGATAAGTTCAGAGTAGTAGTGTCAGCTTATTGGATTTCTTTTGGTCTTATTTTAGGTGGATGGTTTCAGTTTGGAATTTGAATCTTATTTAGTTATAAGAAATTAAAAGCTTCCAATCTGAGGTATCTTATATATATGTTTTGTGTGTGTGTATGAGCATGTGCATGTGTATATATATGTATATATAGATATATATATATATATATATATATATGCATACATATATATTTAGAAAGAGAGAAAGAGAGATTTAATTTCCATCATGTTTAGAAGACGTAAATGGTGCACCTGAAATAAGTATGCCAGGAAACTCTGTTCAAGAACGTCAATTTCTTGGGTGGACAGTTTTTGCTGCTCTATTTTCTTAGCCCCATAGACGGGGTCAAAAAGCGAGTACAATTGCTGCAGACACAATATTATGTACTTGATTAGGACATTGAGCAAGCAATAATTAACACAAGAAAAGACTAACCAAATCATGGATAATGATGAACAAATGAACGTTACAGCATAAAAACTAACAAAAACATAAAACGTGGCAGTACCATCATATCCTCAAATTGCATAAGATACCAAGCTCGAATTGTATACTCAGCTCTCTTGCAGAGCCTTAAAAATTCGGCTCGATCAGATCCACGATCTGCAAAAGAGCTACCAGCTAAGATCAAGGTAGGAAATGGCAATCCAACACTGCTAATGACAAGCATCTAGTTCAGAATTCAATGTTATTCTACCCAACCCACCTTGTTACCCAAAAAACTGAGGGAAAAAAAAACAAAAATTTAATTCTAAATCCGATGCTTTACACTGTATTCCACTTTCATTTTTATTTTTTAAAAAGTGTATGATTTACGTTGTTTTGATTTCCAACAAATGAAAAACTCAGCGCAACTAAGATTAGCAGTATAATTAGGCTTAGTTGAGAGTAAGTTCTGCAGCTTTCTGAGGTTCCAAAATTCAGAGTGTTGGGGTGGATCTCGGAGCAACAATCACACATGGGCAAAAATAAATAACAAAAATGGAACACCAGATTTACGTGGTTCGGCCGAATCGACCTACGTCCACGGAGCACACACCAATTCACTATAACCAGGAGAATAATACAAGGTGGATGAGGCTACTGCCTTCAACTCAACTCTCTCTCTCTCTCTCTCTCTTTCTCACACAACGCACACAGCACACAGCTCTGCACTTCCCCTCTGCCTCACACACTACGCACAGCTTCAACACACAACATCTTGCATACACACAGACATCTCATTTATAGCCATGGATGGGGGGGTGCAAGTCAACCAAGGTGGGCAATGTAGGTGAAGGTGGCTGCCAGTTTCCACCTACTGCAGCTCAAAATTCAGCATAAGCAGCTGGTTGGTGCAGCTGCCGATGACTCCACCAGCTACAATCTCAACAATCTCCCACTTGGAGACGGAGGCAGCATCTCAACTAATGTATAGGCAAATGATGTGCTCATATCTGTCTTCAAGCATGAAGACCAACTGAAGTGGAGCACAACTTCAGCTTCTCTATAGTCACCACCTTCGTCAACATGTCTGTTGGATTCCTGCTACCTTAAATCTTTTTAAGTGTCAATACTCCATCCTCTAATAGAGATCTGATGAAGTGATAACGCGGTCCAATGTGTTTGGTTCTGGAATGAAATGCACAGTTCTTAGCCAGATGTATCGCACTCTGACTGTCGATGTACAAAACATTCCTCTCCTACTTTAATCCAAGCTCTATCAACAAACCTTGAAGTCAAATCATCTCTTTGCTGGCTTCTATCACTGTTACGTACTCAACTTCTGTAGTGGATAGGGCAACAATCTTTTGTATCTGTGACATCCAACTAACAGTTGTAGTGCCAACAATGAACACATATCCGGTGGTGCTCCTACGGTGATCAACTTCACCAACAAAATCGGCATCTACATACCCTTTGACTTTCAAGTCTCCTTTATCGAAACATAAGCACTTATTAATAGTGCCTCTGAGGTACCTGAAGATCCACTTCACTGCCTCCCGGTGAGTCTTCCCTGGATTTGACATGAACCTGCTGACAGCTCTCACTACTTGGCCAATGTCCGGTCTGGTACAAACCATAGCGTACATAAGACTTCCAATGGCTGAGGAGTAAGGTACCTTAGTCATGAAGTCGTTCTCTTCATCTATCTAGGGAACCTGATCCTTGGAGAGGCGAAAGTGTCCTACCAATGGTGTATTTACTGCTTTGGCGCTGCTCATGTTAAACCTATTTAAAACACAGCTAATGTACTCCGACTGAGATAACTACAACGTTCCCTCTCGCTTATCTCTGGAAATCTGCATTCCAAGTATCTGCTTAGCTGAGCTCAAGTCCTTCATGTCAAACTCCTTTGACAATTGCTGCTTCAATTTTCTGATCTCTTCTATATATGGTCTTGCGATTAGCATGTCATCCACATATAACAACATAATGATATAATTAGACCGATACCTCTTGAAGTAGCAACAATGGTCAGCGTTACACTTTTGAAAATCATTCATGTGCATAAAGCCGTCAAATTTCCAGTACCATTGTCTGGGAGCTTCTTTGAGACTATACAAACCCTTCTTCAACCTGCACACCAGATTCTCTTTACCTTTCTCTGAGAATCCTTTTGGCTGGTGCATGTAAATTTCCTCATCAAGATCACCATGAAGAAATTCCATCTTCACATCCAATTGCTTGATATGTAGGCCCTCTGAGGCAACAACACTTAAGATTGGTCTGATGGTTATCAGCTTCACAACTGGTGCAAAGATTTCGGTATAGTCAATTCCTTCCTTCTGCTTAAAGCCTTTGACTACCAATCGGGCCTTGTACCTCCTGGAGCCATCATGCTCCTCTTTGATCCTATACACCCACTTGTTGTGAAGAGCCTTCTTACCTTTGGGCAACTCAACTAGTTCCCACGTTTTGTTGGAGGTGAGGGACTTCATCTCGTCCTTCATCGCAAGCTCCCACTTGCTCGTATCTGCCACCTAACATGCTTCATCATAATATTTGGGCTCTCCTCCATTTGTAAGAAGTATGTAATCTATATACCTTCTATTTGGTACATGGGGCCGAGAAGATCTCCTAAGCTTCGGAGCTAGAGTAGGATGCGGTGGTGCGACGATCAGTTCCACTGGTTCCTCCGCCTAAGGATTCTCGACATTCTGCTGTTGCGTCCCGACACCTTCTGGGACATCATCCATATCTACATAGGTTGATTCTCTCTGAACTGGTTCGGTGGATTCTGTTGTATGTCTGTCCTTGTACATCACCTTTTCGTTGAAGATCACGTCTCTGCTTCTGATCAACTTCTTGTTTTCATCATCCCAAATGCAATACCCAAATTCATCTTCACTGTAACCGATGATGCATTTCTAAGACTTAGGATCAAGCTTGTTTCTAACATGATCACTGATATATACATATGCAACACAACCAAAAACTTTCAAATGTGAAAGTCTCACCTCTTTTCCGCTCCATACCTCTTCTAGTATACGGTGGTCCAATGGTACTGATGGACCCCTCTTAATCAAGTATGTTGCTGTACCGACTGCTTCTGCCCAGAACTGCAATGGTAAGCTTGACTGTATAGACATGCTTCTGGCTCTTTCAGTCAACATTCGATTCATCCGCTCGGTTACGCCGTTGTGCTGAGGCATACCTGGCATAATTCTTTCCATCCTGATACCGCACTCATAGCAGAATTTCTTGAACCTGATGTCTTCATACCCACCACCATTGTCTGTTCTTAACTTCTTGATTCTCAAACTAGTTTCGTTTTCAACCATAGCTTTCCATACCCTGAAAACATCAAATACTTCCGACTTATACTTCTGAAAGTAAACCCATACCTTCTAAGAATGATCGTCAATGAACGTGACGAAGTAATTCTTTCCGCCTATGGATGAGACGGGCGTCGGTGCCTATACATTTGAGTGGGCTAGTTCTAGTCTCTCCTTCTTTGGGGCATGGGTGTTTGTCTGGAAACTGACCCTCTTCTATTTCCCGAATATGCAATCCTCGCACATGTCAATCTCTATCGACCGTAGACCACTCAATTTTAATTTTGAGTGCATCACTCTGAGTCCTTTCTCACTCATGTGACCAAGTCATTGGTGTCAGATGTTGCTGTCGTCATTTCCTGCAGCAACTGAAATAGACATGGAGGCATTGGAGGCTAGATAAAGTGTTCCGCTTTTCTTACCTCGTGCAATTGTTAGTACACCCTTTGAAACCTTCCATTCATCGCCAATGAATGTCATCGTGTATCCCTCATCTGCCAGTTGACCAACTGAGGTCAAATTCTTTCTCAAGTCTGAAACATATCTGACATCCTTCAGCTTCCATACTAACCCGTTTATCTTGATCTTCGCAACTCCCTTTCCGGCTATGTCACAAGGTTAATTGTTGCCAAGATACACATTACCGAAATTACCTGGTGTATACTCTTCTAGGCAATCTCTGCTACAAGTGGCATGAAATGAGGCTCCAGATTCTAAGACCCAAGACCCCTACTTGCTCTCCAAATAGCATATCAATGCATTTTTTCCTCCTGAGGAAGAGGCGAGATTTGCTTCTATCTTCGCCTCAGATTCCTTTCTCGGACTTCTGCACTGGTTTCTGAAATGTCCAACCTTCCACAGTTCAGCACTCAAAGTTCTTTGAGCCCTGGGAACCTCTGGGATTTTTGGATCTAAACCGCCTGGTCCTAGATCTGCCGCGATTATTTGATCGTTCATGCCCGCTTCCTTTTCCTCGGCTTTCCACGTTCAAGGCTGAACTTGAAGTGGAGGCATTGTTTGACTGCATTCTTATCTCTTCCATCAAAATCATGCTGATGACCTCATCGTACTTCAGCTTCGATTTTTCTGCGGAGCTACTGATCGCAGTAACAATACCTTTCCAACTCTCAGGCAGCTGACTAAGAATCAGTAGGGTACGGATCTCACTGTCAAATGTAATTCCAACCGAGGCGAGTTGATCCGACAGCTCGTTGAAATTATTCAGGTGTCTGCTAAAACTTTCACCTGCATACATGCTCATGGTAAACAATCTTTTTATCAAGTGTAACTTATTCGCGGCTAATGGATGTTCGTACATTTTGGATAGCGCATCCATAAGGGACTTTGTGGTTGTCAGGTGCTCGATGTTGAAGGTAACAGACTTTGCCAACTTCATTCTGATAGTTCTGAGAGCTTTTCGATCAAGCAACTCCCACTCGCTCTCCTTCATGGATTTTGGCTTCTCCTTCAATGGTAAGTGCAACTCCTTACCAAACAAGTAGTCCTCGATCTGCATTTTCCAAAAATTGAAGTTCGTGCCGTCAAACATCTCGATGTATGAGCTTTTTTCGTTCGACATCTCGATTCACTGATCTAGAGACGGAATTAGCTCAAACGAACAGCACGGTTGGATTCGGAACAGCCAAAAATCTTAGAAATGGTTCAAGTCATTCGAAAAACAAACCCAAAATGGCTCCGAAAAGCCCAGTCAAAGTTCCTGGTCAAATCGGTCAAATCTTGTCAAACTTAACAAAATATTCGTCTGACTGACAAAATATTCCTGACACCGTTAACAGTCACTGACACCGTTTGGTGACGTGGCACTATGGGGACCACTACAGGCGTGGTGCTGACGTAGCACTATGGGGCCCACCTGCTAGCCCGCCTTTGTGGGGCCCAGCTACTGACGTGGCAACTGGCGTGCCGTAGGCCAAGATGACGTGTGGCTAACATGGACCGCTGACGTGGCGGCTTGTTGGCGCTGATGTGGCACGCTGATGGGGCGCTGACTCAGCACTCACGTGGCCGTCTTCAACCTTCAGACGCTCACTGGGCGATCGCCGGAGCATGGGAACGTCGCCTGGCCGTCGGCGGCGAGTGCAGGTGCGTGCGTTGTCGTTTGAGCTCCGTTCAAGCTCCGGTTACCACCGTTGGCTCCGTCTCAATGAGAGGAACGTGACGGTGGCCTCAAAACTGAGTTTTGAGCTACTAGACAGAGGCTCCAATCTGGTGATTTTGCTCCGGATCTGCAATTTTGCTCCAACCTCGCTTTGATACCAATTGTTGGGGTGGATCTAGGAGCAACAATCACACACAAGCAAAAATAAATAACAAAAATGGAACACCAGATTTACGTGGTTCGGCCGAATCAACCTATGTCCACGAAGCACACACACCAATTCACTATAACTGGGAGAATAATACAAGGAGGATGAGGCTACTGCCTTCAACTCAACTCTCTCTCTCTCTCTCTCTCTCTCTCTCTCTCACACAACGCACACAGCACACAGCTCTGCACTTCCCCTCTGCCTCACACACTACGCACAGCTTCAACACACAACATCTTGCACACACACACACATCTCATTTATAGCCATGGATGGGGGGGGGTGCAAGTCAACCAAGGTGGGCAATGTAGGTGAAGGTGGCTGCCAGTTTCCACCTACTGCAACTCAAAATTCAGCATATGCAGCTGGTTGGTGCGGCTGCTGATGACTCCACCAGCTGCGATCTCAACACAGAGTACAAATCTTATCTGTTAACTTTCCTACTCTATATGAACAACCAAACAAGAATTTAATTTCTTTTTGTAGCCAATCTTATTATTATTATTATTATTATGACAGAAGCTTGCAACCCACATTATTAGTCAGGCAGAAAAGTGCAAGTTGCTAACCAGCAAGATAGATACCAGTACAAATCGAAATTTGAACATAAAAGAAAAAAAACAATTAAAAGCAAGAGCATTAAATTGAGAACTAGAGCAACGAATATTTGATATTTCAAGAAAGCAGAGAACTAATTGCAGCAACGATTATTTTACATTTCAAGAAAGCAGAGTATTACATGAGAAAATACTATAAAACTAGGAAAAGCAAAAACATTATACTGATGAACCCATTTTTTTAGAGGGTTGGGGTAGGGGCACAAAACAAAATGGCAAACATTTATAAACCCATTTCCCAAATCTAGTTCTCCACAAAATTCTGGAACGCATGCGGTCGAGAAGAAGAAGAAAAAAATCAACAATGAAACAATCAAGAACAGAAGAGTGCATTTAATTAATTAATACGGCAGAAAAGGAAGCAGACTTATGAGGTTGGCCAAGGTGACTAGAAGCTTGTGCTTGGGGACGGGGATGACGGATTCCCTCTCCAAACGAATTATATCTTTCTTCTTTCTCCCCTTTCCCATTCTTCTCTCTGCCAACTGATATACTTGAACTTAAAATTGAAAGGCTTGGCCTTGGGATTGTGGATGAGAATTTCAGATCGATCAAAGCATAAATGCATGCATGCAGATAAATGAAATGGCAGTCGGGATCCGATCTTCGTGGCTCATTTCCCTCTGTATTGCAATCTCCGCTCTCCTCGGCGGGAAAGTTCGTTTCTGGTTTGCTCATTATCAGCACATAAACAAATTTCTGAAAACAGAAAAGCAACAAACAAGCCGTGCTTTGCACACAAAGTGAAACGGTCTCTGCCCTTTTTCTTTTTCTTAACACACTAATCTTAGATTCTTACGTTAGAATATATCACAAGTTAGTGTTTAAATTTTAGATAATTTATTTAAGTGTTATTTATCCATCTCAGTCAAATTATCTAACTAATCTTAACTCAAGAAAATTATTTAATGTCACAAGCCCATGACATCACGGACTCAAATGATGTTTTTAAAAGTGAGACTCATTCACCATGTATTTGACATAAAAAACAGACACATGGACACGTGGAGAGGTAAACACCCCCAAATGGGCTCTCATCTCTCCTCCTGCTATGCGAATCCGTGATGAATGACAATTGACAACATTGAAAACTCACCTAATTTCTTATCTATTATCACAATTCACCTCCATGTTTTATGTCACGCTCCCATATCGAATGTATACTAGGAAAATCACGCCGATGAGGACATCAGGGATTGGACCGAAGAGTCTGTCACGATCCCATATCGAATATGTATTAGAGAGATCTTGAACTTATGAGAAGGAATTGGGTTTCAACTAAGTGAGTTGTCTTTTATAGGACGAACCCGTGAGACCTATGCGCCAAAGCGAACAATACCTAACTGGAGTTGGACCCGGGACTCGTACACTTTACCACGAATTCCAAATCTCAATTCTCAATCTAAATTTTCTTAAGCCCTATATTCGAGAGGTACTGAATTTGCAATTGTATTATATTTGAATAAAATGTAATATAAAAATTGAATTAAAATTTATCCAAATCTACTCAAATCCAAATTTAACATTTTATATTCATGTTCACAACAGCATTGTTGTGTAGTTAGAAGGTTATGCGTCAAAATATTAAATAAATTAATGGCGAGCTATATCACTATTTATTGACACCATCTATTTAACCCACATTTTTTAATGAGAACTGCATGGAGCCAATTACGTGTAGTGACGGTATTTAAATAAATGATAACAATAAAGTGGTGGTGAAGTTAACATTTAGGGTGAGTTTGGACCAACAATTTTTCTTCAAAAAAGGAAAGGGTAAGAAAATAAGGAAAAAAATTATTTTTTATTATATTTTTCTTTTTTATAAAATTCTATTAAGAATGAAAGTATATTTTTATATGATTAAAAAGTAAGAAAAATTAAATATTAATGATTTGTAAAATCAAAATTTTGTTTATAAATTTAATATATTTTTTATTTTCTTTCTTACTTTCCTCCCCAACCAAATATGAAAATATAGATTTTTTGATATTTTCCTTTTCTTGCACTACTATTTTTCGACTTCCAAATAGGACTTAATGAATTGGGGACTAGCGACATTCTTTATGGCCCTAAAAAATGTCAACAAAAATTGAGACTACCATTGTTGTTTGGCTTTGCGTATGATAGACCTTGCATCTGTTAACAATGCATGGAATTTCTTCCAACTGTCAGATGCAAATCTTACTCCAAATAAGCATATAACTCTCTTTCCTTTCTTTACTTTTCAACACACCAAACAACTTCTAGGTATTGTAACTGAGACTAATAGCATTTCATAATATCATGACCGCAGGCTCAGTTGAAAAGTTGCTTCCCTGTTGCTACTCTGAGCCCAGCCCAATTGTCTAAAAACTTACCAAGGAAGGAGATGTCGAAGATAGGGCAACTGACTGGAGTGAAGTCATAACAAAGTAACCGTACTAGAAGGTGTGGTTAGATCACCTCCTTTTCAGGGAGAGCTAATGCTTGTTGGGTATTTTGGTTTGATACTGCTTCACACACCAAAAAATACGAGTTGCATCTAAGTTAAACTTGAAGATAGAAGTCTTCCTTCGTTTCTCGACGGTGAAGTAAGACCAAGCTCATGAGTTTATCATCCTAGGTCAGAACAAGTTGATAGAATCCCATTTTTTACGTCCCCACGTCCCTTCGCTTGAAGAATAACAATATGCAGCTGTTAGGAATGGTATCAACCATTTTGAATTACACAATGCTCTCGTTTACGGGCTGGGAAACAAAAATTAAGATACACAATTGGAGCAGCAGTTGAAACTATTGGGCACCATACATACTACACAATCTCAAAACCAATTGAAGTGACAATAATTTCCATTTTTTTTTTTTTTTTTTTTTTTAACTGGAGGACTTGTACTACACAAGGGGAACTCACATTTTTTCGTGATGCCTTGTCACTTCTATTTCTAACTAGTAATTTTTCCCAACCAAACAATGACAAGTTGACAATAATAAACAAAGCTTACAAGCAACTTCAAGTTGCTCACAAGTTCTCACTAAATTAACAGAGGTTTTTGAATTTGAACACAAACCCAAGGGAGCAGCATATCATTGATCGTGGAGTAATACAAATTAGACTTCGACAACAAAAATAACATAGCTACAACATTCCATACAAACTTACATTTGGAAAATCGCACGCATCAATGTACATTCACAAATTTTAAAGGGAAATTTTACATTCGGGAAACCCAAACAGCAGTCCTTGTCTGGGAAACAACACATCTGAGACATCTGATGAGACATGCTTGGAGTAGAATTACACCTGTGTATAGCTCTTAAGGCGTTACAAGTTTAAATGAATCTAATATATAGATGGCACTGTGGTAGATAAGAAGCTTACCTTCTCATACAGCATCAAGTAGTAGCACCCAGTTTTGCCTTGAGGACCAGCTCCTCTGTGGTGGTGCCAATAATCTCATTAGCACGCTTTAATCCTACGGAGTAATACCTCCCAATAGAATCCTGAGTTCAAGATATAATATCTCTAGTTAGAAGAAACGCGAACCAGCCCGACACCAATTAATTTAAAAAAAAAAAAAAAACAACTGTACAAAAGGCGTCAGGCAAGGAATGGTTCACAGAGGAGATTTTTGCTTAAGACAGTAACTTAATCCAAAATAGATTTGACTAGTAAGACAATTCGATTGAGATTGTTTATGGGAGACGGAAGCAAGTTATCCGAAAAATAAAAAGGACATGTGAAGTAGAGAAATGTAATGGAATTTACTGAGAAAGTAAAAGAGATATTTAATAATAAACTCAGATAAAAATTTTTAAATTAAAGGAACTGTTTATGAAACATTAGGGGAAGATACCTCACAAAGATGGACGATGAAATATATTTAGAACAAATATGTTTCTAACTACCAGTTAGTCCCCAATCCTGCAACTCCATGCTCCTGAATGCATGGTATGAGTTCTCAAAAAATGGATTTCCCACCCAAAATCAAGGTCTTAAATTTCGATTTCAACTAAAATTCTGAAGCTCCAAAAGTACAGAAACTTTTATGGAAATTTATATTTCAATGTCAATTTCGATTTGATTTGAAAAAACAATGGAAGTTTATACTAAAGCATGGAATTCTTTCATGAAACTTTAGAAATGGTTGATAGACATAATAATATAAGTTTTAAGACTAGTATATTACAAATTAAATACATTTATGTTGTGTCGCAATAATTGCAATATAATGTGTATTAAACACATATTTGGTTAGTATAAATGAAATTCATAAATCAATTAAAAATCTTGTATTATACAAATAAAGATAATTTAGGCATGAAAGGTTAAATAAAATATTGTTGTAAGTTCAATTTTTCATGAAATTTCGAAAGCCCTTGCAACAAAAAAATATAAGATAAACAAAGAAAGAAATTTCATTTTGCATCAAAATCTTACATTTGAATTTCAAGGAAATTTTATTCTAGAGTTAAAATTTCAACAAGTTTCGCTAAGATTTTCAGATTTCAATAAATTTCAAATGATTCATTAAAATTTCAACGGACATTATGTAAGATGGAAATTGTGCCATTTTGATTTTGAGGGTAATGAGAAGCAAAATTTCAACAAAGTGCCTAAAAATATGTTTCTAGGAAACTATCTTGCAAACAGCAATGTGTTATACTTCCACCAAGGAAAGAGTGAGTCTCTCCATTCAACACTAAAAAAATTCATGGGTGTTGGAAAGTACTCCAGCCCTCCAATATTTTAATGCATGAAAAAAAAAAAAAGAACACTGAAATGCTTGAAATAAAATTTTCATTTCAGTAGTTGAATTACTGAAATTCATTTATGGCTCATTTGGAACTTGGAAAATATTAGGAAAAGAAAATGAGAAGAATTCCACCTTTTTCATGTTTAGTTATCAAGGAAAGTGAGAAAGAAAATAAAATATATACCAAATCAATGAACAAAATTTTAATTTTACTCATCCTTAACATTTGATCTTTCTTAATTTTTATTTAAATTAGAATATTTTTTCATTTTTAATGGTATTTAATATAGAGAGAAAATATAGTGGAAAATAAATTTCCTTCTCATTTTCCTTTCCTTTCCTTTCTCCAGGCAAAATCCTTGATCCAAACTGGCCCTCGGACTGAAGTAACAACAACGTAGTAACCGAATTTCTGCCCTCAGTTTGATTGCCGTGAAGGGGAAAAGAAAGGATCTTACCCGAGCAACAATGCCCAACTTCTCCAACTTTTGAACTGCATCATCCACATCAAAATTACAGCTCTCGCCAAATTCTTCTTTTATTAGTTCCTCACATCGCAGGTCAAGATCCTACTTCATAATATCATGAAAGTTATGTAAAGAGTCCACATCTAGTATTTCACAAAATTCAGGGAAGTGAGAAAAGAAACTTGGAAAAGCACTAGAATGATGTACACCTGTCTTGTAGCTTTACCCTGTTCCATCAATATAAAGAATGATATAATCACCTCTTTGACCTGCATGACACAATAGATTGCTTGCCTTAGAATCAGAGTTAAACAGGCAGCCAATGATGATATGATTTTTTTTTTTATAAGGCCCATGATTATATGATTAAAGAACATAATAGTAAAATTGACTTAAGATTGCTTTTATACTACAGTATAGCTTCATTCCAAAATAGTTTTGCACCCAAGAGATTCAAAAATTTCTCTTTCATTTAAAGGCGGCGGAGGATACATGGCAGACATACAGCATTCAAAAGTGCTATGATTACTACCAGGGACAGAGGCAGCCTCAGCTCACTCTGAACCCCATTCACCATTCATGCATACCAAAACAGTCACAATATTGAAAAATGTCACATTAAACCGGCTAGGGTCCTGAGCCAGGAAACGAATAGGGATTATTTATACACAGATAGCCTCAGCTCACCTCTCATCTCTCACTACATGTCTTTGTGTAGGAGGGTGTTGAGAGGAAGCCTTGTGACTCAACTATTAAATGTTGTTTATTACAATGTTGTACGAGCATTTATTAACTGTTGGGTCCAAAGGACCCTGCTACCCCAGGTTCCTATCCAAAAAGAGAAAATAGCAAGGAAATGTACGAAGGAGAAGAGAGAATAACAAAACAATACACGAAAAAGAGGAATCCTCCTAATCAGACAACTAATAAAAAACAGGGGAAAAAATCAGTACAACAAAGCTTTCCAACCCTGTTGAATGTCAGTTCAGCAAAGTAATCTAAAAGCCCCAGTAACAAAAGCCCACAAAGATGTAAGAAAGATAATTTTATCCAAAAGCAGGTTCAAAGGCAATAAATGTCAGCTAATATTATTTATATGAAGCTATATATAGCTAGCTATTAAGAAGCTGCCACATGGCTCAAACATATATGTCGTTAGCATTAAATATTGTGATGTAGAATAAAGAGGGAAGAGGGAAGGAGAGGATTAAGGGAGAAAAACGATAGAGAGGAAAACACGCAGTTACACTTCAATTCAAATTCCCAAACTGTCTTTTGTACAGTACAACCCCAGGAAATACTAAAACAACAAAACCACAAATAAGCTCCCCTAAGGCACCTATTTACAAACAAACCTCATAAACAACCTAATGCATCGATTTAGGACTCAACAAGCCCTTAACTCTATTATTTGACCCTAAATAGGGCCAAAGTGATCCATCCAATGACCAACCTCCGGCCCTGCATCATATTTTTAAGCAGTCTTAAATTTCAATTTTGACTAAAATTTCAAATTTCAAAGCTCCTTAAGTACGGAAATTTTGATGGAAATTTCAATTTCAATTTTAATTTGAAAAAATGATGGAAATTAGAAGTAAAGCATGGAATTCTTTTATGAAACTGTATAAATTGTTAATAGACATAATAGTGTAAGTTTTAGTTCTAATATATTACAAACTAAATACATCTATGTTGTGCATGAGGTGCAATAGTTGTAATATAATGTATATTAACCCCCAGTGTGTGGTTCAGGTGGTAGTGCGGGCTACGAGAGTGCCTCTCACGAGGTCAGGTGTTCAAACCCTCCCGGGTTCGTTTCCATCCCTGGATTCTTGAAATTTACCTCCCTTTGGAGTTGTGGGATCGGCTTCAAGGGGCGCGGGATTAGTCACGTGGACCATAAAACGGACACGTGGAAACCCGGTGCGTAATCCAAAAAAATATATATATAATGTATATTAAATATATTCATAAGATAATGTGTATTAAACATATTTAGTTAATATAAATGAAATTCTTGAATCAATTAAGCATGATTTATTACACAAATAAAGATACTTTAGACACGAATGGTTAAATAAAATGTTGTTGTAAGTTTAATTTTTTTTCACATAATTTCAAACTCCCTTGTAACAATCTTTTGTTTCAATAAGAAAATAAGATAAAATAAGAGAAATTTCACTTCACATCTAAATCTCACATTTGAATTTGGAGAAAATTTCATTCCATAGTTACATTTTCAACAATTTTTGCTAAAAATTCAAGATTTTGATAAATTTCAAATGATAAGTTGAAATTTCGACAAAAATTATGTAAGACAGAATCAACTGTCATCTCAATTTCAAGGGGGATGGAAAGCTGAAATTTGACAGAAATTTCGACAATTGGTGGAAATTTAAGACCATGTTTTCAAGTACAATATCAAATGCAAGTTAGGGGCAAGCAATAAATGTTGTCTACAGTTAACTTCATTTAGGTAGGTATTTAATGTTTTTCCTATAATAAACAATGCTACAGTTAACTTTATTTGAGGAGGCATACTTGAGTAGGCATTAATGTCTTCTATGACAAACATGCTTTAATATTATTTATGTTATGTATATTTTAAGTGACACTATCAAATCGTGTGAAACTTACTAATAAACTAAACACACACACACATAGCATGCATCTGCCACCAGTTCTGAATAAACAAACATGCTTTTCACAATTCATGCATCTATATCCTATGACATAGTTGTCAAATCAAGTTTCTAATAATGAATCTTCCAATTTAGGAATTGAGAATCAAAAATCAAATTGATTCGTAAGATTCAATACAAATTTCCGAAATTGATTCCAAATGATGTGCATATATTGATATATAAACAGCCAGAAAAATAGTAAAATACATATAAATTTTGAGAAAAAAAATTATATTTCATGCGTATGCTTTCCCTAAACAATAAAAATTAAGGGAATGAGTCAAGAAATATTAATAAAATGATGAACTTTAAGTTGGTTAAGGGAAGGAATCAAGAAAAGATAATAAAAAATTGAACTTTTTGTAATGCATAGGAAGAAATGAATCAACCTCTTGGGAGTGCATAGGAAGAAAAAAGAAACAATATAAACTAAAAGATGTAATTCACTGTTTCTTTCACACCTATTTTATCATTTGTAACAAGGTATCATTTGGTCTCCAGAGCCGATTTTCTGGTTAATTGTAAGCTCTTAGAAGCCATAGAAGACCTTTTAGAAGTCAACCATATGCTGAACAACCATTTCCTTTTCAGCAGCTCAGTGCCAGCAAGGAGATAGATGGTGTGAAGATATGTTTAAGAGCATAAGATTGACAAAAGAAACATCCTAGCTTATAACTTACTTCTTGTTGTATTACATCATCACACAAATGAAGAAGAGTGCCCCTTCCACTATCCAGTTGTTTATCATACATGGATTTTGTGATTAAGTTCTGATAATCAGCCATGTTTTGCTGAAACCTAATGCAGTTGCAAAAAACAGTAGCCGCATTAGAATTTATAAATTTCAAGACAGACTTTTACAACAATAAAGAACGAAGCCAAATGAACAAATGAGCATCCTGTGCATTTAACAAACACATGGCAAACATATACTTTGACCCCAGGCCAAATGCATAATGCAGTAAGTCTTAACAAAGACACCCTATTTCAGGGGTTGCCCTGATCAATAACTTCTCAAGAATATACATTCAACCCACGATGGGAAAACCAAAATGATGGATCACACTCAAAAGCATGAGCATTGATCAATTGAATAGAATGATGCCTGCATACAAACTATATGCATAGATATCTGATCCATTAAAAAAGTATATATATATATATATATATATATAAAGTAAAATAGAGAACACTTAACGTAAAATATGTCTTAGCACAATAACCAATTACTGTGGAAAGGATGGCAAAAATGACCCAAAGATCAGCTTTAGGCATATCAAGTGAGCCAACCACAGCAACCTGTAGCACAAATCATGTTAGGGGAATCTTAACAAAATGGACAAAGAGCAGTCAACTCATTAAAACTTCATGGATGAAAAAAAACTGACCAGCCCAACTATAGCAGAGCCAAGAAATTTGACCCAGTCCATTGGTGTTAATCCTGGATTTTTCTTCTCAGGCTGGGAAAAAAGTTCCCTAGACAACATCAGGGGTAGTATATACAAATTCTATGGAAAGGGAGGGGGGAGGGGGGAGGTGCTGGAGAAGTAAGGGAAAAGAGATGACATTAACATATTATAAGAACTCACAAGAACTATTTCCATATCGGCCATTGGAATGTTTCTGAAATGTTTCACATATATTCCTCGTTCAGGTTTTTCTTTGGTACTTGCCTGCCTGCCACATCATCATTTTTTATAAGAAAAAAAAAACTATATTAAGAAATAAGAAGAGAATATACATACAGAAGAAAAAGAGTCTACTCATAACTAATAAAAAATGCAATAAACTACCACCGCAGCAAAAATGTCCAATCACTCTGAAAAAGACAAAAGGAATTTTGGAAAAGCACCAGCTACTATAGCCCAAAACAAAGCATAAAATGGCCACCCTATCCCAGAGAAAGTGAAGAGGGAGAACCTTATCCTGATAGAACCTCATGTTCCTTTCTAACCAAAAGCACCGCAACATAGCCAGTAAAGGAACAGCCTTCCTATCCTAAGCTTCCCTTAGGGATTCAAGAAAGGGCGGTGGGAGAGAAAGGTTGATGGCGGAGGGGTAAAGATAGGAAGGGAGCACTTCACTGGAATCCCATAAAATCCTACAATCCTTTCCTCACCTAAAACCCAAAAATGTCATAAGAAACAACTCCTACACAGTGGCTGGGCATGCACACCCAACACTCCCTATCAATGTTAACTAGAAGATCCCACAACCTCCAAAAATTGGAAAACAATGCAGAAAAAGATGAGCACTGGTCTAAATAATTTTCTTCCATAGAAGACACAGATATGACAACAAAACCTTATTAAGCCTCCACTGCTGCAAACCAAAATTGGTGCACCAAACAAAAACTTTCAATTTATAGGGAACTTGGCCCTCCAAACAAATTTGTTCAATAAGAAAAGACCATCAGTCACAATCAGAACAACATTGAAATAGAAGAAATTTACAAGAAAAAGAACCAGAACTATCAAATGACCAGAGTCTCCTATCTGAAAGCTTTCTTTTGTGCAATTAGTCTATTATCAACATTCAATTTCCCATGTCAAAAAGGAACAATACTAAAATAAAAGAATTTAAAAGAAAATTAATCTGAACTATCAAGAGACCAAAGTCTCCTAGCTGAAAGCTTTCTTGTGTGCAATTAGTCTGTTATCAACATTCAATTTCCCAAGTGAAAAAGGAACAATATTAAAATAAAAGATTTAAAAGAAAAAGAACCCATACTATCAAAAGACCAAAGCTTCCTAGCTGAAAGCTTTCTTCTGCAATTAATCTATTATCAACATTCAATTTCCCATGTCAAATCATTCTTTTTCACAATAATATAAACAAACTCACGCACGCACACACATTCAACTATCCTTCAAGAATACCACCAGATACATTCAACACCTCAACCTTCAAATTCTAATACATTGACTCTTCATTTTACCCTGAATACCAATGTCGGGCAGTAGGGTATTTGGGCATTGGTACTCCTGCTGGAGAAATAATGGAAAAATCTCCAGCCATGTGCATCAGATGAGCAGGGGTGGGGGTGGAGGGATGTTGTGGAGGTTGGGGTGGAAAGCAGGAACATGTACACACACAGACACAACCTTGCTTGAGCCCAAGCAACAATAACTGAAATCAGTTTTTAATTAAAAATACGTTCCAATACAACCATCCACAAATTTTTCACAACAAAAAGGATTCAAAAAACAAAAGACAAAATAATAATAATAATAATAATAAAGAAAAAAAAATGTAGACAATTAGTATCACTACCTGTAAACAACAATTATCCTATCAAAGGTAGGTTCTTGGATTGTGATTTTGCTCAACAGTCTCTGGACACTGCGACAAAATAATTTCATGAACTAGCAATAAACAACAGAACATAAAACAGGGAAAATCAATCAAAGGTTAGTCCCACTGCTTGCTTGACCATCCCTTTGTGTTTTCAATACTCACATGATCAAACTAAATATGCATACTAAAATCAAAGGTGTCATGCACACTAGTATTTGTCACTCATGAGAGTGAAATCTTTGCTCATTTTTTTCAAAATAAAAAAAGTAATTGATATGTCTTGAAACAAAAAAAAGTAATAACCGAAAAATGGGGGAAAAAAAAGTACATGATGGCAAGCTGTGAACCAGACTCAGATAAACTACCATGAGAATTGGAGAGACTGAAGAGAACACCATACATATAATAAAGGCAAGATAGTTAAAATTTGCCATCTTAGAATACATATTAAATCAAAAGAGGAATATATATATGAATGATCATAAGAAAAGCCAAGTTATTAGGATCGAAACGAAAAAGCATGCGCAAAAATTAAGTGAAAGTGAAATGAGAATGTTTAGATGGATGAGTAGCAATAAAATATCAGAGGCGCTGGTGGCTTTGCATTAAATAATTCAATTGGCTAAGTTACTATTCAGTGTTCAAGAATTAGTTAGCATGGTATAGTGCAGGATTTGAGAGGAAATAAGGAAGATATCAGAAATAATGCAGGTATTGCATGCAAAATTTGCAGGAAGATATCAGAATAAATTCAAGAAATTATTGTATCAATAGATTAAGTTCATACATTAAGTTTGGTAAGTCAACAGTGGGGAGGGGCATATTAAATTATTTAAACAAGAAAGCATGAAAACCAATGATATGCCACAAAAACATAATAATAATAAATAAATAAAAGGCGTCCCCAGGCCACAAGGCTCCCCACTTTCATGAGGGGAAGGGGAGATCGTCATAGTGTACGCAGCCCCTGTCTTTTATGCAGAGAGCTTGGACTAGATACTTAAAATGCATAATATAACACTTAAAACGCAATGTTAAGAGGCTAGTTAAAACCTAAGTTCCATATTTTCGATACGAATCCGCTCAACATATAAGTCTTCCTGCTCTGCTTCTGTGGAAATCTCGTCATTTTTTTTTGGATCTTTCTTACGCCATGCACTTGCCTTTCTGGACAAAACTCTTCCTAGCCTGCAAAAAGAATTCCCCGCAAAGGATTAAAGTAAAATGCATCAGGCAGCTTTAAGTTCAAAGGAGAGCTAAACTCAGTATTTCACTGTTTAGGACCCATAAGGTTACATTTGGTTTGCGGAATAGCTATTCCTTAGAATAAGATGGAATACAATGAGAAATTTGAGAATAGACAGTACAACTATTCCTCATAAATTCCTTATTATTTCATCCAACATGTATTAAAAAAGGAATAGACATTCCCATGGCGAAATTTGGGAATAGTTGTTCCTTGTCCATTCCTTGTTATGGAATCATAAAAGGTTTCACTTTGTTATTTACTTTATGGTAACAGCATAATTTTTTGTAAACTGTAACTAACCTATTATAACTAATCTAATCCTAGGAATAGACAATCCGTGAACCAAATGTAACCAGAATAACCATTAATATTCTAACATTCAGGTAGCTTAATTATACAAGAGTGAACCTCTATTGAATCCCAAATACAACAGATCCAATGACAGGTTGTTGTAGTATACAAGCTGAATAACCTTTCAAGCATATGGCCATATCACATAGAGACTATGTCTGTACAATAAGTCTCAGACAAAACCACCTCGAAAAATGCATTGAAAACAATCAACACTCTAGATTCTGAACCAAATAATTACTCACCCAGTTATTCTCAAAATCAATGCCCATAAACGTGCAATGATCATGTCCACCTTCTCCATAAAAAAGTAGTCTGTTGTCCGATCCATTCCTATGCCACGTCGGAATATTATGTACTGTATAAAGATGGACCAAATTAGTTTCTTCTTCACCCCCTTGGCCCCCCCAGGGAGAAAGGGCATCAAGTACATCTGGTGTCAGACAAGTACAGAAAAATGTACACAAGCAAAGCATGTTATACAACATAATTATCTAAAAAATCCACAGAAGCTTGCCCCAATTATTTGTGACCAGCAAGACACTCCCTCCTCTACCACTACACTGATTATCCAATTAAACATCAGATGATTAATATGAAGTAGGACTAAAGAGGGAAATCATCAAAATCCTGGAATTTGTCAGACCACATCAGTTAAGTGAAAACTCTCTCTGTTTTCAAGAAAAACATTGACCACAACACATATTCAATAATTACCCTCTGCTGACCAAATGAGTTTGAAAGGGACTTCATATTCAGCACAAAAATAATTTAAAAATACAACCATGGATGGTAACAACGAGCCACCGAAAGATGTGGTAACCTCAAACCTGACATGGTTGCAGATTATTTATCATAAAATACAAAGAACAAAATATTTCACCAGCAGTGTAGTGGAGTAAACACCTCAAACGGCAGATTATTGGCCAGCATAATGAAAGTTGATTAGCTGTTTGAGAGAGAAGGATGGTCAGTATTTTCTTCAACCAGAGGAGAGATTTCCAAAATTTTCCTGATTCCACCAAATCTAGCATTGTAACTATATCTCAGTAAATGGCTTGAGCTCCATGACTGATTTTTTTTTTTTTTTTTTTTATATTGTTGAAACTTGAAAGTAAAGCAACACGTCAAATGACTTGAAAGTTGAAAGAGAAACAAATTAATGAATTAGCATCAAAAAACATTTTTATAATGTTTGGTGTGACATCGTACCCATGAATATTGGCATCTGCTCCTCGATTCTCCTTATTTGGATGATTTAAAACAAGATGCTGACCATGGGAGACTCTAGTTCGATACTAATTCAAAAGAATTGGATCTAGAGGTTGATGTGTTTAGTTAATTAGTTTATTGTGTGTGTTCAGTTTAATTAGTAATAGGATAGTATTTGATGTGTGCTTCAGGGTTCTTTTGAAATATTATTTTTAGGGGTTTATAAGTGATTTCTTATAATTTAGGCTTTCTTACAAATTGGGTGCGAAAGCCATATAAGCGTTAGTTCTGCACAAAATATCTACTTCTTCCTCCTATTTTCTTTGTTCCCAAAATCTCAGTTCTTCCTTCCTCTTCTCTCATCCATCTCTCCCAAATTCTATCTTGGCTATAATTACATGATGTTGTTCTGCATTAAATTAATTTTGATTTTTATTCTAATATTTTATAATTTATATTATTTTTTATTTTTACTATTCTAATCATTTTTTCTTTTTATCTGATTCAAAGATAAAAATGAACATGGGCTCAACTAGGTTTTCAATTTTTTTTTTTTTTTTTCATATTGAAAGTATTAACCAGAAGGGGAGCTCAGGCACAACGGTAAGGTTGTCACCGTGTGACCTGGAGGTCACGAGTTCAAGGCATGGAAACAGCCTCTTGCAAAAGTGCAAGGTAAGGTGTCACGAGCTAAGCTTGTTCAGGGCATTATGCTTGCCTGTGACCGCTTATCTCATGTGCTTAGGATGGGTTTCCATCATGTAAATACTAGTGTAGGGTTATTTTTTGCTAATAGAGTCTTTGTAAACCAAATAAGGAAGTATGACTCCTCGGTCACTTTGATGTTTCCTAGTGCCAGAGTGAGAATAGCCCAGAAAGCTCTTTAGGGGAGGGTGAGTGTTCATCAGTTATTGTAAAACTCACTAACAATTGTCAACATGCTTAGCCTACTTGCCTCCCTCGCTAAGTACACCATGTCAACGGAGGATTTGTTAATGAATTACTTTTGCTTCAATGTTTACTGCTTACTTACCACGGCTTTCATGAATTGATTAGTGTTTCCGCTGCTCTCTGAATGAATGTTAATGAAAGTGCTTTGTAGATGAATGTTAGTAAACGATAGGCTGGCTAGTTAAACAAGAGTGTTTTAGCTAGTGCCACACGGCCCTTCACAAGGGTGTGAAAATAGTCGGACCATGACATTTGGTATCAGAGCCAAGTCGGTGACACTTGGTGAGAGCCCAAGGTTGAGTTGCTACGTGAATTCGATTGCCTTCGTTGTTGGATTTGGCAAGCTTTGATAAGTGACCATGGCACCAAACAATGTTGAAAGAATTAGTGCACTGGAAGCCCAGGTTGAAGAGACAACCAACAATATGACTAATGAGATGGCCCAACTGAGGGGACTTGTTGATGAAGTGATGGGATCACAGCAGCATCAAGCAAGTTTGACAAGTGAAATGTCAGAGGACTTTCACCACACTGTGGAAACTTTGCAGGCCCGGATGGCAGATCTGGATGCAAAGATGAATGTGATGGTTCTTGCTATGGGGAACTCCAACACTCCGGGAGTTAGCAAGACCAAGGTGCCAGAACCCAGGACGTATGAGGGTGCCCAAGATGCCAAGGAGTTAGAGAACTTCTTGTTTGATGTGGAGCAATACTTTCGCGTTGTGAGGATGGCCTCAGAACAGGCAAAGGTGGATAGTGTGACCATGTATTTGGTTGGTGATGTCAAACTGTGGTGGCGTACCAAGTACAGAGAAATTGAAAATGGAAGTTGTGTAATTGATAGTTGGGCAGACTTGAAGAGAGAGCTCAAGGCCCAATTCTTTCCTAAGAATGTTGAGTATAATGCAAGGAGAAAACTAAGAGATCTCAAGCATATGGGGTCGATCAGCGAATATGTGAAACAATTTTCTGCTTTGATGTTAGATATTCAGGATATGTCGGAGAAGGACAAGTTGTTCTATTTTCTAGAGGGGATGAAACCGTAGGCAAAAATTGAACTTCATAGGCAAAGGTTCAAGACTTGTCAACTGCACAAGCGGCTGCAGAACGCTTGACTGACTACGCTAGTGATGATACCGCTTCGTCCAAACGGTTCGGTGGAGAGGGAAACGGTGGAAAGTCTTTCAAGAACGGCAAACCCAAGAGTGGCGGAGCCGACTCTAAATCATCAACCTCAAAGGAAGCTTCGTCGTCTCAAGGGTTCAACACACCCAATGGAAAGGGGAAGAGTAAAATTTCGTGCTACTTGTGTAATGAACCTCATAGAGTTTTTGAGTGCCCTCACAAAGCATCACTTAATGCCTTACAGGCTTCCATTGTAGAGCAGGCAGTGGAAGGCGATGAGAAAGAGGATGATGCCCCGAGGGTGGGTTCAGTGCGGCTGGTGAACACATTGGAAAAGCAAGCAAAAACACCGAAAGTTACACAAGCAAAAGGGTTAATGTTTGTGGACTTGAGGATAAATGGGAAGAGTACTCGCGCTATGGTGGATACGGGGGCTACTCATAATTTTGTTTCGCAGTTGGAAGCATGGAGACTTAACTTATCCTTAGAGAAGGATACAGGACGCATGAAAGCAGTTAACTCTGTAGCCCAGCCTACTCTGGGAGTAGCCAAGCAAGTGGCTATAAAGCTTGGATAGTGGGAAGGTCATGCCAATTTCACAGCGGTGCCATTGGATGACTTTCCAATCATTCTAGGAATGGAGTTCCTAAGGGGGACGAGGGCAGTGTTGATGCCTTTGGCTAGTTCCCTATGTCTAATGGGAGATCACTCGTGCATGGTGCAAGTCGTTGCAACGAAATGAGACGACGGGAAGTCCCTTTCAGCCATACAACTCAATGAGGGATTGGGTCAGGGTGAGCTAACACGTCTAGCCACGGTGGTGGTAGACAAAGAAGTAGGCCAAGAGCTGGAGCCTACGACCATCCAAGCGGTGTTGGATGAGTATAAGGAGGTGTTGCCGGATAAGCTGCCTCACAATTTGCCTTCACGACGGACTGTGGAGGATAAGATCGAGTTGTTATCAGGAATGAAACCACCTGCTAAAAGGCCATGTTGGATTGCGCCTCGAGAGATAGTAGAGTTAGGGAAACAACTTGATGAATTGGAAGCGGGATGTGTTAGCCCTTCCAAAACACCGTTGGGAGTATTGGTGTTGTTTCAGAGGAAACATGAAGAGCATCTACGGAAGGTGTTCAACAGGCTGAGGGAAAACAGTTTGGATGTGAAGAAGGAGAATTTCTCTTTCGCTCGGTGGAGCAACAAATTCCTTGGTCAAGTGGTTGAACAAGGTTGTATCCGGAGGGGTATGGAAAAGGTAAGGATGATTCAAGAACAGAAGATCCCCACGACAGTGAAGGAGTTGCGTTCCTTTCTTGGCCTTACTAAATACTGCACAAAGTTCGTTGAGGGGAATTCGCGGAGAATGACTCCAATGAAAGGACTACTGGGAAGGTATTATTGGCCGCACACGCGGGATGATGTGGTTGATTATACCAAAACTTGTCTCACTTGCCAAAGACAAGGGGGAGCGGAAGAAGTATGGTACTTACATGGCCGCACCAAAGTACTGTTTGGCAGAGGAGACGACACAATTGTTCCTTGTGACAGTTGTGAAACATTGGGGTGTTCCCCAAGTTATTATGTGTGGCCAAGATTTAATGTTCACTAACAACTTCTTGACAGAGTTTTTCAGGATATTCAGGTCACATCTTGACATCTCTTCGAGTTATCACCGACAGACAGACGGACAAATGAAGAGATTCAAAGAACTACTAGATGAGTACTTGTGCCATTTTGTCAACGACAACCAGAAGAATGGCGTGCAACTACTTGATGTGGCTCCATTTTGTGGCAACACCCAAAGGCGCTCAACAACCAACAGGAGCCCTTTTGAGCTTGTTACAAGCCAGAAGCCGCTGTTACCTCACACAATGGGTAAGCCGTACAAGCGAAAGAGTCCCAGGGCGTACAACTTCACCAGTGAAGGGAGACAGAATGCAGAGTTTGCCCAAGGCTATCTAGAGAAAGCTTCTGAGCAGATGAAGAAGTGGGCAAATAAGGGGAGAAGACCGCAGTTTCATGTCAGCTGCCTCAAGCCATTCAACGCCAACACCAACGACCTGAGCAGAAGTCAGTCAAACAACGCAGAGTTGAAGACAGTGCAACTTGACAGACATGAAGTTGAAGAGATCCTTGCAGATAGAAAGTTCATATCCTCAAGGAAGAAGCAGCAGAAGTTCCTAGTGAAGTGGAAGTACCTTGATGACAAAGAAATCAACTGGATTTCTGCGGAAGATTTGAAGCCATTCGTGGACAAAGTTGAAGTGTACCTACCGCCAAAAGTCTACGAGGACGTCAACAACATAAGTGGGGGAGAATGTCACGAGCTCAGCTTGTTCAGGGCATTATGCTTGCCTGTGACCACTTATCTCATGTGCTTAGGATGGGTTTCCATCATGTAAATACTAGTGTAGGGTTATTTTCTGCTAGTAGAGTCTTTGTAAGCCAAATAAGGCAGTATGACTCCTTGGTCACTTTGATGTTTCCAAGTGTCAGAGTGAGAATAGCCTAGAAAGCTCTTTAGGGGAGGGTGAGTGTTCATCAGTCATTGTAAAACTCACTAACAATTGTCAACGTGCTTAGCCTACTTGCCTCCCTCGCTAAGTACACCATGTCAACGGAGGATTTGTTAATGAATTACGTTTGTTTCAATGTTTACTGCTTGCTTACCACGGCTTTCATGAATTGATTATTGTTTCCGCTGCTATCTGAATGAATGTTAATGAAAGTGCTTTGTGGATAAATGTTGGTAAACAATAGGCTGGCTAGTTAAACAAGAGTGCTTTAGCCAGCGCCGCACGGCCCTTCACAAGGGTGTGAAAATAGTCGGACCATGACATAAGGCTACGTACTATACATCCATTGTGGTCCGCCCCTTCCTCGGACCCCGCATGCGCGGGAGCTTTGTGCACTGGGCTGCCCCTTTTTTATTGAAAGTATTAACCAAACAAGTTGCTACTTGCTAGATTTCAATTCTTAGTGTCTAATTCTGGTTTTTAGTTTTTATTTCCATAATTTTTGACAGTGACCCCAGACAATGCCTTAGAATATTAAAAACCTATTTGTTAATCGTAGAATGTATTATAAAAGAAGGAATTGAAAAATCGATTATGAAATCCTGTTCGGGAGGGCACTACGCACCAAACTTTTTAACATGACCAGGACATATCATTAGAGGTAAACAAACATGGACTTTAAGTTTCTTGAACACTCTTATGAGAATAGTATTTCCGGATGCTATGGGAAGAATGTCCCTCAAATGGTATCATATCTAATACCTCCCACCAAGTCACCACACACACGAACACACACACACACAAATTAAAAAACTAAATAAATGAATAAAGCATGCATTCTAAACAATATGACATATCACAAATGTACACAAGAGAAAACATAGATTGTAAACCAAAAAAGTATGAAAACCAAAAACTAACTGTTGGCTTCATAAGGTTTAGAATCTTGTTTTGATGATAACAAAGTTAAGGAACTTAACATATTTGGTTAAGTGAAATTTTAGGACTCAACAGTGTTAATAAAAGACCAAGGTCAAGTGCTTGAAAAGTCTATAGAAAACTTGTACTTAAAGCTAGAAGAACTTGATGAAATATGTACTTAATTCAATGAGCTATGAAGGAAGTCAAAACAAATACATGACGATATTGAAAGCAAAGCAAATACATGAAGATACTGAGAGCAAAGCAAATACATGAAGACTTAGCGCTTAGAAAGTTATAGTCTTTTAAGAAGTCTCATGTAAGTACTTCAAACGATTTCAATATGGATGCATGAAACTCTTAGGTTAATTACTTGGACCTAGATACCTTTTAAAATACTTGGAAAATATTTTTATAGGGTCAAAAGTTATTTCAAAAAAGTTAAAATTATTTTTGGAATAAAAAGCACCAAAACAGGATTCTCCGAATTCCCTTCCTTTTTCTATATCTACATTGATGTGCAATTTTCTCTATCAATGGTATCTTATCTTAAAAAGTGTTCAACATGAAAGTTGTGGGATTTTCTCTTAACTTTCTGTTGATAACAAGAACGTCCAATTTGGAGTTGTATAGAAAAAGTTATGACCAAAATACTGAATGATGGTCGAAACTGAAAGCTCAGGCAATTGACTGTGTATGCTCAGTTGACTGACAAGCAGACAAAACTAGGTCAGGCGACTGACCCATCAGGCATAGGCGACTGACCCTATACTGTTTTCAAAAATACATTGATTTAAAAGGCACGGGCGACTGACCTTTGGGTTCAGGCGACTGACCTTCATAAATTTAAATTTAAAACAGCGTGGGAAGGTTTACAAAAGTGTTTGCTTGCCCCCCAAACTTTGTAAAAACTTGGGGAATACTCAAAGTAACTTGGGGAATACGTTTATACACTTTTTAACTCTATAAATACAAGTTAACTCCAAGAATTAAATACCAACAACAATCAGCAAATCAATTTATACTCTTACATTCAAAAACTCTATTGTTGAAAAACTTTTTATGATGTTGTTGTGTTCTTGCTGATACTACTCACGATTCTTGTTCTGTACTTGAAATTTTCAATCTAAGAAAGAACCCGGTGATATACACACTTGAGCTTCATCTTTCTATATTGACAATTGATTGAGGTATATTGTGATATTCAAATTGTACTAATCAGCTCTTTTGAGAGTGTCATTGTACACAAAATTTTCTCTCGTTGTTTTTAACGATTCAGGGTTGATTGAATCGTTGGCTAACCGAGCATAGGGTATCGCTGGGAGAGGAGGGCTCCATCCTACTTGAACGAGTGTGTAAACGGTTTGCTCTGCCCGGTTAAGGGAGCGGTATAGTGAAATCCTTGGGTGGTTTACCTAAGGCGAGGACGTAGGCGGGTATAGCCGAACCTCATAAAATCTTGGTGTCTTTCTCTTCCCTAAATCTCTTTAATTTTCTGCATATATAAATTGCGTGGATGCTTACTTAATTGCTGGAAATTAATTTGTTATTGAGAATTGCGGAAACCTTAAAGGGAGTACATTGATTGATAAATATCAAAGTTTGCGGCAACCTTAAAGGAATACATTGATTGATAAATATCAAAGTTCATTAACTTATTGATTAAATTCAACTTATTTGATATCAAAATTTGAATTTTGAAAGCTTGCTGAAATTTCTATTTTGTTTCATATTGTGAAATCAAGCTTACCTTGTTGATAGGATTGACAAATTCAAAAGGATTGTTGGTTGGACTTGTCAGGTTGCAAATCAATATCATTGTAATTGTGTGATTGCTGAATATTAATTTGCTGGATTAACTTTTAACTAAAGGAACTCGTAAAACAAAGCAGTTTCAAAGAAAATTTTAAAAACCCAATTCACCCCACCTCCCCTTCTTGGTAATACACCTTACTTTTCAATTGGTATCAGAGCGGGGTTGTAGTAAATCTTAAACTAGAAACTACATAAAGATCCCTATGGCACATCTAGGTGTATCTCCCTTTGCCGAGGGTCAATCCTCATATAGACCTCCTATCTTTTGTGGTATAAACTACACCTTTTGGAAACAAAGAATGAAAATTTATCTACAAGCTATGGATTGGAAAGCATGGAAAGTTGTCACACAAGGTGACCTTATCCCCACTAAAATCGTGGATGGTAAAGAAATACCTAAAGAAAAAAGAGATGACCTACAATGACCATAAGATGTTGCAAGTAAATTCAAATGCTATGAATGCATTATATTGTGCTCTTGACGTAAATGAATTCAATAGTGTCATGGCATGTAAATCAGCTAAAGAAATCTGGGATAAACTTGAAGTGACTTATGAAGAAACGGTTGATGTTAGAGATAGTAGAATCAACATGCTCACAAGCGAATATGAATTTTTTAGGATGAACCCAAATAAAACCATCACTAGTATGTACACTAGGTTCACCCATATAATAAACTCCCTCAATGCCTAAGTGATAAATTACTCAACTTAATGATCCGAAAAATCCTTAGAGAAATTCCACCGATTTGGGAACCTAGGGCCACTGCAATAACTGAAGGAAGAAATCTCAAGAATACCTCCTTAGATGAATTAATTAGATCTCTTCTCACTTATGAGGTGGCGATAAACGAAAGAACTAGAGGAAAATCTAAAACCAAGGAATCCATCGCTTTTAAAGCCTCAATTGAAAGTTCTAGCGATGAAGATGAAGAGACATGGATGTAAATGATGTAGCCCTCATAACCAAGAGACTTGCAAAAATCCTTAGAAGAATAAATTCACTAGAAAATTCCGGGACTCAAAATCAGATAAAGGAGAAATCAATAAAAAGGAAACAAGGAATGAACCTCCTACATGCTATAATTGCAAGAAAGTGGGCCACACAAAACTAGATTGTTCACAGCTTAAGAAGGATTCCAAGAAGAAAAAGAAAAAGGCAATGAAAGCCACTACATGGGACAATAAAAGTTCTAATAGCTCAGAATGTGAATCAAGAGATTGCAAATGGTTGTCTTATGGCATGGGGCGATGATGAAGTACAAAGCTCCTCATCCAAATCATTTAATGATTCTTGTGACGATTCATCTGATGAATCCAGTGATGAGAGTAGATCATCTTATGAAGAACTACAAACAAAATTATTCAAAGTTCATAAGATTCTAGTTAAAGTAACTAAACGATATACTTCATTGAAAAATAAGAATGAAGCTGTAATGAAAGAATTAGAATCAAAAAATCTTGCTGAAAGAGAAATGGATTTAAAAATCAAGAGATTGGAAAGCAAGAATGAAAAAGTAATGAAAGAACTAGAAGATTTAAGATCTCAAACTTCTATTGAAAAAGAAAAGGACCTAGTCATTGGTGAACTTGAAAGCAAAATAAATCAGATGACTAAAGAGCTAGTAAGGATGCAAGCAAACTGCAAAGGAGTAAAAGATTCAAAAATACTTTGCCTTAAAAGTAAAATTGAGGATCAAAATAAAATAATTTACAACTTCACCAAAGGAAATGAGAACTTTGATAAAATGATTGGATCACAAAGAATGTCTTTGGATAAAGAAGGTATAAGATTCAATGGAGTAGAGAATGCAAGAAAAAAGAACCTCTACATAGGGTACTTTGTAAGAGCCTCTAAAGACTATGCTAGTATCTCCTCAAATGCTTACACACATACCACATGTTATCTATGTAAGGAGAAAGGACACATTAAGTTTGAATGTCCATTAAAGAAAAAGGGTGTAAAAACAAAGCAAGTTTGGAAAGAAAAAGAAACATATCTTGTTAAACCATGAGACCTAAGAAAGTATGGGTGCCAAGATGAAAGTCTTGTTCACAAACCAAGGACTCCATAGAACAGTCATTCCCTTTTTAGGAATTAAGAAAGCTAAAGAGATGAAATAGCATAACCTTAGTTGAATTGTTAAAGTAAGGTTATAAATACTTAAAGTTAAAATTAGCACGTCATATATCGCTATTTGCACATATTTGAGATTTAGAAGATCAAATTAAAAGAGAACTAATTGATTAATCAATCACTGAAATAAGTTCGAAGTAAGAATCTGAAATTCAATTGGTTAAGTATTAAATAAATCTACATGTTACTCTTTGTTAGTACAAGTACAATAAAATTATTCTTGAAATATCCATAGCATATGGTTGAGTCAAGAAGAAAAATACACCTACGTAGTCTTTCTAAGATTATATAAATTAGTAATAGCTTAATAGCTTCAACTCAATGATCATATCAGAAGCAGCTACTAAAAATTCAGGAAGTTCACAAAGTCAATTAATACAAGAGTATTGGCAAAGATTGATATGAGGTATGATAACTTAAAGAAGAGTTTTTGAGCTTATTGTTGATTATTATATTGCAACAAGAACATAAGAATGACATTGTTGACCACAATAAAAGGATGAATTGTACAAGGCATCAAAAGAATTAAATTCAAAGAACTATATACTTCAACAGACAATTTGGAAAGATATTTGAAGATTGGTAAATCCATATACAAAAGAATTTTCTGAAACCAAACACTAAGCTAGGTTGAAATGTTTGACACTACTATTTTTTTTGCTTAACTCTTTTGTTTGTTTTCTCTTGACCATCTTAGTTCACATGCTGATGTTGGATTATGTTATATATTTTTTGGCATGTTGAATAATGGATGACCATGTTATGATTGAAATATATGCTGGATTATGGACTTTGTTATTGCAATCTAAATGCGAATTTTTTTTTGTCCTTAGTACTTTTGCATAATATTTCTTTCAGTTTATCCTTTTGTTGATATAAAAAGGGGGGGGGGAATTTAGCAAACTGAGCAAAAGCATGGCATAATAAATTTAAAAGCATGATTGATAATGATGATTGCTAATGATGACTGATAATGATGATAGCTTCACATATATTTACACTCATACTATACATGGATACATAGTTTGTCCTTCAAAAATGAAATTATGAATTTATTGAATATGAAATATATTTCATTCAGGGGGAGTTATACTTGTTAAGTAATAATATCATGATTTTTGTTCATTACTAGAAATTATTGAAAATTCTGATATACAATCTTTTGTATTTTCTCATGCTATTATGGGACTTATTGTCTATCTTTTTATGTATGATGAATGCAAAGTTTTTGTTTTGTGCCTTCACTGGATAAATACTTTTGCTCTTTTTGATTGATATCAAAAGGGGGAGAATTTTTGGGCAAAAATTGAACATGATATTGCATACCTAAGCATGTATATTGGCTCAACTATGAAATGAAATATATGAGCATGATATTGAAATTGATATTGAAAATGATCATGATATTACAAATATTATTAAGTTGATGCTTATTGTAAGGGGGAGCCTTATTAAGGCTTACTCATTTTTTTTCCTTATTTGTCATCGTCAAAAAGGGAGAGATTGTTGGCCTAACAAGGCTTAGAATCTTGTTTTGATGATAACAAAGCAAAGGAACTTAACATATTCGGTTAAGTGAAGTTTCAGGACTCAAGAGTGTTGATAAAAGACCAAGGTCAAATGCTTGAAAGCTTGTACTTAAAGCTAGAAGAACTTGATGAAGTATGTACTTAAGTCAATGAGCTATGAAGGAAGTCAAAGCCAATACATGAAGATATTGAAAGCAAAGCAAATACATGAAGATATTGAAAGCAAAGCAAATACATGAAGATACTGAGAGCAAAGCAAATACATGAAGACTTAGCGCTTAGAAAGTTATAGTCTTTTAAGAAGTCTCGGGTAAGTACTTCAAACAATTTCAATATGGATGCATGAAACTCTTAAGTTAATTACTTGGACCTAGATACCTTTTAAAATACTTGGAAAATATTTTTATAAGGTTAAAAGTTATTTCAAAAAAATTAAAATTATTTTTGGAATAAAAAGCACCGAAACAGGATTCTCCAAATTCCCTTCTTTTTTCTATATCTGCATTGATGTGCAATTTTCTCTATCAATGGTTTCTTATCTTAAAAGGTGTTCAACATAAAAGTTGTGGGATTTTCACTTAGCTTTCTGTTGATACCAAGAACGTACAAGTTGAAGTTGTATAGAAAAAACTATGACCAAAATACTGAAGGGTGGTCGAAGCTGACAGTTTAGTCGACTGACTGTGTATGCTCAGTTGACTGACAAGCAGACAAAACCAGGTCAGGTGACTGACCTTCGTAAATTTAAATTTAAAATAGTGTGGGAAGGTTTCCAAAAGTGTTTGCTTGCCCCCCAAACTTTGTAAAAACTTGGGAAATGCTCAAAGTAACTTGGGGAATATGTTTATACACTTTTTAACTCTATAAATACAAGTTAACTCCAAGAATTAAATTCCAACAACAATCAGCAAATCAGTTTATACTCTTACATTCAAAAACTCAAAAACTTTTTCTGAAGTTTTGTTGTGTTCTTGCTAATACTACTCACGGTTCTTGTCCTCTACTTGAAATTTTCAATCTAAGAAAGAACCCAGTGATATACACACTTGAGCTTCATCTTTCTATATTGATATTTGATTGAAGTATATTGTGACATTCAAATTGTACTAATCAGCTCTTTTGAGAGTGTCATTGTACACAAAATTTTCTCTTGTTGTTTTTGACGATTCAGGGTTGATTGAATCGTTGGCTAACCAAGCGTGGAGTATCGTTTGGAGAGGAGGACTCCATCCTACTTGAACGAGTGTGTAAACGGTTTGCTCCGCCCGGTTAAGGGTGCGGTATAGTGAAATCCTTGGGTGGTTTACCTAAGGCGAGGTCGTAGGCGGGTATAGCCGAACCTCGTAAAATCTTGGTGTCTTTCTCTTCCCTAAATCTCTTTAATTTCTGCATATATAAATTGCATGAATGCTTACTTAATTGCTGGAAATTTATTTGTTATTAGGAATTGCAAAAACCTTAAAGCAAGTACGTTGATTGATAAATATCAAAGTTTGCTGAAACCTTAAAGGGAGTACATTGATTGATAAATATCAAAGTTTGCGGAAACCTTAAAGGAATACGTTGATTGATAAATATCAAAGCTCATTAACTTATTGATTAAATTCAAGTAACTTATTTGATATAAAAATCTGAATTTTGGAAGCTTGCTGAAATTTCTATTTTGTTTCATATTGTGAAATCAAGCTTACCTTGTTGATTTGATTGACATATTCAAAAGGATTGTTGGTTGGACTTGTGAGGTTACAAATCAATATCATTGAAATTGTGTGAATGCTGAATATTAATTTGTTGGGTTAACTCTTAACTAAAGGAACTCGTAAAACAAAGAGGTTTCAAAGAAAATTTTAAAAACCCAAATCACCCCCCTCTTGAGAATCCACCTTACTTTTCACTAACCACTTTGCATGCCACACTTGCATGAGGACAGGAATGGGGATCACCAGATTCTAAACAGGCATGCACAAAAAAATAAAATAAAATAAAATAAAAAACAAATAGTATTGCTCATACATAAAAAGCACCTCAAAATGGATCTCCAACCAATTTTTTAAAGGGCAAAGGCGTAAGGCAAGGCGTTTTAACCCTTAAGAAGCGAATATAAGCCTTAAGGCTTTGGGGTGTAAGGCCTTTTGAAAACTTTATTTTTAGATAAAAATATGTAAATAAGTTACATATATTTTGAAAATAAAGAAAAGTTAAAGAAAACCACAAATATAGTTAAGAACAATCACAAATATAATGCAAAAGTAAATAATAATATACTGTGCAAACTACTTGTAGCCCATCAAAAAATTGCTAACTTGAATTCATGATGTATTTTATGGCAAGAGATAGTTATACTATTACAAAGTTAAAATTATCTTCATGATCTAAGATACAACTCTCAATTATTTTTGAAAGGTTGAGGTTTAAGAGTGTTAGAAATCAACTCACTATACCATTCCTTTATATTAACATGTAGATAAAAAAAATTTAGCCTAATCTAACTCAAGAATCACACACCCAAAATGCGTAAGCCTCAAATAAAAAGGCGCAAAAGGCATGCCTTTTGTACAAATGCATAAGCCACAACGTATAATGTGTTAGCCTTTTCGGAATTTAGTATTTTGGATTCAGGCTCAAGACGTTTTAGGCATGCTGTGCCTTAAGGCGAGCCTCAATTGAACCTTCTAAAACAATGTCTCCAACTGTATGATACCTCAATCATATGCAAGATGATCACATAAATAAATGGATAAAACACAAAAGTTAATTTCAAATTATTTGAATTACATTCCTCCCTCTCCTCTCTCCATTTATTCCCCAACTTTGTCTGAATAAATATTGATATCCACGCACCAGTCATAACTAGGGGTTTAAACCATAATGTAAAATTTTAAGCCAGATTTAGAGTAATACCTTATCAGCAAAGTCAGGAAGCTCTTCGTGAGGATGTTTCTCAAAATATTTCTTAAGAAGTTTATTGTCAAGCTACATTCAAGAAAAACAGAACATTATGATCAGAAAATGAGAACAGCAATAAACAACACCCAAAGGCAGGATGTTGTCAAGACGGGCACATATACAGTTATACACTTATACACAAATGCATTTTTATGTATTATGCATTCTATAGGCAAACTTATTCTGTCAAGAAACTTATTTGTGAATGCTTTTGTTTGGATTTGGATACACACATACAATTACAAACCTTGGCTTCATCAACCGTGATATGAAGATTTAGAAGATACTGGCCTGAAAGTGCTACATTAATCTCCTCATCAGTTGTTATCTTGAAATTGCTCTTCTCCATCACCTAACAAAAGGAGGAGAGGGGGGTTAATGAAAATTTTTAAGTCTAAGATACTGTTTTCAATTAAAAAGGAAACTCAACTATGCAAATGACATATTGGTGAAGGATGACAGGGAATTGCAGAGAAAGAAAGAGAAACAAGAGAAAGAGACACAAGAGAAAGAGAAAGAAGAAAGAGAAGTTACCATTCATAGAGGAGAGTGGAGAGAAACATAGATTCTAAAAATAAAATGGTAATTGTCTCAAACATACAACTACCAAAGTATTTACACCCGACAATTAACTAAAAAACATACTTACAAATTAATCCAGCATAACAGAAAATAATACAGAAAGGTTTAGTTCATGCATCATAATGTCCTAAAGTCTATGCCTAAAATATAATATGTATCTGGATAGGCAGCCTAAATGATGATGGCAGTCCTCAATCATACTCCCCTGACCGAAAGGAACTTGACTTCAAAGAGTAGCTACAAATAATACTCTTAACAGCCTTTTTATACAAACTTAGAACTTAAAGAATCTAAGCACTCAAATTTGTCTAGGTCAACTCTTGTAAGAATCCGAACCGTGATATATGGATTTATTGTATAAAAGAGGGGACAAAAAATGGAATTCTGCAGACTTTGTCGACGAGGCCATAATTCGTCGACGAAGGTAGAAGGCTTTTCGTCGATAAAATTCAGAGGTTCGTCAACGAGAAAAAGCCGAGGGGTTCAAGAAAATTTAAATATCAGAGTTCGTCGACGAAATCGCTGCCTCGTCGACGAAATCCTTGAAGACTTCGTCGATGAGGAGACCATTTCGTCGACAAAGCCCCTCGGGTCAAAGGCTTATAAAAGATCTTTTGGGCTTGCTTCATTGCTAAGTTTTGGCTTTCCTCTCTCTCTCTCTCTAGGATTTGAAGCTCTCTCTCTCTCTCCTTGATTACTTCTCCGTTTGTCGCCTGAATCGCAAATCCAAAGTTACTGCGAGGATCAATGAAAGATTCTCTACGTTTCTAGTGGATCGGAATCTCGTTTGGAGCGATTTTGGGTTTCGGGTAAAAATCGAGGTAAGGCTCGATTTTCATTTTTGATTCAGTATATGTGTAGTAGTATGGATTGTAAACATGTGCTGTACTGTGGTTTGTAGGTTTTGAAGTCTCGGTTCGTAGTTTTGAGGGCCGTAGAGTTCGTAGTTGGGATTCGGGTTAAGGTAAGGGGATTTTGTTTATATCAGTCCATTTTTGAAATCAGGATCGGTAAGCCTGTAGGCTACGATCATATGTATGTTTTGGCTACTTATTTGGGGAAATCTATCGGGTAAAAATGCGGGATTTTCGGGTTACAGTTTTCAGGAAAATTGGGGATTTCGGGTATCATCTCTATTTTGTTTGAAAATCTATTTGTTACGTTGAAACTGTATTATTGAGGTGACCGTAATCCATATTTGCATAAACTGTATACTTGAAATTATAATTGATATAATTTGCCATAAACCAAATAAGTGTGGTATGTATGGATGTATGTATTTTGTTCCAGATATTTGTGAAACAGCTATGTGACGGCTAATTACCATACGCTAAAATGTATAGGAACGTGAGTTTCAAAATGATTCCAAGAGTTTGTAAAACAGCCATGTATCAGTTAACTACCGTGGGCGAGAGTGGCCGGCTTTATATCCGGGGTGTGAAATATCACCAGTATGTTTCGGCTGGTCACCGAAAGGTGTGTTCTACACCGTATGTAGCAACGGATTCACAGTGGGCCTAGGTCGTCGCAGCGTAGTTGTACATGTGGCAATGTAATCGAGGTGAGACTAGGAGACCTTGTGTAGTTGCGTATGTAACAATGGATTCACTATTGGGCCCGAGTCGTAGATCTTCGTAGTTGCATATGTAGTAATGTAATCGCTGTGAGACTAGGTGACCTTATGTAGTTGCGTATGAGGCAATGGATTCACCATTGGGCCTTGATCGTCGCAGCGTATTTGCGTATGTAGCAATGTAATCGCTATGAGACGAGGTGACCTGGTGTAGTTGCCAACTAATGTGACGACATTGACCGTATGTATGTATGTATGTATGTATGTTGGGTATCGTATGAACTGGAATGGTTTTTTGAAAATACTGGAACTGTATGGAATTGTATGAAACTGTACGAATTGTTTCAAACTGTATCGTACGTATAGTGTTATGAAGTATGTAAAATGACACTGGTATGCCACACACTGATATAAACTGTTTTCTTCCTTACTGAGAGGTGTCTCACCCAGAATGTACGTACAATGTTTTTCAAGTCCTTCAGGTAGCGGTAAGTAGCATCCTAGCGTCTGGGAGCAAGGGTGTCGTAGCTACTGCTAGTACCTTTTAGGTACGAGTTTTGGTATCCAGGTTGTCGGGATAGTTTTGTAGACACCTGGGTATGTTTTGCATTGTGGGTATGTTATCCTAGTTTGTATAGACTCTGGTATGATACTGGTTGTGTATAACAGACTGTATTCCGCTGCATATTTTGATGAGTATGGACGTTTGTATGTATGTATATCGGGCATCCGTTCACCCCATGGGGTCGGACCCTCTTTTCATGTTGTATCATATATGTTTTAAATTGATACAGAGACAGGTTAGGTTACTTAATTCACCACCTGGGACCCACATGCGGGTTCGGGGCATAACAGCTTGGTATCAGAGCTAACCAAGTTGTTAGGTCTTGCAGACTTGGTTAGTAGTATTGATGTGTATATACCAGAGTACAGGATGTAGGAAATGGGTAGTGTTGGTCGAGGGTTGTTCTATTACTAGACCAGGATTTGTCGGCGGTATTCCGTGTTTTTCCTGGGATGACGATTCTGGTAAAGGCAGGGCAAACCATTGACGAATTTCGTATCAGTGTGATGGAATAGGCTTAGACTTATGAGAGTAATAGTTGACATGATTAGGTCTATGATTGTGTTAACTACGTACGATATAGGAATTCTAACCGATTCCTATCCTGTTTTCAGAATGGAGCCCAAGGATAATAACTTGGAGAGTGGCTCCGAGGAGACGGCGAGCGATGAGTCTCCTTCTATGTCTCGTGGTTTGGCGAGACAGGTGATCCGAGAGATTGGACGGAGTGTTAGGAGACGCGAGAGTTCTTCTACTAATGCGGGGTGTACCATCGAGAGGTTCACACGCATGCACCCTCCGACATTTACAGGAGGACCTGATCCAATAGTGGCGGAGGACTGGGTCGAGAAGACCGAGAGGATATTTGAAGTCCTCCACTGCACTGAGAAGCAGAAGGTTTTGTACGCTACCTTCCAGCTGACTGGGGAAGCAGGGCGATGGTGGACAGTAGTGAGCCTGCTGGAGAGGCAGAGGGCTGGTCCATCTAGTATGACGTGGGGCCGTTTCAAGGAGGTATTTTTCGAGAAATACTTTCCGGTCTCCACTCAGGATGCGAAGGCCGATGAGTTTTCGGTCCTGACGCAGGGAACTTTGACGATGCAAAGGTATGCTTCTAGATATATCGAGTTATCTCGATTTGCACCGTACTTGGTTCCGAATGAGTACGAGAAAGCTCAAAGGTTCGAGAGGGGTCTGAGGAAAGACATCCGCCGTCTTGTAGGGATGCTGCAGATCCGTGAGTTCTCTGTCCTGGTGGATAAAGCCACCATAGTCGAGACTAACCTTCGAGGAGATGAGATAGTGCAAGTTCAGGGGAAAAGGGGGAAAAGGCCAGTATCTTCTGGTCCTCAGAGTGGTCCTCAGCAGAGTAAGTGGAAGAAGAAGAAGAATTACAGCTCGGGTTATCAGCAGAACACCGAGCGGCTAAGTTCTCAGGGGGATTCATCCTCCGCACCGTGCATTAAGTGCCATAAATGGCACGATGGCGAGTATCGGCCATTCTAGGGTGTTTGCTACAACTGTGGCAAGTCGGGCCACATGGCGAAGAGCTGCCAGGAACTGAGGAAGAATATGCCTGCACAGAGCCAGAACCATGAGAGTAATCAGATGCCTCGAGGGAACTACCAGGCAACCACGGCTCCGGCGAGAGTATATTCACTTACTCCAACAGATGCGAAACATGCTGGGAACGTGGTGACAAGTACCATGTTATTGCTTTCGAATAGAGCTGTTATTTTGTTTGATTCGGGGGCAACCCATTCATTCATATCTGCTAGTTATGTGAAATTATATGGGGTGGAAACCTATGTGATGAATGAGATGTTGTCTGTGATTACGCCAACTGGGAGTGAAACGACTTGTAGTAAGATGTTAAGAAACTGCCCAGTTGTAATTCAGGAGAGACTGCTACTGGCAAATCTTGTAGTATATGACATGTCGGGTTTCGACGTCATACTGGGAATGGATTGGTTGTTCTCCAGTTATGCGGTGATTGACTGTCGGAAGAAGGTAGTAGTGTTTAGACCTCCTGGAAAGCAGGAGTATGAGTTCGTGGGATCGTGTGGGCGTTCGACGCCACAGATTTTATCGGCATTACAGGAGAAAAGGTTACTCTTAGAGGGTTGTCAGGGGTACCTAACTTGTGTGAAGGAACCGCCGCGGGATGTGTTGAGACTCGAGGACATTCGGGTGGTCAACGAATTTCCGGATGTGTTTCCTGAAGAACTACCCGGTTTACCTCCAGATCGTGAGGTGGAGTTTGAGATAAAATTGCTGCCTGGTAAGGCACCGATCTCTAAAGCTCCGTATCGGATGGCTCCAGCAGAACTTCGAGAGTTGAAGGAGCAGTTGCAGGAATTACTGGACCAGGGTTTTATTCGACCGAGTGTTTCACCCTAGGGAGCTCCAGTATTATTTGTGAAGAAGAAGGACGGGTCGATGCGTATCTGTATTGACTATCGTGAGATCAACAAAATGACGGTGAAGAATCGTTACCCTTTGCCTCGTATAGATGATCTTTTTGACCAGTTGGAGGGGACGCATGTCTTTTCGAAGATCAACCTACGGTCAGGGTATCATCAAGTGAGGGTTAGGTCTGAGGATATAGCTAAAACTGCTTTCCAAACCAGGTACGACCACTATGAATTCTTAGTTATGCCGTTTGGGTTAACCAATGCGCCAACAGTGTTCATAGATCTGATGAACAGGGTGTTTCATAACTACCTGGATCAGTTCATAGTTGTGTTCATCGATGATATTCTGGTATATTCGAAGAGTTCGGAAGAGCATGAGTACCATTTGAGGTTGGTACTACAGATTTTGCGGGAGAAGAAGTTATAAGCTAAGCTGAAGAAGTGTGAGTTCTGGTTGAATCAGGTCGCGTTCTTAGGCCATGTGGTGTCTGAGGGCGGTATCTCCGTTGATCCTAGCAAGATTGAAGCTGTGGTCGGCTGGGCTAGACCGAAGAATGTGCAGAAGGTTCGGAGTTTTCTGAGACTGGCGGGTTACTATCGTCGGTTCATGGAGGGATTCTCTAAATTATCTGGACCTCTGACACGATTGACGAGAAGGGAGTGAAATTTGACTGGACTAGTGATTGCAAGCAGTGTTTTCTTGAGTTGAAGCATCGACTGGTTACTGCTCCAGTATTGACCATTCCTTCGAGGAATTGGGGTTTTGTGATCTATAGCGACGCGTCCTTGAAAGGTTTGGAATGTATGCTTATGCAACAGGATAAGGTGGTAGCTTATGCTTCTCGACAACTTAAGGAGTATGAGAAGAATTACCCTACGCAGGATCAAGAATTGGCCGCTGTAGTATATGCTCTAAAGATCTGGCAACACTACCTGTATGGTGTTCAGTGTGAGATTTTCACTAACCACAAGAGTCTCAAGTACTTTTTCACGCAGAAGGAGCTGAATATGAGGCAGAGGCAGAGGCAGTGGCTAGAGTTGATTAAGGACTATGATTGCAAAATCAGTTATCACCTGGGAAAGGCTAATGTGGTAACAGATGCGTTGAGTCGGAAGTCAGAACATGCAACAGTATCTGCAGTTGTAGCTCAGCATCATGTCAGACGGGATCTGGAAAGTCTTGGCGTGGAGTTGGTATCTGGTGATCATCAGGCTTTTACTGCTAGTTTGGTGATCCAACCAACCTTGTTTGAGCGTATTAAAGCCGCACAGGCTAGTGATGCGGAGTTAACTGAGATTGTGGAGAAAGTACAGCAAGGTTTGAATGCGAACTTTAACAGCTCTAACAGAGGTGTGTTGAGATTTGGGACCCGTATATGTTCCAAGCGACGATGAGATCAGAAGGACGATTCTGGAATAAGCGCATCATTCTTTGTATACGGTACATCCGGGTAGTACGAAGATGTATCGGGATTTGCACGAGTCCTTCTAGTGGAGTGGTATGAAGAGAGATATTGCCCGGTTTGTGGAGCAATGTCTGACATATCAATAGGTGAAAGCTGAACATCAGAGGCCAACAGGGCCGTTGCAGCCTTTGCCTATTCTGGTATGGAAATGGGAACACATTTCCATGGACTTTGTTACCGGATTACCGACAGCGCTTCACAGGCAAAATGTTATTTGGGTAATTGTGGACAGGTTGACGAAATCTGCTCACTTTGTACCGATGAAAGTTAGCTACCCTTTGAGTAGGCTAGTTGATATGTACGTGCATGAGATTGTGCGAATGCACGAAGTACCGGTGTCCATTATTTCAGATCGGGATTCGAGGTTTACTTCTCGATTTTGGAAGAGCTTGCAGGAAGCATTGGGGGCGAAGCTTACTTTCAGTACAGCGTTCCACCCCCAGACTGATGGACAGTCGGAGAGGACAATACAAATCTTGGAGGATACGTTACGGGCTTGTGTATTGGACTTCGGTGGTAGTTGGATTCGGTTTCTACCACTAGTGGAGTTTGCCTATAACAATAGCTTCCAAGCTAGTATAGGGATGGCACCATTCGAGGCTTTGTATGGTCGGAGGTGTCAATCTCCTTTGTATTGGGATGAGGTCGGTGAACGTCAGGTTTTAGGACCTGAACTCGTACAGTAGGCGTCTGAGAAGGTAGGTTTGATCCGGGAGAGGATTAGATCGGCTCAGAATCGGCAGAAGAGTTACGCGGATGTTCGCCGCCGTGAGTTGGAGTTCGAGGTGGGGGGTAAGGTATTCCTTAGAATCGCTCCGATGAAGGGAGTGATGAGATTCGGAAGGAAGGGCAAGTTGAGCCCGAGGTATATCGGACCATTCAAGGTCATTGAGTGAGTGGGTCCGGTAGCCTACAAAGTTGCACTACCCCCAGCACTCTCGAGGGTCCATGATGTGTTTCACGTATCCATGTTGAGAAGGTACGTGTTGGATCCTTCACATGTTCTTAGTTAAAATGAGTTGGAAATTGGGGATACTTTAGCGTATGAGGAGATACCTCTTCAGGTTCTGGACCGTAAAGTTCAGAAGCTTCGTACCAAAGAAATACCATTGGTAAAGGTATTATGGCGAAACCACGAGATTGAGGAAGATTCTTGGGAACTGGAAACAGAAATACGTCAGAAGTATCCGCAGTTGTTCTCAGTAGTACTTGGATAGCAAGGTGGTATAAGTATGTATGTATGTATGTAAACCTCTGTTATCATATTGTAATTAGTGGTTAGTCTCTGGGAGAGTCCTGTGATATTGTAAGCTCCCGAGACCGTGTACGTATGTAACCACGATATTCCTCCGCCATAAGTGAGGGCATGTATGTATGTATCGTAACGGGGCTGTGTATAAATGGCCACTGTATTCTCTAGAGTATGTATATATGTATCGTGACGAGGCTGCGTATAAATGGCCGCCGTATTCTCTAGAGTGAGTATGTATGTATTGTAGAGGGACTGCGTATAGATAGTCACCGTTTCACCTCAGAGTAGGTATGTATGAATGTGTTCGTAATGAGAGATTGCAAATTTTGAGGATGAAATTTTTGCAAGGAGGGGAGATTGTAAGAACCCGAACCGTGATATATGGATTTATTGTATAAAAGAGAGGAAAAAATGGAATTCTGCAGACTTCGTCAACGAGGCCATAATTCGTCGACGAAGGTAGAAGGTTTTTCGTCGACAAAATTCAGAGGTTCGTCGATGAGAAAAAGTCGAGGGGTTCAGGAAAATTTAAATATCAGGGTTCGTCGACGAAATCGCTGCCTCATCGATGAAATCCCTGAAAACTTCGTCAACAAGGACACCATTTCGTCGACGAAGGCCCTCATGTCAAAGGCTTATAAAAGATCTTTTGGGCTTGCTTCATTGCTAAGTTTTGGCTTTCCTCTCTCTCTCTCTCTCTCTCTAGGATTTGAAGCTCTCTCTCTCTCTCCTCAATTACTTCGCCGTTTGTCGCCTGAATCGCAAATCCAAAGTTACTGCGAGGATCAATGAAAGATTCTCTACGTTTCTAGTGGATCGGAATCTCGTTTGGAGCGATTTCGGGTTTCGGGTAAAAATCGAGGTAAGGCTCGGTTTTCATTTTTGATTCAGTATATGTGTAGTAGTATGGATTGTAAGCATGTGTTGTACTGTGGTTTGTAGGTTTTGAAGTCTCGGTTCGTAGTTTTGAGGGCCGTAGAGTTCGTAGTTGGGATTCGGGTTAAGATAAGGGGATTTTGTTTATATCAGCCCATTTTTGAAATCAGGATCCGTAAGCCTGTAGGCTACAATCATATATATGTTTTGGCTACTTATTTGGGAAAATCTATCGGGTAAAAATGCGGGATTTTCGCGTTACAAATTTCAAGAAAATTGGGGATTTCGGGTATCATCTCTATTTTGTTTGAAAATCTGTTTGTTACGTTGAAATTGTATTATTGAGGTGGCCATAATCCATATTTGCATAAACTGTATACTTGAAATTATAATTGATATGATTTTCCGTAAACCAAATAAGTGTGGTATGTATGGATGTATATATTTTGTTTCAGATATTTGTGAAACAGTTATGTGGCAACTAATTACCGTACGCTGAAATGTATAGGAACGTGAGTTCCAAAATGATTCCAGGAGTTTGTAAAACAGCCATGTATCGGTTAACTACCGCGGGCGAGAGTGGCCGGCTCTATATCCAGGGTGTGAAATATCACCAGTATGTTTCGGCTGGTCACCGAAAGGTGTGTTCCACACCATATGTAGCAATGGATTCACAGTGAGCCTAGGTCGTCGCAACATAGTTGTACATGTGGCAATGTAATCGGGGTGAGACTAGGTGACCTTGTGTAGTTGCGTATGTAGCAATGGATTCACTATTGGGCCTGAGTCGTAGATCTTCATAGTTGCATATGTAGTAATGTAATCGCTGTGAGATTAGGTGACCTTGTGTAGTTGCGTATGAGGCAATGGATTCACCATTGGGCCTTGATCGTCGCAGCGTAGTTGCGTATGTAGCAATGTAATCGCTGTGAGACGAGGTGACCTAATGCAGTTGCGAACTAGTGTGACGACACTGACCGTATGTATGTATGTATGTATGTATGTATGTTGGGTATCATATGAACTGGAATGGTTTTCTGAAAATACTGGAACTGTATGGAATTGTATGAAACTGTACGAATTGTTTCAAACTGTATCGCATGTATAGTGTTATGAAGTATGTGAAATGACACTGGTATGCCACACATTGATATAAAATGTTTTTTTCCTTACTAAGAGATGTCTCACCCCGAATGTACGTACAATGTTTTTCAGGTCCTTCAGGTAACGGTAAGTAGCATCCTAATGTCTGGGAGCAGGGGTGTCGTAGCTACTGCTAGTACCTTTTAGGTACGAGTTTTGATATCCAGGTTGTCAAGATAGTTTTGTAGACACCTGGGTATGTTTTGTATTGTGGGTATGTTATCCTAGTTTGTATAGACTCTGGTATGATACTGGTTGTGTATAACAGACCGTATTCTGCTGCGTATTTTAATGAGTATGGATGTTTGTATGTATGTATATCGGGCATCCGTTCACCCCATGGGGTCGGACCCTCTTTTCATGTTCTATCATGTATGTTTTAAATTGATACGGAGACAAGTTAGGTTAACTTACTTCACCACCTGGGACCCACCTGCGGGTTCAGGGCGTGACAACTCTAGATACAGCACTCATTTTTTCAATTTACTTTTCAATTTGAAGTGTGCTAAAAAATCCATTTCAACTCGTCAGCAGAAACCTCCTGCCGGCCAAGACCCAGCCGTGTAAGGGTCTTGAACACCCTCCTTTCTCCCCCTCTCCCTATCAAGAGCACAAAAACGAGAAAAACCTAACCTCAGCCCCAAAGTCACCTGCCTCTTCCATCAAAATTGCACTGCACCACCAGCCACGACAATGTCCAAAATGGCTCCTGCCACCTTTCCCTTGACCCTTTCCTCCACTTCCCCCCAAAAATCTCAAAACAATGAAAACCAACTCCCCATACTCACCCATTACCATATCACAGCCACAGCCACACCAAGATCCCAAAGAGGGCCCTGCCAAGCTCTCCTTCTCTTCCCAGCCTACCTCTTTTTTTATCAACAAAGACAAATTCATTAGAAGGCATCAATGGGACGCCATCCAAGTACATACAATCACAAAGAAGTCCCCCACACTGTAGTGTGTCAAAAAAGTCAAGAATTGCATCAGTGTGATTCAAAAACAATCCATTATGCCAACTCGAAGCGGTAGCAACCCATATCTGATCTTTGAAACCCCTCTTGTTTCTTTCACTCCACACCAACCAAAAGATGACAAGGGGGTTGATGTAGGACAACTATTAGAATTCAGAGGTAAAGAGGGAATTGAGAGAAAGAAGAAGAAGAAGAAGAAGAAGAAACCGATGCACATGTGTGTGTCCAGAAAAGAGGTTGGCCATAGAGGAGCCAAGCCCCATTGCTTTCTGGAGAAAACCAGAGGAGCTGATGCAGCTCCAAGCACATGGCACAGCCCCACTATGAGTTAGCCCCGACTTGTTCTAATGCTTACACAGCCATGCATGTGCCTGGCTGAAGCCCCATGAGAACTTCGCATGCATTGCATTAAGTGCTCGCACAATTAATTATATGCTGCATGCAATTGCTGAGATATATATAGACCCATGGCAATGTGTAAAGCACGAATACTTCTATGTGAACATGAAAATCAGCTTGCATAGGCATATGTGAATTTATTTACATGGACAAGTGTAGTTTCTTGTGCACGTGGATGCATTTCTGTGAATATAGTACATTTATTCTTTCTATGTTAGCATGAATATTAGTATTAGGAAGCCAGATATGCTTTTCTGCTAATTGATTAAGAGCATTACTATCTTTTTATTTTTGGTACAAGTAAATAGAACTGCAACAGGTTTTACAGAAGGCTAATTTCTGATAACAAAAGTGAAAATTTATTTTTAGAACAAGTATGTTTAGTAACATAAAACATATGTCATAAAACATTATATGATTTTTTCAATTCAATGTTGAGAAAATTTACTTATAAATTTTCAATCGCTTAAGAGTGTCAGCGAGGCCCAAAAACCTGCTCACAATTACCAAACATGGCTGTCTTTAGAGTGCTGGAAGAGCCCATTAATTTATTAACAATTAAACTAATGATTTGATAGTTTAAAATAATAAATTAACTAAAAATCATCAAGCCACTCCCAAAGTATCAGGAAAGTTCAAAAAATTGACAAATCCAAACTAAAATTACTGGAATCACTCTGGGAGTGCCAGGGAGGTCCATTAAGACATAAAAAGAATGTAATTTCTACAAAATTAAACAGCTCAAATTTTGATTAAATGGAATAAAAAAGATCCCTGAACACCCCGAAAGTGTTGGAAAGGTTCAAATTAATAAATAAAAACTAATATTTCATGGATCATTTTGGAAGTGCCAAAAAGGTTCATTAAAGCATAATGCATATCCTAAAATTAAAATAACATTAAGATCGCAACATCTTAGCCTATAATGTACGGTAACCCTCAGAGTGCCAAGGATACCCTTGAAGTTTAAAACATTAAAATAACATTTTTTTGTGCCAATCAATTCGATGATGGGTGGAGGCTCAAGCAGTGACCAAGTCTCTACCATTTCATAGGGTCCAAAACCCTAAGAGGATTGACAGTCAATACAAAAGAAGATCCTTATGGTGTTTCTAGTTTCATTCATGTCAGCATTTACTTTGCCTTAACTATTTGTCTATCACACTGACTTTTTATTGCTTTTGATAAAACATAAATTATTTAATCGGACAATGGAGCCCCTCCCAAGGAAATGTAGTGACAGCTCATGGGGATACTCATGAAGCGAGGGGATTTTATTCATTTGGTCAAGAGTGCTGGTATGGTTATAAAGTAGTTTCAATATCCTTGCTAAAGTCCTTGCCACAAGGATCAAAAGAGCCATACCGGAAGTCATCAGGCAACAGCAACATCCTTTGTGGCCAGAAGACAAATCATAGATGCAGCCCTCAACGCTAATGAAGTGGTGTATTTACCAACCAAAGGGAAAGGAAAAGCAATGCGGTGTGCAAGCTTGACATGGAGAAAGCCTTTGATCATGTCAACTGGAACTTTCTTCTGTCTTCACAGAAAAATTGGTTTTGGGGAGCGCTGGTGTATATGGATCGGCCATCGTATCAATACACCGAGCCTCTCAGTGCTCATCAATGGGTGCCCTACCGATTTCTTTCACTCATCCAGAGGACTGAAAAAGGGGACCCTTTGTCCCCCTTCTTGTTCATCGTGGTCATCATGGTGTTGAGCCTAATGTTGAAAAAAGCTACCAAAGGAGGGCTTGTCAAAGGCCTCAGAGTTGGCAGGAATGACAGGTCCATAGCGGTATCTCTTGTTTGCAGATGCTACAATCATTTTTTGTGACGATGATCCTCATATATTCTGAACCTATGATGTATTTTGGCAGGGTTTGAGGCTGTATTGGGATTTTGAAAGTAATTCTTGGAAAAAGTGAAATTATTCTAATAGGCGATAGTTCAGATTTCAGAAGGGAATTTCCTTGCTGGACTGTTGGGTTGTAAGATGGGATCTTTCCCTATCAACTATCTTGGACTACCTCTTGGTGCTAAATTCAAAGATAAAGGAGTGTGGGACCCTATTATTGACAAGTTTGAAAAAAGGCTGGCAGGATGGAAAAGGAATTTTTTGTCAAAAGGTGGCAGACCTACTCTCAATAAAAGCACTTTGACAAATCTTCATGTCCCTCCTCCCACTTCAGGTTTCTGTTGCCAAGAGACTTGAAGGAAGGCAATAGAGGTTCCTATGGGGGAGCTTGAGAGCAAAATTCAAGTTCCACATCATCAAATGGGGAATGGTGAAGCAACCAATTTGTTCAAGATGGTTGGGTTTGAAGTCCCTCCACATTTTCAATAAATTCCTTATTATGAAATGGTTGGGGAGACTCATAATAGAGAAATATCATCTTTGGCAGGAAATCATTGCCTTGAAATATGGGTAGAGCATAATGAGTGGACCTCTCACACTGGCATAGGACCAGTGGATAACACAGAGTAGGGGAGTGGAAATTCATTACGAGAGGCTGGAATGACTTCTTCTCTTGTATTAGATTCCAAGTGGGGAATGAAGTCAACATCTATTTTGGCATGATGTGTGAGCGACCAAGAGGCTCTTAGTGCTTATTTCCAGCCATTTATAATTTGTCCTGCAACAAAGATGCCTGCATCAGTCAGCATCTTCAAGCATCAAATCAGGGGTTTATCTGGAACATCCCCTTCAATAGAAATGTGGCAGATTGGGAACTATATCAGCTCATAGACTTCTATAGGAATCTTTACCACTTCCAGCACCAAAACACTCCAAATCATCCAGTTTTGACTGTTAAATCTTGATACAAATTGTTGGCCAACAACCTAAAAGCTTAAGCTGTTAGGTTGTGGGCCAATAATGTATATCAAGCCTTAACACTTCGCCACATGTGCCGCATGTGCAGCCCGACAGCACGTGGAGAGATAAACACATAACAAAATTTTAAATGCTACAAAATAAATACAGGCGACATGACTAGAACCCAAGACCTCCTGGTAACCAGCTCTGATTCCATGTTAGATTACCACTTTACCTAAAAGCTTAAGCTGTTAGGTTTTGGGCCAGCAATGTATATCAAGCTTTAATACTGGTTACCAAGAGGTCCTGGGTTCTAGTCTTGTTGCCTGCATTTACTCTATGCATTTAAAAAAATATTGTTGTGCTCAATATCATGGGTGTTACTTATTGTGTGTTTATCTCTCCACGTGCTGTCGGGCTGCAAGCGTAGGGGAGTGTTAAAGCTTGATATACATTGTTGGCCCACAACCTAATAGCTTAAACTTTTAGGTAAAGTGGTAATCTAACACAGACCTTGGATAAGAAGGGGGTCTTCACCGTTAGATCTTTCTATGGGAGACTTTTTTCCTTTGGAGTCGAGGGCACTAACTCCTCTTGGACTCAGATTTAGAAGACAGCTGGCCCTATAAAGGTTGATTTTCCTGCATAGGGGGCAACACATGTTAAGATCTTAACCTTGGAGAACTGCAGAGAAGGGGGTTCTCCATCGCCAATAGATGTCCCCTTTGCATGGCCGATGCAGAATCAGTTGAGGACATCCTTCACCATTGCCCATGGACCAGGAATCTTTAAAATATTTCTCTGAATTTGATCGGACAATTGTGGGTAACCGCCAGCAGGGGAGCTATGAGCCTGGAGAGGGATTAAGGCAACAAAGGAAAAGAGAAAGGCTTTGTCTCTCATTCCTCTTGCAATTTTCTGGTGTGTTTGGAAAGAAAGGAAAAGGAGTATTTAGACAATGACCTAAAAAACAAGAATGAAAGGCATTTGAAAAACAAATACAAAACAAGGATCAGCCCTCAAAAAGCATGCTTGGGACTCCCTATAGGGCAGGCCCTCTTGTGGGCCACAAAGGAGCAAAGGCCCCATATTAGTTTCCACATGATAAAGAGGACTACATTTATCTGAGTAGGTTGCCATTGGCACTAGCTTCCTTGAAATTGAAGAATTCTAAGATTTTCATATGTAGGAATATTAAAAAAAAAATTACAAATCTTACAATTTTCTAGGGCTATCTGTTCAAAAATCTGGTAGTTTTAGCTTACTAAATTTCTTTTGATTTTTCTTACAATAGTTGGTCCAATTCACATCTTATTAGCAATATGAAAGTTCAATCTTCATTTGGCTACATGTTTCTAATAATGGGTTGTATTAGAATTTGGCATGTAACCTCATTGCTTTCTATATAAACAACAATTGTTGACAAAATTATCGGCAAACACCAGATGAGAACTCCAAGAAGATTTTTTTGAACTCAATAGATGAGGCTCCACTGATTTTATGATCATTCAGCTTACAATTTTTACCATAAAGCAGCCGTTCCTAACCTTAAATTTTAAATTAAAACCCTTTTTTAAATGATGAACCGTAAATAGATAACCTTTACTTCCAATAACCTTAGTTGTAGAAGTTAACCCTAAAGTAAATTTTGTTTTCCGTAGACTCAACAGTGGGCTAACTATTTTCCTTGAGAGACAGGGGGGGGAGAGAGAGAGAAAGAGAAAGAGAGACAACACAATATGGTAATATAATTTCCGTTGCATTTCCTAAAGCACATTGCACAATAAAGAAACACAGTAATATTAAGATGAAGTAACCAGGACACCTGAAATAAGTATGTCAGGAAATTCTGTTCAAGAACATCAATTTCTTCAGGAGATAGGTTTTGCTGCTGCAATTTCTGAGCCCCATGGACAGGGTCAAAAAGAGAGCACAATTGCTGCAAATAATATATTTTAAATTCAGTTAAAACATTGAGAAAGAAATACTAGACAATACAACATTACAAATCAGATAGCAAATGTCGCCATGTCGGTAAACAAATGATTATTAAATTGTACAAGGCCATAGAATATGGTAGTACCATCAGATCCTCAAATTGCAGAAGATACCAAGCTCGAATTGTATATTCAACTCTCTTGCAGAGTTTTAAGAACTCGGCCTGATCAGATCTATGTTCTGAAAAACACTTAATAACTCAGTTATAGAGATCCATTTTAAAACAAGGTGAGAAACAACAACGCCACACTGAATTGATAAGCATTAACTTCAGAATTTAAACTTTCAAAGAGAGAATCCAATTTTTTCCAGCACACCCCGTTAGTTTACTAAAAATAAATGAGAAAAAGAATGAAATTTAATTATAAATCATAAGATTTACACTTTCATTTTCCAGCAAATGAAATCTCAACTCAACTAAACAGTATAAGTAAGCTTGGTTGAGTGGAAGTTCCAGTTTTCCAAGATTCCAAATGAAAAATTGGAAATTCAAAATATCCGGGAGTCCAATTTTAAATCTTTCCTGCCTTTCTTAAAAACCAAACAGAAATTCCTATTTTTCTTTGTAAAATTACCCAGAGAGTTGATAAGGAAGGAAAAGACGCAAGTCGCCACCCCGTGCATGATAAACAGCAGTACAAAACCAACTTTCCTTTTGGAGAAAGGATTGTCCTTCAGTATGCATTTCCAGTTTTCAAGTATTTTCAGAGTTGGAAGTATTTAGTACATTTCCATACTAAAGCTCAAGCAACTAAGTTGCAGAGTTATGAATTTGGCAATGTTCTCCGCATTACCACGTGAAACAATGAAGGAAACAAGCAACTCAAGAAAACCAGAGAACAACGAAGGCTGAAAAAAAATGATACAAATCATCAAAATGAATATGAATCAAATCCTACAAACTCGTCCAACAGATAGGTGTGTCACATTCGCGTCACTAAAACTATACAGAAATATAAAATATCTAAAAATTTTCCTTGGGAACAAATAGTTACAGTAGTAACTATTATTTAGTACATTTCCACGATGAGACTCAAACAAACTAAACTGCAGAGTCTACCAGTTTGGCAATATCCCCCACACAACATGAAGGAGACCATACACAACTAAAGAAAACCAGTGAATGAAATTGAAGAGGATTCATATATCCAACACAAACGAATCAGAACCTAACACTCATTCAGCATACAGGTGTGCCATATTTTTGTTGCTGAAACTAAACAAGTATTTAAAATGTCAGAATTTTCCTCTAAAATAAATAGTTATAATGCGTAGTTTCTGAAAGATCAAAAACTGAACAGACGCAGTAAAAAAGCTCCATTAACTCATTTCAAATCTAGGAAAATAAAAACACCACTCTTTAGTCACAGAAGACACATAAACCCATTTCAATTCCAACTTCCTTTCCACAATATTTCAAACACAACACAAAAATCATAAATGCTGCAAAACGTCCGAGATTGTCAAAATCGAAAACACCCACTTGAACAAAACACGCACAATACGAATAAATCAGTAACACAGAGCTCAAGGAGTTCAACCCGATTAACCCCCCTTGGAATTCAAGAAAATAAACACGACCCTTTTAGTCACAGAACACGCAATGCGACAGCAAAACAACATAATCCCATTCAAATTCCAAGTTTCTTTGGACAAATTTTCAAACAAAACCCAAACAATCAGCATTATAAATGAAAATCTAGAACACCCACATGAAAAAACACGCAAAAGGCGAATAAAATCAGAAGAAACTCTTGAGTTAAAGGAGTTGCGCGTACACAGTGACGGTACAGCTTCAGTAGTACCTATGAGGTTGGCCAATGCCATAATGAGTCTTGGCTTGAGAATTGGAATCACCGATTCACGCTCCAATCGGATGACTTCTTTCTTCTTCTTGTCCATTCTCCGAGTAAGTTACGGAAGCAGAAGACTTCTGCTTCCTGTCAAGCTCCAAAAGGAAACACAACAAGGCTTCACTTGAAAAGGAAAGCACAGAAACGTTCCGAGGCTGAGATTCGAGAGATCAAACGCGAAGAATTGCGCTGATTCTTTCTTGGAATTCAAGGCAAGCCCACATACAAAATCTGTAACCCCCAACAAGTTCAGAGATTAATAGGTATTTAATGCTTCGGAGAGTTGCATTACATTACATTACATCCTCTGGAGACAGTAGCACTACAGAAACGCTCGGCCTCTTCGGTCCGGAGGGAAGTTTTTTCGGACTCAATGTTGGAGATTTCTATTTGCTTCATATTAGCTGTGGAAAGGTCTTGAAATGGGATCGTAAATTAGCAAAGATAAGATTATAATTTAGATTATACTATAATCTAAATAAAGTAATCAAATTGGTCGAGATGAACAAAATTATATTTGGGAGTTTGATGTTTAGACTTTCCATTTGATTGTGCAAAGATTTAGACCAAGTAAAATACAAACAACAACAACAACAATAAAAACAAAATCAAGCCTTAGTGGTGTCAGTTATGTGAATCATTTTTTGTCTAGGTGGTATCGATTATGTGAATCATTTTTTTGTCAATTTATACGATCATCGACAATTTCTTTTAACAGATTCAGTGATATTAAATCATTTCTCACTATCTTGTTCCAAATTATTTTAGGTATATCCCTACTCCTTCTACTACTCTCCACAATAACTAACTCATTCTTTTTTACTGTCGCATTATGTGGCCTACGTTGCAAATGTCCATACCATTTGAGTCGTTTCTCGCTTATCTCATCTTTTAAAAAAGTTACACCTAACTTACCGCAAATATATTCATTCCTTAATTTATCTTTCAATATTATACTACTCGTGCATCTAAACATTCTTATCTTGACAACTTTTACTTTTTAGATATTCTATTTCTTCGTCGTCCAACATTCTAACTCATATAGCATAGCTGGTCTTATAGTTATCCTATAAAATTTCTTTTTTTAATTTTAAGGGTTTTTTACGATCACAAGGCACACTTGAAGCACTTCTCCATTTTACCCAACCTGTTTTAACTCATGCATTATATCATCTTCAATTTCTACTTCAACTTGCATAATAGATCTAAGATATCGAAACCTACAAGTGATATTTATTTCTTCATCGTCATCTTTAACTTTGTCTCCAATATTACTCCTACCTTTACTAAAATTGCATTTCATATATATTGAAATTAGTAACAACATATAAGATAAATCATATATAAGCATACATGTGTTGGAAATTAAGTCCAGAAATTAAATAGTGCAGGGAAAGAGAAAATGACACACAATATGATATCGAGGTTCGGCCAATACTTCTTACGTCTCCGCCTCAAACTCACAAATAAGATGATTTCACTAAGTTGCTCACTTGCAAGTGAAGCGACACCATTTATAATATCTTACCAGGATGGTGCACCTAGTTCTCCTAATTGGGCCTGAACCAGTTCGGTACTCTCCTAATCGGGTATGAGTAAGTTCGAGACTATTCACAGGATTAGTCTCCCTCTTCTGACAACCCGTCGAGAATACAACAGATAATTAATAATTTTTGTGTACAAATAAATGTTTCTTACACTAAGCAGATATGTATAATAATATGCTCAATACACTCATATATGATAAGGATTTATGCTCAAGTGAGATAAGGTCAAACTATATGTCAACTATCAACCAATGTATATATATTGTATATATGTGAGAGTGATACATTTGATTCAAGATAATATATTCAACAAACAAATGATCAAAGCACCTTGAACTTCTATGCAAATATCTTTGAAAATATTTTTCAAAGATTAAGCACAACCGAGACTAGGGATTCAAGCTTGCAAAAATATATTTTATCAAATAGCACAAACAAGCCCTTGAATCTGGCAATAAGGATACCAAGACTCAAAAGTAAGAATGAGTTTTTTTTCGAATAATATTTATCAATAAAATAGAACGAAAAAAACTTTAGCTTACTCTTTAAAAATCAATTTCAGATAATGTAAAATGAGAGAGTTGTAAGCTTCAAGAAGATGTATGAAATGTGCACAACAATCAAAAATCAAACTTCCTTTCAATTTGCAATTAGGTTGCAACCAAGGAGTAAAACGAATGATTTTCCTCAAAAATTGTAATAACCCAACAAATTTTAAAATTAAAATTAATTATTAATTTATTAATTAATTAAATATGATTAAATTAATTAATTAAGTAAACAAATAAAAATGAATAGTGTGAAAGAAAAAAAATAAATATTAATTATTAATCAAATAATTAATTAAGCATTATTAAATTAAAGTAATTAAATAACTGGTATGATAGATATATATAAGTATACAAATATATATGATAAGTAATATTTAAATATGTATATGTATATATATATATATATATATATATATATATATATTGGATTCTTTCATTTGTACAACTCTGTTCCTGTGCCTCTCCCTTCTCTCTGTCTCCGTCTCACTCTCCTTATTTCTTTAGTCAATATTCAGCCAATCAGAAAACGAAAGGTATTGTTAGGTTCCTAGTTCTGCCACTGACATTTCTACTGAAGCAGATTTGTCGTAGGAGTGACGTAGGCACCATTCATAGGGTAAGACAAATTTTTCCTAATTTTTCAATTTCTCGTTAGATCTTCAACTAAATCGATGATTAGACACCACCATGAGGTCCTAGTCGCGATCGTCGTCATTTTGGTTGAAGTAAATTTCCAATTAGGATTTTCTATGCCCCACTCCAAAACGAGAGTAAGATTTGAGAAATTTGATAAATTGATTATATTTGAGGGTATAATTTTTTATTAGGAATTTAAGAACTTAAGAAATATTAAAATAGTATTTTATTTAGGTTTGTTGATTTAGGGAGAAAAATTTTTTATGTAGAATAATTTAGATGTTATGGTTTAACAATTTATGATCAACTTGAGTGTTTGATATTTAAATTGGAGTATATGAAAATGTATGATATGAGATTGGTTAGTTGATTTCAAAGCTAATGGTATCGGGGGAAACAGTAAGTACTACTAGAAAGAGGCGGACTGGCATGAGTGGGTATAAGTTTATATTTAAGATAAATGATAGTTTTATTTAATTATGGATAATGTAGAAATCTATATAATGATATGTATTAGATTGTGTGAGATAGTTAGTTAATAAATTTTAGAAATATGAAAAATGATCAAGTACCGAATTTCGAGAATGAAATTCTTTTAAGGAGGGAATAATGTAATAATCCAAAAAAAAAATTTAAAATTAAAACTAATTAATTAATTAATTAAACATGATTAAATTAATTAATTAAGTAAATAAATAAAAAGGAATATTGTGAAAGAAAAAATAATAATAAATAAATAAATAATTATTAATTATTTATTAAATAATTAATTAAGTATTATTAAATTAAAGTAATTAAATAAATGGTATGATAGATATATATATAAGTATACAAATATATATGATAAGTAATATTTAAATATATATATATATGGTTTATTAAAGGAAACAGAATCCAAATTGAAATTGGATTCTTTCATTTCTGAAACTCAGTTACTGCGCCTCTCCCTTCGCTCTATCTCTCTCTCACTTTTCGCCATCTCCATCTATTTTTCCTTATTTTCTTGGTCAATATTCGGCCGATCGGAAAACGGAAGGTATCGCTAGGTTCCTAACTCCGCCATCGACATTTCTACTGAAGCGGATTTATCGTGGGAGTGGCGTAGACACTATTCCTATGGTAAGATAATTTTTCCCTAATTTCTCATTAGATCCTCAGTCAAATCGACGATCAGGCACTACCATAGGGTCCTAGTCGCGATCGTCGTCATTTTGGTTGGAGTAAATTTTCAATTTGGATTTTCTGAGCTCCACTTCAAAGCGAGAGTGGGATTTGAAAATTTTGGTAATTTGGTTATATTTGAGGGTATAATTCTCTATTGAGAATTTAAGGGCCTAGGAAATATTAAAATAATATTTTATTTATGGTTGACTTAATGGAATTAGAATTTTTGATTCAGGGCTCTGGTGAGTGCCGCAAGTATTTTTTCAAGATCCTTGTTGGCGTAGTTCAAGAAACCAAGTAAGGGAAAAAATATATATTAAATCAGAATTTTTATGAATTTAATAAAAAATGAATTGTGTTATATATACGTGTATATGTTTCGGTATGAGTTTAAAATGTCAACCATTTAAATTATGTTTTTTCGAGTTTAGGGTTGTTTATTAAATACGTATATGCGAAAATTAATTGATGAAAGTGGAAAATATTTTCAGAACAATTATGTAAGAAATGAAAGGTATTTTCAGTATATAAACGTTAAATGTTGGTTGGCTTATTTTACAGATAATGTATGAATTTTATTACTAAATTGTGTGGCATGAGTAAATGTATAATTTATGTTTTATGTATTGAAGTCTTCAGATAGATGAATAGTTGTAAATACTGGTATTTGTGGATAATGTTTTAGAGACATGTATATATATGATTACAGGTAGTGAATAGTTAATTTGGATTATGGATAGGAATAGTAAATTCTGGTATTATATTTGTGGAGATTATATTTATGTTTTCCGTTGCGTACATGATATGAGAATGTGGATTATCTGATAAATGAAATGATTAGTAGCACTTCATGCCCACATATAGGGTCGGGGCGTTACAAAAATAGTTTTTCAAATCAAAGTGAAAGAATTTGACCAAAATGAGTATAAAAAATTTAGAGAGTTTTTGCTAATGATGTTTGCTAATGTTCTTCTAATTAAGACAAATGAGAGAGTATTTATAGATATTCATAAAAAAATAGCTGTTGGGGGGGACATGGAAGTCTTTTTTGAAAAAGATTAATGGGGTTTAATTAATTTTAACCTCAGCTAACCACGGTAAAAATCTGACCAACCCGAGAGGTTTGGTCGACCAGATACAAGGTTCGGTCATCCACATTAATAAGTTTGGTTGACCGTGACAATTTTGAACTGTAGGTTTAGTCGACCGTATCAGGGCGCTTTTGAACTCTTCGTGAGTTCGATCGACCAAGACAAAGGTTGGTTGACCATTCCTATAGATTTGGTTGACCAAGGTCAATCTGAACTACAAGGTTTGGTCGACCAAGTAGTTGGGGTGTCAGAAACTTTACTTTCGATCGACCTACGACGATACGTTCAAAACTGAACGGTCGACCAAGCGAAGTCAACATGTTGACTTCTGACCGGTTCGGTCGACCGAGGCATTTTGTGCATGATGGGGTTTAGTAGACCAAGGGAGGGTCAAAGTTTGACTCCGTGTGTGAATAGTTTTTCGATCAACCGAGGCAGTATTACACACAAGTGATCGATTGACCGAGAACAATTTTACTTACAATTTTGCCTTCAATTTGACCATAAAAATCCAACGTCAGTTGACCTCTGATTTGGTTTCCTATGGTCAATTTATGGCCTTTAAGCATAAACCTATCATGCATGATATGCAAATTATTACAAACCATTATTACAGACCCACAAATATAAAACCTAAATGCATTTACAATTAAAATTAAATGTCTTTAATCTTCTTGCTCACATGTCTTTATGGAAGCGCCAAATACATATGCTCTTGAAGTTTCTTCTGGCATCCAAGACCATTGATCTTATGTGTGCTTTAATTTAGACCGTTCACATACTTAAACACATATAAGATATTGATACTTTGTCAGCATCAAAACAGAGATCGGACTAAAAAAGTCAACAATATATTCTGTCTTATTTCTACTTATCCTAAAGTCTCTATATTCCAAAGCTTCTTTCTATAATTCTAACTTAGCATCTACTTCGTCCATAGTTTTATTAATTAATACAATATCATTTGCAAATAACATACACCATACAACCTCCTTTTGAATACTCTTAGTCAGTTGGTCCATCACTAAAGCAAAAAGATAAGGGCTCAAAGTAGATCCTTGATGTACACCTATGATGATTAGAAATTCTTTGGTTTCTGCATCTATAGTACTTACACTACTCTTTACTCTATAGTACATATCCTTAATTGTATCAGTGTCCCTACTACATACACCCTATTTTTATGTAGGACGGTTCTAAGTAGCCCTAGTCTTACGGTTGACCCTTTTTGTAGCACACACACTGTAATAACCCCAAAAAGAGTTATAGAAGATTAGTAGAGTGATTCTAAAAAAAAAAAAAAAGATTAATTAATTAATTAATCGAATTAAAAAAAGAAAAAAAAGTAATTAAAATTTATTTTTATTAATAAAAATATTATTATTAATATTAATTAAATATATATTATTATTATTATTATTTCTTTCCTGAAGCTTCTTTGAAGCTTTAGGAGGTTTTTTTTTTTTTTGTTTCTTTTTCTTCTTTTCTTCTTCTTCTTCTTCTTCTTCTTCTTCTTTTCTTTTCTTTTCTCTTATGCACAGCCTCTGAACTCTCATTCTCTCTCCTCTAATTCTCTCTCCCTCTCTCCTCAATTTTATGACGGATTTTCGCCTGATCGAAAATCCGAAGATACCACTGGATTCCATTCTCCGCTACCGTCATTTCTACCGGAGCAGATCAGTGATAGGAGCGGCGTAGGCATATTCCTTGGGGTAAGCCATTTTTATTTTTATTTTTATTTTTATTTTATTGCAAATTATAAGCCTAATTGACGAATGGATACTACCATGAGAATTTAGGGATGATTCTCTACAAGTCTAGCGGGACGGAATTCTCATGGGGGTGTCGGGCCAAAACCCCAAATTTGGGGTACGGGGGTTATTAAGGGGCTTACTTTTAATTAATTAGCATTAATTTAGAAATGCTAAAATATTGAGCATCTGGGGCTAAAGTAAGATTTATAGAATTTAGGGCTCGAGTGAAAATTCTGAAAATTAAGTGGGGGTGTTAAATAATAGTTTAAATATTAATTTGAGGTATATGGAGCCTAGGGAAGGCTAGATGAGTATTATTTTAGAAAAATAGATTAATTAACTTGGAAAAAATGCAAATTACAGCAGTGAAATTTCAGGCGCCAAGGGCACAGGATTTGGGATTCTAGCGAGACTCTCAGTAAGTTAAGTAAGGGAAATAATTTATAACAGTCTTTTTATGAAAATTATGGGTTGAGAAATATGTGAAAATGACGTATGTTATATTACCTGAAATTTATTATGATATAAATATCAGATGAAATTTGTGTGGCATATGATTTATATTGAAAAATGTTTAAACTAAGTTAGATGATTTACCTTGTGAAATGTGTGATACTGAAATGTGTTTCAATATGAGAATTGAAATGTGGGAAAATGATGAAAGTGAGATGTGCAAGAAATGTATTATTTGAGAAAATAAAGAAATGTGAAATATGGAAATGTGTTTTGAGAAATATTGAGTAATTGTGAAATAAGATATGTATATGATAGTATGAGATGAGATGAATTATGAATTGAGAAAATATCATTTAAATGATGAAATGTGTTGAGAATACTGATATTGAAATGTGAATATGTGAAATGAAAATATTGCAATGTTAATTTTGCAATATGAAAATGAGAAATGTGGAAATACGTGAAATATGAATGATAAAATGCCAATACCGCATAATGATTGCAGGTATATGGCGGTAAACCCTGTTGGATGGTTATGATATTGAGCACGGTACCGTTGCTAGTGGTATTAGTGCAACCATACGGACTTTTGGAGCATGTGGTGTGACAGTCGACTGTGCCATTATGTAGGGTTGTTGGGCCCCCTGAGTCCGAATCAGGGTTATAGGTCGATCAGTCGTACTATAGACGCAATATGTGATATGATATTTGATTTAACCGTGTCGGCCAACCGTGGTTAGATCCTGCATTCGGGCTGCACAACCTTAACCATGGGGGGAAGCATGGCGTGGATAGAAAGATCCTCAGAGTGGCCATGAGTTAAAGACGCGATGTTGGTGTTTGATACCAAGGATACTCATGAGTCGGAAAGTAAAATGAAAATGGAAAGTGAAAGAATGATAAAATTGGTTAAAATGAGAAATGAAATAAATAATGGAAATTGAGAAATAAAGAATGATAAAATTGAGAAATGGAACCGTGTGAGTTGATAATATATATATTTGAGGCGAAGTAAAACTCTCCGCCCGAGGGCTTGCTGAGTAAGGTGAGTGCCCTGATAGGTATCAGATGTGGCCATACCTGGCTGCAAAACGCGTTAGGGCAGAGGGAAGCTACCTGTATGGGCGGGTAATCTTCCCTATTCTCAGGAACTTCATAGGTAAAAATGTGTTGGAATGATTGATTTTGAGAAATGATTTTTAAAGCTTATAAAAGCTTGTGTTATATATCTATATGATTATGAGAATGTGTATATCAGTGTATTTTTTCAGATGAAATGATGATTTGAAAAGTAAAGTGTATTATAATTGAACTCATATGGTCACACACTGTAAATAATTTATTCCTTCTTACTGAGATGTGTCTCACCCAATATATCTAAATTTTTCAGGGAATAGAGACTGACCGGGTGATAGAGCTCCGTGATAGCAAGGAGCTAGAACCCTGATATACAAGGTGAGTTTGGACTAGGGAGGTGTGATTCCCTAGGGTTTTATTATTTTTGGGTATGAGATAGTATTGTGTATATGTGTATATTGATACTATGGGTATTGTATTCTGACTAATATGTATATACTGTCTTCCGATGTTAGGTTGTATAATAAAATAACTTTTTACCCGGTACCCAATGCGGGTCAAGTCATATGAATGATAGTAAGATTGTTGACGTGGCCGATTTGTGGGTGTTGTGGATGACGTGTAATTATTTATTTATTATTAAAAAAAATTGTATGAAAATCAGGACGTCACAGTTTGGTATCAGAGCCTAGGTTGCTAGGTTCTGTAGACTTTAGTAGACAGCGGAATAGAATGCCAGAGTATAGGAGTGGATTTTGCGAAAAATAGGTGATGAGTAGACTGAAATGTGAGTTAGTAGTTGTTTGAGGATGAGGAGAGAATTTAGGGTTCGATATTGCGGCCTAGAGATAGGGGTACCGGGGGTTGTTTCTGTGTTTTTCCTGGGGTGACGATTTCAGGAAAATCATGGATACTACCTCTGGGTCTTGTTTCCAAGTGGTAGGGCTGAATCTTAAATGGGGATTTAGGATGTCGATAGAAGAATAATTTATGAGTTATTGTAGTGTATGGGTTGTGTGATAGTGATTGTATGCTGATATTAGCTGTTTCCTTTGCAGGATGGATCCAGGGAACAGTAACACGAATGCGGGAGGTGATGGAGCAAGACTTTCTAGTCTGGGTGGTGCAGGCCCTGACGCGGTATTGCGTAACGTCACTCAGTAGGTGATAGCTGAGATGGCCAGGAGCTCGGGGGAGCAAAGTTGCACGATCGAGCAGTTCATGCGTATGCGATCCCCATCTTTTGCTAGAGGAGCGGACCCACTAGTAGCAGAGAACTAAGTTTAGGACATAGAGGACATACTGGCAGTCCTCTCATGTACATACGAGCATAGGGTGTTATTTTCCACATTTTATTGACTTGAGAGGCAAAGCGCTGGTGGAAGTCAGTGACAATACTGGAGGAGCAGAGGTCAGATCCTATAGTGATGACATGGAGTCGCTTTAGGGAGATTTTCTTCAAGCAGTACTTTCCCTATGGTCAGGAGTGCGAAGGCGTCGGAGTTTCTGTATCTGACACAGGGGTCTATGACAGTGCAGCAGTATGTAGCGAGGTTTGTTGAGCTGTCCTGATTTGCCCCGTATATGGTGCCAGATAAGGAGAGGAAGGCAAGGAAGTTTGAGGAGGGCTTGAGGCAGAAGCTGTATGAGCAGGTGGTAGGTTTCCGAGCTCAGACCTTCTCAGAGATAGTTGACAGAGCTGCGGTGATTGAGAGCAGCATACAAAGAGGCGCAGTAGCCTAGAGCCAGAGGAAAAGGCCCGCGCCTTCTGATTTTCAGGCAGGGCCCAGTCGAGGGCCGTGGAGGAGATATGATACCAGGGGGGAACGACGACAGGGAGGAGGAGATCGAGCAGTACAGGGCAGACAAATGCCCCATCTTTGTTCTAGATGTTTAAGGAGGCACCGAGGAGAGTACCGAGCGAGAGAGGCTGTCTGCTATCAATGCCACCAGCCTAGACATATTGCGAGAAACTATCAGGAACCACCAGCGATAGCAGCTGCTCCTTGACCATACAAAGGAGGTTATCAAGCACCTCGAGGTGGACAGCAGAGGAATACTGCGCTGGCGCGAGTTTATGCATTGACGCCGGGAGATGCTGAGGTGGCGAGAGATGTGGTGACAGGTATGGTTTCAATACTGTCATTTAAATCTACTATTTTGTTTGATTATGGGGCGACACATTCATTATCGCCCGGGATTATGTTAAATTGTGTAGGTTTTAGCCTCAGTAGTTAGAAATTAGTTTGTCTGTTGCTACGCCAACTTGGGCTGTAGGGGTATGTAGAAAGGTACTCAATGACTGTCCAGTGGATATTCAGGGGAGGTCTTTGTTGGCTAATCTAGTGGTTTTAACCATACATGGGTTTGAGATAATCTTGGGTATGGATTGGCTAGCTGCCCACTATGCTAGCATTGATTGTCATCAGAGAATGGTAGTATTCAGACCTCCAGAGGGACAGGAGTATAGATTCGTGGGATCACGTGTGCGCACCCCACCTCAGTTACTATCTGCTATTCAGGCACGTAGGTTGCTATCAAAAGGTTGTCAGAGATATTTAGCCTATGTGAAGGCTGTATTAGAAGGGGAACTGAGGGTGGAGGATGTCCCAATGGTGAGGGATTTTGCTGATGTATTCCCCGAGGATTTGTCTGGACTACCTCCTGATCGTGAGGTAGAGTTCGTTATTGGTCTAGTTTCAGGGACAGTGCCGATTTCGAAGGCGTCGTATAGAATGGCACTGGCAGAGCTGAAAGAATTGAAGGAGCAGTTGGAGGAACTATTAGATAAGGGGTTTATTCAACTCAGTGTGTCGCCTTGGGGAGCACCGGTTTTGTTTGTGAGGAAGAAGGATGACTTGATGAGGTTGTGCATCGACTATCGAGAAATAAATAAAGTAACTATCAAGAATAAATACCCGTTCCCGCGTATCAATGATTTGTTTGATCAGTTATAGGGGACACAGATCTTTTCGAAGATGGATTTACGCTCTGAGTACCATCAGGTGAAAATCAGGGCAGAAGATGTTCCGAAGACGGCATTCAGAATACGGTATGGTCACTATGAATTTCTAGTTATGCCGTTTGGGTTGACGAATGCTCCTGTAGTGCATATGGATTTGATGAATAGGGTCTTTCACCAGTACTTAGATCAGTTTATGGTAGTATTCATTGATGATATACTGGTGTATTCGAAAAGCCTAGAGGAGCATCTGAGTATAGTGCTACAGGTATTGCAAGAGAAGAAGCTTTATGCAAAGCTTAAGAAGTGTGAGTTCTGGTTGGAATAGGTTACCTTCCTTGGACACATTATATCCAGGGGTGGTATTTCTGTTGATCTGAGTAAGATTGAGGCGGTAGTAGGCTGGGTACGACCAAAGAACGTGCACGAGATTAGAAGTTTCCTGGGATTGGTTGGGTACTACCGCAGGTTTATTGAGGGCTTCTCTAGATTGTTAGACCCACTTACCCGATTGACCAGGAAGAGTGAAGTTTGAGTGGTCTGATGAATGCGAACAGAGCTTCTAGGAATTAAAGTAGCGACTCATCACTATGCCTATGTTGACGATTCCTTCAAGAGAAGAGGGGTTCGTAATTTATAGTGATGCGTCCCATAAAGGGCTCGGATGCATGTTGATGCAGCGAGGGAGAGTGATAGCCTATACCTCACGACAATTGAAAGAATATGAGAAAAATTACCCTACCCATGATCTAGAGTTGATGGCGGTTGTTTATGCGCTGAAGATTTGGAGGCACTATCTATATGGGGGTAGGTGTGAGATATTTTCTGACCATAAGAGTTTAAAGTATTTCTTCACGTAGAAGGAATTGAATATGAGGCAAAGGAGATGACTGGAGCTAATAAAGGATTACGACTGCAGTGGAGATTCAACATCCGATCCAGATGGATATGGAGAGGCTCGGTGTGGAGCTGGTAAAAGGCGATCACCAAGCGTTCATTGCTGACTTGGTTTTGTAGCCGACTCTACAGGAGAGGATTAAAGTAGCCCAGAGGAATGACGTAGAACTAGTACAGCTTATGGGAAAAGTAGAGGATGGTCAGGGAACTGAGTTCAGCATTTCATATGATGGATCCTTGAGGTTCCGTACCAGGTTATGCGTTCCAACCGATCCTGAAATCAAGAGGGTCATTTTAGAGGAAGCACATCAGTCCCTATATATTGTACATCCAGGTAGCACTAAAATGTACAGGGATCTTCGAGAGTCCTTCTGGTGGAGCAACATGAAGAGGGAGATAGCCCAATATGTGGATCGGTGTTTGATATGTTAGCAAGTGAAGGATGAGCATCAGAGATCGGCGGGATCATTGCAGCCACTTCACATTCCTGAGTGGAAGTGGGAGCATATAGTGATGGATTTCGTCTCAAGATTGCCATCGGCATTGCATGGACAGGACGCTATCTGGGTAGTGGTGGATCAACAAACAAAGACAACCCACTTTTTTCCGATCAGAGTTAGCTTCTCCATGGACAGATTGACTGAGTTATACATCTAGGAGATAGTTAGGCTCCACGGCGTCCCAGTGTCCATAGTTTCAGATAGAGACCCACGGTTCACATCTCATTTTTGGAAGAGTCTGCAAAGGGTCATGGGTTCTCAGTTGTCTTTCAGCACAACTTTTCATCCTCAGATAGATGGGAAGACAGAGAAGACGATACAAATTTTGGAAAAATATGCTGCGAGCATGTGTGCTGGACTTTGGAGGTTGTTGGATGCAGTATTTGCCACTAGTTGAGTTTGCGTATAACAACAGCTACCAGACCAGCATTGGGATGGCACCGTATGAGGCACTTTATGGCAGGAGGTGCCGATCCCCGTTGTACTGGGATGAGGTTGGAGAGAGACAGGTATTGGGTCCAGAGCTGATACAGCAGACTTAGGATATAGTCAGACTCATCAAAGACAGGATCAGAACCGCGCAAAGTCGGAAAAAGAGTTATGCTGATACTCATTGGCGAGAATTGGAGTTTGACGCAGGAGATCACGTGTTCCTGAAGGTGGCGCCGATGAAGGGAGTTATGAGGTTCAGGAGGAAGGGTAAGCTGAGCCCTAGGTATATTGGACCATTCAAGATTCTTGAGAGAGTGGGTCCAGTTGCCTATCGTTTGGCATTACCACCGGTCCTATCTTGGATCCATGACGTATTCCACGTTTCTATGCTGAGGAAATACGTTCCAGACCCCTCCCATGTGATCAGATATGAAGCACTGGAGTTGGGTGATACTTTAGCTTATGAGGAAGTACTAATGCAGATTCTTGATTGGAAGGAACAGGAGCTGCGCACGAAGAAGATTCCATTGGTAAAAGTTCTGAGGCACAACCATGCCATTGAGAAGGCTTCCTGGGAATATGAGGATCAGATGCCCCAGAGATATCCACACTTATTCGGTGGAACTTAGAGTTGAGTCAGTCAAGTGAAAGGAATAATATTGTATATTTTTATTTATATAGTGTAACGTAGGATAGATAGGGTTTTTAGTTTTGAAACGTGAATGGTTTTGGGAGAATTTTAAATAGTTGTAATCTCCCAGAACCCTCGTTATAACCATGGTATTCTTCCGCCATAAGTAAGGGTAATTAATAAAAATTGGAAGTGTTTTTACTAAGGAAGGGAAGAAGGGGAATGACAAATTTCGAGGACGAAATTTTTATAAGGATGTGAGAATGGAATAACCCCAAAAAGGGTTATAGAAGATTAGTAGAGTGATTCCCAAAAAAATAATAATAATAATAATTAATCGAATAAAAAAGAAGAAGAAAAAAAAAGTAATTAAAATTTATTTTTATTTTTATTAATAAAATATATTATTAATATTAATTAAATATATTTATTATTATTATTATTTCTATCCTGAAGCTTTTGAAGCTTCAGGAGGTTTTTTTTTGTTTCTTTTTCTTCTTTTCTTTTCTCTTCTGCACAGCCTCTAAACTCTCTCTCTCTCTTCTCATTCTCTCTCCTAGATTTCGTAACGGATTTTTGCCCGATCGAAAATTTGAAGATACCACTAGACTCCATTTTCCGCTGCCGTCATTTCTACCGGAGCGGATTGGTAGTAGGAGCGGCGTAAGCGTAATCCCCGGGATAAACCATTTTTTCCTTTTTCTTTAATTTATTGCAAATTATAAGCACAATTGACGAACGGACACCACCATGAGAATCTAGGCATGATTCTCTACAAGTCTAGTGAGACAAAATTCTCGTGGGGGTGTCGGGTCAAAACCCTAAATTTGGGGTACGGGGGGTTATTAAAGGACTTATTTTTAATTAATTAGCATTAATTTAGAAATACTAAAATATTGAGCATCTAGGGTTGAAGTAGGATTTATAGAATTTAGGGCTGAGGTGAGCATCGCAGGTGTAATTTTGGGAACCGCAGGTAAAATTCCAAAAATTAAGTGGGGGTATTAAATAATAGTTTAAATATTAATTTGAGGTATATGGAGCCTAGGGAAGGCTAGATGAGTATTATTTTGGAGAAATAGATTAATTAACTTGAGAAAAATGCAAATTACAGGAGTGAAATTTCGGGCGCCAAGGGAGTAGGATTTGAGATTTTAGCGAGACTCTCAGTAAGTTCGGTAAGGGGAATAAATTATAACAGTCTTTTTATGAAAATTATGGGTTGAGAAATATGTGAAAATGACGTATGTTATTTTACCTGAAAATTTGTGTGGCATATGATTTATATTGAGAAATGTTTAAACTGAGTTAGATGATTTACCTTGTGAAATGTGTGATACTGAAATGTGTTTCAATATGAGAATTGAAATGTGGGAAAATGATGAAAGTGAGATGTGCAAAAAACGTATTCTTTGAGAAAATAAAGAAAGATGAAATATGGAAATGTGTTTTGAGAAATATTGAGTAATTGTGAAATAAGATATGTATATGATAGTATGAGATGAGATGAATTATGAATTGAGAAAATATCATTTAAATGATGAAATGTGTTGAGAATACTGATATTGAAATGTGAATATGTGAAATGAAAATATTGCAATGTTAATTCTGCAATATGTAAATGAAAAATGTGGAAATACGTGAAATATGAATGATAAAATGCCAATATCGCATAATGATTGCGGGTATGTGGCGGTAAACCCTATTGGATGGTTATGATATTGAGCACGGTACTATTGCTAGTGGTGTTAGTGCAACCATACGGACTTTTGGAGCATGTGGCGTGACAGTCGTCTGTGCCATTGTGTAGGATTGTTGGGCCCCCTGAGTCCGAATCAGAGTTATAGGTCGGTCAGTCGTACTACAAACACGATATGTGATATGATATTTGATTTAACTGGGTCAGCCAACCGCGATTAGATCCAGCCTTCGGGCTGCACAACCTTGACCATGGGGGGAAGCATAGCGTGGATAGAAAGATTCTCAGGGTAGCCATGAGTTACAGACGCGATGTTGGTATTTGATACCAAGGATACTCATGAGCCGGAAAGTAAAATGAAAATGGAAAGTGAAAGAATGATAAAATTGGCTAAAATAAGAAATGAAAGAAAGAATGGAAATTGAGAAATAAAGAATGATAAAATTGAGAAATGGAACCGTGTGAGTTGATAATATATATTTGAGGTGAAGTGAAACTCTCCGCCTAAGGGCTTGCTGAGTAAGGTGAGTGCCCTGATAGGTATCAGATGTGGCCATACCCAGCTGCATAACGTGTTAGGGTAGAGGGAAGCTACCTGTATAGGCGGGTAATCTTCCCTATTCTCAGGAACTTTGCAGGTCAAAATGTGTTGGAATGATTGATTTTGAGAACTGATTTTTAAAGCTTATAAAAGTTTGTGTTATATATCTATATGATTATGAGAATGTGTATATCAGTGTATTTTTTTAGATGAAATGATGATTTGAAAAGTAAAGTGTATTATAATTGAACTCATATGACCACACATTGTAAATAATTTATTTCTTCTTACTGAGATGTGTCTCACCCAATTTATTTAAATTTTTCAGGGAACAGGGACCGACCGGGTGATAGAGCTCTGTGATAGTAGGGAGTTGGAACCCTGATATACAGGGTGAGTTTGGACTAGGGAGATGTGATTCCCTAGGATTGTATTATTTTTGGGTATGAGATAGTATTATGTATATGTGTATATTGATATTATGGGTATTGTATTCTGACTAATATATATATATATATATACTGTCTTCCGTTGTTAGGTTGTATAATAAAATAACTTTTTACCCGGTTCCTAATGCGGGTGAAGTCATATGAATGATAGTCGGATTGTTGACGTGGCCGATTTGTGGGTGTTGTGGATGACGTGTAATTATTTATTTATTATTGAAAAAAAAAATTGTACGAAAATCGGGGCATCACACACACAATATCACAATCTAAGGATATAATTGAATTAACTAAACATGAACATCACAAACATATTCTAATGATCACAAGTTGTTGATATTTTGAAAACGTATATGATTTAATTTAAAAGCACTTAGTTGATCATTTCATTCAAGTAATCAAATTCACTTTAAAAGATGTTATATTAGAAATCTTAGACCACAAGTCCTAGCATACAAATCCAATGTCCCTAAACACGGTACTAGCAAGCATGTTCATGTTAAAAATCTTGGAAGATTCAAAAAGAATGAACAAGGTTTTTAATCAAGGATTCGAATAGGTTTTCAAGGCTTACAAGGAACTTTTATAAGCTATTTTAGATGGTAACATACAAGGAATTTAAACGAGCTTACCAAGAAGTTTGGAATGAAAAGCACCAAGGCACACGAGTATTCGGTTGCACCACGAACAAGCTTGTTGATCCTTAGGAATCTTGAGACAAGAATGAAGCTCGAGGAAGGTTGTGGCCGTGAGCTATGACAGAGGAGTGGAGCATGGAGTGTTGATGATGACGTTGATGTTGTCGTGGTCTCTCACCACCCAATCTCCAAGGAGACGGAACGTAGCCTCACACTACTTAATAACAAGGAGGGGAACAAGCTCAAGCAAAGGCTTCTTTT